>NC_089495.1:92415030-92718060 GCF_036850765.1 Saccopteryx bilineata | reverse complement strand
AAAATACAAGAAAAATATAGGTTAAACCATGTGATATTTTCTTTTGCAAACCCACTTACAAATCTCCCACATCCCAATCACCAAGCAGCTTGCTCTCCATAAGCCCTTTCTATCGAACTCTTTTTCTGTGTCAATAACAGCCGAAGGTCAGCAATCTCACATGCTTCAATTACATACGTAGAAATTCTGGAACCACTAATGTCCAGAACGTGTCCCTTCCTGAGACTGTAGGCAAGAGAAGCATTCTAAGCCACGCTTTCTGCCAGTGTCACCTGTTGCACACCCCTGTGAGTCCCCAGTTCCTCCAACTTTGTGTGGAGATTCTCTTCCCTATAAAGTTAGTGTGGGGTTGGAGGAGAAATGACAAGGAATTCTGAAAAACTCAGGGGTTTGCTTGGAAAAAATTTTTTTTTTAAATCTATCTACAGTCTAGCTTGTGTCAGATTCAGGGCAGTCATGTGGGGTCCTCCTCCAGCTTTCCAAGACCACCCCTCCAGGGCCACAGTGTCCACATGTGACAGGATGAAAGGAGGGCACATTTTCCTCATGCTGGACCTTGACTGACACCAAAAGCACTGTCCTGGTCTCTCAAGAAAGACACCTCGCTCCTGCATGAACAGGGAGAAAAATATAGGTTGTCTAAAATGTGGCCAACAAGAGAAAATGAAAGAGTCTAAACCCTGGAGACAATGGTGGGAAAATTCCTATCCCACGTTAATAATTAATTATGTAAGCTGGCACACGGGCCACCTCCCGCACACCGTACTCGGGCGGACCGTGCCACAAGCAAGCTTTCCTTTCTATTTATGTGACCAGGAGGACTTTGTATTTGATGATTTTTAAAAGACGCAGGGACTCAGCTCTGATTCTGATATATTGGTCTATTAACTATAAGAGGCCATTGGCTAAATTGTACTATTCACATGAGGGTTCAAGATGGAAAGTTATCACAATGATAGGGAAATATTCAGATTTCAGTTTTCTTCAACAGTAAAATTTGAGAATATGAGCCTATTGTGCTTCCAAACAGCCATCAGAACTAGATTTAAGAGGACCTCATTGTACAACAAATGCATTATTAAACTAGCATTTTATGCCACATTAAAAGAGAAGCAGCTTGACAATTGAGGAAGCAGGAGAGCTTGGTCCACAGAACTGCCGCAGAGGGAGCTGCAGCCCCGGGAATCAGGTTCTGTGCCGCAGAGGGAGCTGCAGCCCCGGGAATCAGGTTCTGTGCCGCAGAGGGAGCTGCAGTCCCGGGGATCAGGTTCTGTGCCGCAGAGGGAGCTGCAGTCCCCGGAATCAGGTTCCGTACTGCTGCAGAGGAAGAAGCTGCAGTCCCGGGAATCAGGTTCGGTACCGCCGCAGAGGAAGCCGCAGCCCCCGGAATCAGGTTCGGTACCGTCGCAGAGGGAGCTGCAGCCCCGGGAATCAGGCTCCGTACCACCGCAGAGGGAGCTGCAGTCCCGGGGATCAGGTTCGGTACCGCCGCAGAGGGAGCTGCAGTCCCGGGGATCAGGTTCGGTACCGCCGCAGAGGGAGCTGCAGTCCCGGGGATCAGGCTCCGTACCGTCGCAGAGGGAGCTGCAGTCCGGGGGGATCAGGCTCCGTACCGCCGCAGAGGAAGCTGCAGTCCCGGGGATCAGGTTCGGTACCGCCGCAGAGGAAGCTGCAGTCCCCGGGAATCAGGCTCTGTACCGCCGCAGAGGGAGCTGCAGCCCCGGGAATCAGGCTCTGTACCACCGCAGAGGGAGCTGCAGTCCCGGGGATCAGGTTCGGTACCGCCGCAGAGGGAGCTGCAGCCCCGGGAATCAGGCTCTGTACCGCCGCAGAGGGAGCTGCAGTCCCGGGGATCAGGTTCGGTACCGCCGCAGAGGGAGCTGCAGCCCCGGGAATCAGGCTCTGTACCGCCGCAGAGGGAGCTGCAGTCCCGGGGATCAGGTTCGGTACCGCCGCAGAGGGAGCTGCAGCCCCGGGAATCAGGCTCTGTACCGCCGCAGAGGGAGCTGCAGTCCCGGGGATCAGGTTCGGTACCGCCGCAGAGGGAGCTGCAGTCCCGGGGATCAGGCTCTGTACCACCGCAGAGGGAGCTGCAGTCCCGGGGATCAGGTTCGGTACCGCCGCAGAGGGAGCTGCAGCCCCGGGGATCAGGCTCCGTACCGCCGCAGAGGAAGCTGCAGTCCCGGGGATCAGGTTCGGTACCGCCGCAGAGGAAGCTGCAGTCCCCGGGAATCAGGCTCTGTACCGCCGCAGAGGGAGCTGCAGCCCCGGGAATCAGGCTCTGTACCGCCGCAGAGGGAGCTGCAGCCCCGGGAATCAGGCTCTGTACCGCCGCAGAGGGAGCTGCAGTCCCGGGGGATCAGGCTCTGTACCGCCGCAGAGGGAGCTGCAGCCCCGGGAATCAGGCTCTGTACCACCACAGAGGGAGCTGCAGCCCCGGGAATCAGGTTCCGTACCGCCGCAGGGGGAGCTGCAGTCCCGGGGAATCAGGTTCCGTACCGCCGCAGAGGGAGCTGCAGCCCCGGGAATCAGGCTCCATACCGCCGTAGAGGGAGCAGCAGTCCCCGGAAATCAGGTTCTGTACCGCTGCAGAGAGAGCTGCAGCCCCGGGAATCAGGTTCTGCGAGCCTGGAGGGGCCCCTCGCAGTGAAAGAAACTGGTATTTCTTAAATAAGCAGAGTTAGGTAAGTTTTTATTTTGTTTCAGTGATATAGTTATTTAGCTGCCTCACTGCTAATTCAGTCCAGACAAGTAGGTTCAGTTCCCTAGGCCCTTGTGTTCATCAGCATCTATGGATGGAGTGTCTCAGTGGGACAGTTACTGTGAGGGACATGGAGTTTCAGAGAGCATACTCATGGTCACTGCCCTTAGGAGTATGACAGTCTAGAGGGAAGACGCATGATATGTTGACTGATCAAACACACTAGTGTTCCTCTTAAAGGAAGTAAGGAGAGGCAGGAAATTACTGGTTCCCAGTGGGAATTTCAATAGTATCAAACAAAGGTGTTGTATAAACTGTGATCCCAGTGAGCACGCTGCCTTCTCAATGTCATCGTGATGATCTCTTTTAAAGGGGCAGAGTATGCCTGACCTGTGGTGGCGCAGTGGATAAAGCGTCGACTTGGAAATGCTGAGGTCGCCGGTTCAAAACCCTGGGCTTGCCTGATCAAGGCACATATGGGAGTTGATGCTTCCAGCTCCTCCCCCCTTCTCTGTCTCTCTCTCCTCTCTAAAAAAATGAATAAATAAAAGGGGCAGAGTATATGTCTGCGATTGTTTCAAGGCATGGTGACATGTCTGTAGTAAATCATCCTCATGCGTGATCAGAGACATGCACGTTCAGGATGCTAGTCTTGGTGAGCAAAGAGAATTCATTTATGATAAGCAACATAGGGGATTTACAGTGTGTAAGACTTAGGGTCAGAAGCTCTGGCACCGGTTTTCAGCTCTGCCGCTCCCTGCCTATGGGGCCCTGGAAAAATCACTCTAGTTCCCAGGAGCTCAGATTTCCTCAGCTGTGAAACATTAATCGAATATTGCAAGTCACTAGAAGCCCAAGTTTTTATTGCATAATGTGAAACTGAGCACTTGCCCACCAACTCTAACTAGATATCTTTAAATGAAGGCAGCTACAGAGTGTTTTGTTCCTTGGTCTCAGAGCCCAGTGCAGAGTTCTGCCTGTACAAGGCCACGTGGTCATGCTGGTGAAGTAGATTTTGTTGTCTTTGTACAGTGGACATTGAGAATAAAAGATCCCAGCCATTCAATGGCTATATATTGAGCATATACCATAGGTCCCAGAAAAAAATGAAAGCAAGACAGAGTTCCTACCTCTCCCTGCAAAAGTAAGCAGGAAAAGCTCCTGGAATTTAGGTCAAGGAGATCAAATAACTACTAGCTAGCAGAATGCATGGCTTGCAGCTAGTATCATAAAACACTACATATAAAGTGATCTTAGGGTTCATACAGAAAAACCTCCGCATTTTTTTTCATTAGGGGAAACTGAGACTGAACATACACATCTTTCCCAAGCCACTCAGAGTGCTAGTGACATTTTTTATTTATTCAACATTTAGTTAAGCTACAGACCTTTTGCAAGGTACTCAAAAAAACCCAAAACCCAACGACAGTAAACAAAGAACCACAGATAAGTAAACATGATTTGGTAAAGTGTTATGACCTGGAAACCCATTTTAGAGGTGTGTCCGAGGATTCCTTGATGGAATTGAATCCAGGCTGGGCTCCTAAAGACGGGTAGAAAGCAGGAAGCTAGAACTGTGAATCCTGGTTTAGGGTTCAACCCTCTTCTACCAACGAGGACTGTAAGCACAGTGGAGACTAGCTGCTCAGGGAGGGTGGGGACGGCTGGGAATGTTCCTGGAGGAGTTTTGCCTGCGCTCAGCCATGTCTGACACAGAGGGTCAGCCACTGGGAACTTCTGTCCAGGTTTCTTGTGTCCTGTGCTTCCATGAATGGGATGGATAGAACAGTGGTAGAAAGAGCATGTCCAGCTGAGTTGAGCTGACCTGGGTTCAGTCTGAGCTCTGACAATGACCTGTGAGCAAAGCCTCTCTGGGCCTCTTACTTCCCAGCTGCAAAATGAAGAAAATACCTTCTTAATAAAGTTTTTAGGGTTTTTAATAAAATAGTGAATATAAAACAGCCAGAGACCTTCAGCAGCCAGGCTGATAGAGGATGCAGAGAGCCACTTGGAAGGGTCAGGCAACTGCAAACACATGAAATAGCAGGCTTCTTGTCAGGGGTGACTAATTGACTTTACAGAGGAAACAATACGGGTTCTCTAAACACTAAGAAATTACCTTCTGTTCTGCTCCTCTGCCTCCTTATTATCAATTAAAATTATTATAAACTTTCTCAGTCCTTTACATCAAGTTCATTAAAAGATATCTCTATAAACCCTCCATCCCAAGTTCATCACTACTATGAGCTAACTGGGAAAAGCACAAAATTAAAATTCGAATGTATGGATTTACTAATTAGAATCAATTCATTCAGTCATTGCATGTGGAAAGTAGCACAACCTCTGCTGTCTTGTTCTTCTACCATAAATTAATTGCAAAAGAAATTTTAAGGAAGGACCTAACTGAATTGTAAACATAGGCCTGGGCATGTTTTAAATAAGAGCATTAAGTGCTCTAACATATTTCCTACTTCAGAAGGGTTCACACAAGGTAGAAGGAAATGCTCTGCCCCAAAATGATCCTCCTTGATCAGATACAAAAACAAAGCGGGTGAACAGATGACATCCAAACACACAGATCCTGAACCCAAATGCATAATTTCTCATCAAAGCTGGGGGTCCTGTCTCTGTCAGGTGTCCATCTTAGTGATGACCACCATAACCCTTGGTTGCCTGGGTTTTATTCTATATAATTTCCTTCTCATATCACCTGCAAATGTCTTGATAAGCTTCTCCTAAGACTTTGCAAAGGAGGAAAATGACAAGTTGCAAACTGACTATTGAATACATTGTGCCTGGTCCATACTAACGAGTGAAGATTTAGAGGATGGGGTGTGTGTGGGGTGGGAGGAGGTTGATAAAATGCCCTTTTGTTCTGATATATAAAATTTTTAGTCTGAGTTTTCAGAAACAATGATGTTATCAATTTCCTCTTTCCTACTTTAGGACACTGTACCATCAGCTTCCAATCTCTGATATTTACAATTTTAATGATCCCTACCCAATAGATCTTAATTCCAGCTGCAGAAATCCTAAGGATTTCTCAAACTGCTGGACAAACAATCTGCAAGTCTCTTTTCTTCACAAATGCTAATATTATCAACAAAAGTCAAACTCCTCACATGGGAAAAGGGACACAGTGCAGGGACGTCGTTTCTCAGGTTATAAATCCGTCCAGAAGGCTGAATTGCTTGCCATCCTTATGTTATTGTCAGATGTATTTAGCCCTGAGAGCACTTCAACACTTGATTTAATTAGTTCAATCAATCAGTGACCTTTGTACCCTTTCAGCTAATTTTGAACCTCTATCTATCGGTGATTACCCCTATAATTTTAATAAAGAAAGTCAAAATTTCAGAAATTACTAAGAGTACGCAAAAAGGGAATATACAGTTTTTCTAACAAACATGAAAAAAAGGCAATTCGAAATTTTCAAACTCTGCATGTATTCTGGTATCTCTCACAATATCTATGGTAAGTTTTCACCAAATACATGGACATTCTAACAGTTATTAGGAGGCACTCTTCCTAGGTTCTTAATATCACCTCATTCTCTATTCCCTCTCATTTCCCAAGGACCAAGGCAGAGTGGCCTATGTAGGGATGGTCAGTCTGGGATGCTCAGAACCTAGGAATCTATTGTATAAAGGCTTTCCCAAGAGTATGGGGATTTCTATAGTTTGTTTTGTTTAGCATTCTTTTTTAAAATTTAGATATACTATATGTAACACTGTAGTTTCAGGTATAAATGTAATGATTCAGTATTTGTATATATTGCAAAATGAGTGCCACAATAAGTCCAGTTAACATCCATTACCACACACAGTTACAAAATAGTGTTTTTTCTTGTGATGAGAATTTTAAGATTTACCCTCCTAGCTACTTTTAAGCATTAATGCAGTATTCTTTAAGTTAATATGTAATTGATATATAACATTATATTAGTTTCAGGTGTCCAACATAATGATTTGATATTTGTATGCATTGCAAAATTATCATCATAATACATCTAGTTACCATTCATCACCATACAAATTTACAAAAAAAAAAAATTTTTTTTATTATGGTGAAAATTTTTAAGATTTACTCTCTTGGTAACTTCCAAATATACAATAGCATATTATTGACTATAGTCATCACAGCTCAGTAGTATTAACTTCAGTCACCGCTCCAGGGTGGGGTTTATGACTTGATCGTGTCTGCCTCTCCTACCCACGTCAGTGTGGTCCTTTTCTCATTCATCTAGTGCACACGGGCCTGTCAGCCAATTTTTAGGGTTTTCTCAGGGGAAGTGTTCCATATGCAGCCGTAGGTTCTGTGTGCTTGGGGGAAGAGGTGAGTTCAGGACCCCCTTGTGTCACCATCTTGAATCAGAGCCACCCTATTGTTTTAAGGAAATCAATTTCCAGGTTCTCAAACTCCCCTTTTTCCTAAAGAGGATTTGTCTGACCTAGCGCTTGGGTTCATCCATAGCCTCTTTCTCGCTTCACTAAAAACTAACCATGGCCTCACTTCCCAACGCCAATGTAAAAATTGTCAGGGTGACAAGAAAGGTGCGAGTCCTTCCTTTTATGACTACTCAAGACGTTCTAAGTTCTTAGGGCTTCCAGTCATTCCTTCTACTTTATATACTCCTGGTAAGAATGAAGGTGGGCCTGACCAGGTGGTGGCGCTGTGGATAGAGTGTCGGACTGGGATGCGGAAGACCCAGGTTCGAGACCCCGAGGTCCACAGCTTGACGCAGGCTCATCTGGTTTGAGCAAAAGCCCACCAGCTTGAACCCAAGGTCACTGGCCCCAGCAAGGGGTTACTAGGTCTGCTGAAGGCCCTGGTCAAGGCACATATGAGAAAGCAATCAATGAACAACTAAGGTGTTGCAACGCGCAACGGAAAACTAATGATTGATGCTTCTCATCTCTCTCCATTCCTGTCTGTCTGTCCCTGTCTATCCCTCTCTCTGACTCACTGTCTCTGTAAAAAATAAATAAATAATAATAATAATAATAATAATAAAAGAATGAAGGTGGGAGTTAAAAATGAAAAACATGGGTTCTTGTTAGGATGTTCTGAATGCAGACATACAGTAAAGTGGAGCCAATGGTGATAAAAATAAAAATGAAATAAAGCGGAAGTAATGATAACTTTTGTTTAATGACTTTACTTTTCTATCCCCTGACTACTATTAAAGATTTTATTATTCATGAGGGAGAGTCTATTGAAAACAAGGCAAAAGAGCATCTGTGGGAAATACTGAACACTAAAAATTGTCTCTTTTTTATGTATTTAAATGTAAGCACTTCTTTTCAGCTATTCTCAATGCTCACCCTAAGACATGTTATTAGCTGGGGAAAAAAGCAACTTTCATCAACGGAAAATAAAGGAACTTCCATCAGCCAAAATCGTATGGGTTAGTGATGCACATGTTTTAACTGTAAGTGGAAAGTTTTCTGGGACTTTAAATTTTACAAGATAAATTAGATAAAATCCACAGATAAATTCCTGTGTGATTTATTTCAGGATTTGGTGTGTGCTATTAAATAAGGTAGTTAATACTACTCTATCCAGTCATACCTTAAAATATTTAGTCTAATCTTAATTTATTTAAAGTTTAACATTTCTACCTTCTACCCCTCATTAATAAAATATGAAAGTATGCTAGCTGCCAGACTAACTCAATCATATACCTAAAAACCAATTTATGACACATTTATTTAATTTAAAATGAAGTCTTATTTTATTCTAAAATAAGATGGAATAAACTCACTTCTCTGTATTGCTTCTACTAAGTACAACTAGGAACTCTGGACATTATATTAAAAAAAATCAAAAGACTCAAAGGTGGAGGAATGGCAGACCAGTGAAGGAGTTTGAGACCTATAGAACAGCTTAGCAATGACATTCCTGATTCTTTCTGGTTGCCTTCTATACCTGGGACTGGGTGTTCAGAGAAGCCAGTAATCCAGTAACACCAATAGGTACATGGGAAAAGCTCGCTGTTCCCAAAGCTTGCTCTTTCTAGCCAAAGGGTCAGGAAAGAGCTGCCTATCAAGAGAAAGAACTTTCAGGCAATAACTGCCCTACTCTAGCCACATAACATGAAAAAAACTAAAGCCACATACTCCACCAGCAAAGGCCAAGTAGGCAGGTTAGAGTGCCAGCCCATCATGCCATAATAAGGTGTGCCTCTACTGCCAGGGTGGTGTCAGTGAAAGTGATGAAGGGAGTCAGGACTTGCACCACCACCCAGTGGTAAGGAGAGCTCCCTGCCATGTTGTCAAGTGGAGGCCACATGGTGTGGGTGGAGCGCAGAGGGCATTCCTAGCAGCTGTGGCTGATGCAATGCTGTGAGACCACTCCAGCTCCCAGAAGCCTCCTGGGCACACCCAGGAAGGGAGCTCGCCTACTATAAGGAAGTGACTTAGCGCCAACCACGCAGCTCCCTGATCTTTTCAGTCATTGACTATGAAGGACACGCTGTAACACCCTATAGGCTGAACCCATGTATATAAGCTAGTTTACGTCCTGAATAAAGTGGATCTGTGTCACTGAACGTGGTCCCCGGATTCGGGTCTTTGCATCTCTGTCGTCCTCACCTCCAACAGGACTTGTCCACAACTGGCACCCAACGTCGGGCAGGGACCTAACTGGCATCCAAGGGACGGGTGAGTGACCCTCTGCAATGGGAAACCTTCTCCCCCACTCCCGAGCCCCACAGGCTCGAGCCCTGCACGCCCTATTGCAGAGTAGGTGAGTTAAAGTTTGTGAAAAGGATCTTTGTACTTACTGGGAGATCCTCTCAGGTTTCAACCCTTGGCTCTGTGACGCGCCTCTCTGGGACCCAGGTACTTGGGCCCGAGCTTTCTGGTGCATCCATTCAGCCAAAGTACAAGAAGGACAAACCTTCCCTCTCGGCCTCATTCCTGCCCTGTTAGCGATACATGCCTGCCTGACGGTGCTCCTCCTGGGGACCCTCCGCCAGTGCCAAAGATATTGCACTGCCCCTCTCTCTTTGGGGGCCCCCACCTTCCTATTTGCCCCCTCCAATGAGGAGGAAAGTAGTTTAGCCTCCGAGTTTGACAAAATCGCGGCTGAGCGCGCAGAAATGAAACCAACCAAATTGCTAACTGCGCCATCAGCTCCGCTGCAGGGAAAAAGCAGAAGTCGCTACTTCCACATTCCCTGCCGGGGCTCATGCCCCACTCCAGCCTCTCAGACACCATTTTCTCCAACACATGTTCCTGCTGCAGACCCATGGGCCAGCCTATACGCCCCCATGTGTCTTTTTTCTTTCTGTTTTGTCCGTCTCGTCTATTTTTCTGTATCTCTCGCTCTCTTTCTCCCCTGCCCCTCTCTCTGAAATGACACTGGAAGGACCCAGCCCCGGCACACTGGCGGGGATCACACCCTCTTCTAATGCAAGGGAGAGGTTATGCTTGTTTTTTTCAGCCAACTTGGATCCCAGGAACCCCCCAACCTGCTTGACAGAGTTTCTTGGGCACCCACTAAGTGGTTCAGTCTTCACCTGTCCAAAGCCACAGCCCTGACCTTCTCCACACCAACTACGCCTGAGGGGAGGAGGTCCTCAGTGCTCCAGAAGAACTTGTGGCCGGCATGCACACCCTATCACCTGGGGGGTGTGGAGGCTTTGGTGGGGTGGGCCCAGAGAATTAACCCTGACGGGCCCCCAGGCCCTGGTGCTCTGTTCTTGCTTATGTGTGTTATAGTAACCGCTGACTCCCAGATGCACGCAGTAGCAGCCCGGGGCTTGAGCCAGCAGTGTGAGCTGGTGTTTTCAGTTCATCTTTGGAGGATGAAGATAATTGGGCCAGAGTTGCAATTCACAGACTCCAGAAGGTAAATGGCGGCAGCTGCGGCAGGAGGATGAATGGAAGCCAGGCTTGCATCGCCGAGTGGCTGCTGGAACAGCAGGGAGTGCCTGCTAAGCCGCTGGTGGGTTCTCTGACATTTTGGGACATATGGGTGAATGCCATCATGCTCTCCAGAGCAGAGATGGAAATGCTGACTGCCATTGCCATGTGTTCCTCCTTGGGACAGTGTAAGACCTGCCAGGATGGCAGGAATGAGGGGGGTGGCTGACACCTCATGTGCATGGACTGATTTCCTGGACTATGACCAGAGTGAGCATTGGCTCCTTTGTTGGATGGACTTACGGATTTTGGACAATGTGAAATACCCTGATGGGGGTACGGAGTGGCTTTGCTGGAGGCCCTTCCACTTCCCTAGGAAGCTTTTCCCATGGCTAGAAAGAAGGCTGAGGACACTTTGTGCTTTTGGCAAAGTGCTCAGAGACTGGTGAAATGTACCTTTGTAATTGTTGAAATTGTATGATTTGTCATGTTGTTGTAATTTGTGTAATGTACCTTGCAACCATATGCAGTACTCAGCACACGGCAAGTCATCTGTTCTGTGTTTGGATGCTGGAACCTTTGTGGGAAGGAGGCATGCATGGACCTATGTCCATTTTTTACAATCAAAATGGAACTGTGTTTAACAGCACCTAGAAGGTATCTGTAACACAATGGGAGGGAAATGACATCCCGACCCCTAGGAGGAATCCCCTGTTTAAGACCCCCCGTTCTATTTCCTAACTAGTCAAACATTACAGAAGCTTGCCTCATTGTTTAATCCAGCTAATCTATTAGCATATAATATAATAGGTATTATAGTTGTTTTAGTTCTACTAGGGTTCTGTGGCATAATGTGCAGCATTCAGAAGCTACAATAGCAAGCTGTCATTCATCAAGTCCATTTGGCCTTAATTAAAAGAGAAGGGGGAAGTGTGGGTGGAGCACAGAGCGCATTCCTAGCAGCTATGGCTGATGCAATGCTGTGAGAATACTCCAGCTCCCAGAAGCCTCCTGGGCACACCCAGGAAGGAAGCTTGCCAGCTAAAAGGATGTGACTTAATGCCAACCATGCAGCTAGCTCCCTGATCTTTTCATCCATGGCTATGAAGGACACACTGTAACATCCTATTGTCTGAACCTGTGTATATAAGCTAGCTTACTTCCTGAATAAAGTGGATCTGTGTCACTGAACCTGGTCCCCGGTGTCAGGTCTTTGTGTCTCTGTTGTCCTCACCTCCAGCAGGACTTGTCCACAACATGGCAATCATGACCATCCATCCCTGCCCAACAGTAATGAGGCACCTCTCCCTGAGTAATAGTGGAACCTGTAAATCGAGCCCCACCTGGCAGCAACTGGGTAATGTTTACCTTCTTCCACCAGCATAATGTCAGAAGAGGTCTACTAAAATAAAGGATTTAAATAAAACCAGTGTCTCATAAAATTATATTCAAAATATCCCAAATTTGGCAAAAGATATAAATCTACATACCCAAAAAGCTGCACAAATCCCAAATGGATTAAGTTATTGCAGGAAACTATGTAAAAAGTATATGAGATCTCTCTCTCTACTGGTTTTGTAATTTTCTGTGAATCTAGAATGATCTCAAAATTAGTTTAAAATTTGTTTTCCAAAAAAATGAAATCAAACATCTTCTAAAATAAAGTAAGTCTAATTTGGTTGATTGGTTCAATAATATGTCCTTGCTTTCTGAATAAACTCTTTGTTGATCATTAATAAGCTAAGTCAGGGGTTGAGAACCTATGGCTCGTGAGCCAGATGTGGCTCTTTTGATAGCTGCATCTGGCTCACAGACAAATCTTTAATAAAAAATAATAACGTTAAAAATATAAAACATTCTCATGTGTTACAATTCATTCATTTCCTATCACTCATGTTTATGGTTGTAGGTGGCTGGAGCCAATCACATCTGTCCTCTGGGACAACACCAAATTTCTATTGGACAATGCGTAACGTACACAGGTCATTGTATGGCTCTCATGAAATTACATTTTAAAATATGTGGCGTTCATGGCTCTCTCAGCCAAAAAGTTTCCCGACCCCTGAGCTAAGTGTTCTACTCTAAGCTATAAATGAGAAACTAAACCACATGATAAAACAAAAATATATTATCAAACATATAATACTGGCCAAAGTAGAATAAAATTAACAAAATATTTATTTTTTCCTCTACTTTCTGAATGTATATTATGTTTGGATAAACAGGGTGCTTATAAATTTAAAGTTTATAGGTACAATTATCATTTGATAAATCTGATTGAGTATTTTTGGTATATTGTACTTTCTTGAAATTGGAAACAAGTTCAAGGAGAAAAGGGAAAATTGCCTGACCAGGCGGTGGCACAGTGGATAGAGCGTTGGACTGGGATGCCGAGGACCCAGGTTCGAGACCCCGAGGTCACCAGTTTGAGCGTGGACTCATCTGGTTTGAGCAAAGCTCACCAGCTTGGACTCTAGATCACTGGCTCGAGCAAGGGGTTACTTGGTCTGCTGAAGGCCCACGGTCAAGGCACATATGAGAAAACAATCAATGAACAACTAAGGTGTCGCAACAAAAAACTGATGGTTGATGCTTCTCATCTCTTTCCATTCCTGTCTGTCTGTTCCTATCTATCCCTCTCTCTGACTCTCTCTCTCTGTCTCTGTAAAAAAAAAAGGGGGGGGGGGGGGTAATTGTAAAAGTTTTTCAATTTTAACAGAGAGCTTAATTTAAATTGGATGTTAGAGAATATTAAATCATTTGGTATTTGGATCCCATTAGATACATTTAAAAGAGTGGTATAGCAGTTTCATATTTAAATGCTAGTATTTTTAAGATACTAGGAATTGCGTATTTTGAAGTTAGGATGAAAAATCCTTGAGGTCAGCTTTAAAATGTATGGGAAGGCAAATGTGCAAATAATATTTGTAGAACATATACGTAAGGCCAGCGTCCCAGGACAGCCCTTTCTCCCGCTGTCCCAGACCGCTCTGGATGCCAAACATCCGTCACCAACACTCCGTAGCCACTCACACTGAAGTCCACGGATTCAACTCCTCTCCTGTTTGCAGTTATGTCACAGTCACTACTCCACCCTTCCTAGAGTCAGTCTTCTGGTCAGTTGTTCTGGGTATGGCGACAGTAGACTTTCAATGCCAACCTAAACAAAGAGTGAATGGGAGGGGTTAGTCAAGGAGGTTTTGTGCCTGGAGCACATTTGACCTAAGATTGCTCCTGACCCATTTGTTCTTTACAAATTTTCTTTAGTTTAAGAAATATTATAAAAATCTTGTATATTCCAGACAACACTATGCTTCATGCCAGGAGATTATATATATGATAATATGTATATATGATAATATATATATGATTATATATATATGTCATAACTGGGCTTTAAAAAAATTTTTTTATTTTGAAATTAAATTTAATTAATGGGGTGACATTGATCAATAAGAGTACATAGGTTTCAGGTGAACATCTCTATACCATTTGAACTGTTGATTGAGTTGTGTGCCCATCACCCAAAGTCGAATCATTTTCTGTCACCATTTATTTGTCCCTCTTTGCTCCCCTTCCCATTCCCCCCTCACCCTGGCAACCACTTAAGTGTCTATGTCTATGAGTCTCAGCAAAACTTGGTTTTTAAGAAGCTCAAGCTAATAGATTTCAAACAAATAAATGAAATGTTGAAGGTACACTAATAGAATATACAGAAATAATTTATTTTTTTTATCAAAGCTAAGATACCATGGCTTATAAAATGTACTATTATCTTATGTACCATTAAGGAACACTACTACCACTTAAATAATAACATAATGCTTTCTTATCACTTAGAATCTTTATTTTATACTTATTGATAGAATCTTTTAAACTTATTTAGATGTAGCATTTTATCGTATCGTATCTACATTAACAAGAAAATGTAAGTAAAATAAATTGATTAAGGTGTTCCTGAAACTTCTTCCAATTCAGAGTTGGTCTTCTTAATATTACTTTTTGAGTCAGAGATTTTCATGTCTATGTATTTCAATATAGCATATGATTTTCTTTCAAGTTGCTCATATTTTTCCTGCAAGTACCTTCATGTTTTGGTGACAGCTCATTTCTAACTATGGAGCAGCTGTCAACAAAAGATTTTAAACAATTAAGACTTGTGATCTTTCTTTGAAAGCCCTCCTTAAATAGTCTGTTGATGAAGGGGGTTTTCAGTTATTTAGTCATACTTCCATAAATCATAACCGACTTTGAGTGTGTCCCTAAAATAACAACCATGTTATGACTGCTTCCTGGCCACTAATGATCATAAGCTACCAGCCATAATGAAGGCATCTTGAGTTCAGAAATAAGCTGTAGGGGAAAATGGTGTGTTTTAGATTTGATTTAACAGGGAAACTTGAAGGAAAGAATGGTCAGTTTTCTCTGGGATGGTCTGGGCTGATTGTCAGAGAAGGTCATACCTGAACATGTTTGTGTTTGATTGCCATTTTGTGCTGCATAGGCCTCCATCAGGCAGGTGAGGGGAGAGGGCGGGGAAGTGGGCAGCCAGGAAGCAACAGGGCACGCTGGCCTGCAGACCGGAGGATGAGTGCTTAAGATGAACCTGGAAGTCACAAGGAGTCTGTATCTCAAAATAAGATACCAAGACTTCACTGGACAGGCTAAAATGAGCAACTGAAATTTTTTAAAGTGTTAATATTTGACTAAAAAAATAAATGCTTAGGCTGCCCAGTGAAGGAGATATTTAAGGGATACATTGCCAGGAAAACAGAAAAGAAAACTTCCGGTAACAAAAAACGAAGATGAGCCTGACCAGGCAGTGGCGCAGTGGATAGAGCATCGGACTGGGACATGGAGGACCCAGATTCAAAACACCAAGGTCACCAGCTTGAGCGTAGGCTCATCCTGCTTGAGCATGGGCTCACCAGCTTAAATGCGGGGTCGCTGGCCTGAGCATAGGATCATGGACATGACCCCATGGTCGCTGGTTTTGAGTCCAAAGGTCACTGGCTTGAGTCCAAGGTCACTGGCTTGAGCAAGGGGTCACTCACTCTGCTGTAGCCCCCTGGACAAGGCACATATGAGAAAGCAATCAATGAACAACTAAGGTACCTCAATGCAGAATTGATGCTTTTCATCTTTCTCCCTTCTTATCTGTCTGTCCCTATCTGTCCCTCTCTCTGTCTCTGTTCCAAAAAACAACAACAACAAAAAACTGAATAAGGCAATAAAAAAAAAGATGTGTGTAGCTGTTAAAACAACTGCATTCACCTGAAATTGGTGTACTCTTGTTGATCAATGTCACCCTATTAAATTTAATTTCTTTTTTAATAAATAAATTTTTATTTTAATCAGGTGACATCAATAAATTAGGGTACATATATTCAAAGAAAACATTTCCATGTTATCTTGTCATTTAGTTCTGTTGCATACCCATCACCCAAAGAGAGATCGTCCTCCATCACCCTCTATCCAGTTTTCTTTGTACCCCTCCCCCTCCCCCCTCCCTTCTTTCCTCCCCCCACCCCCCGTAACCACCACACTCCTGTCCATGTCTCTTAGTCTCACTTTTATGTCCCACCAATGTATGGAATCCTGCAGTTCTTGTTTTTTTCTGATTCACTTATTTCACTCCGCACAATGTTATCAAGATTCCACGATTCTACTGTAAGTGATCCGATGTCATCATTTCTTCTAGCTGAATAGTATACCATGGTGTATATGTGCCCCATCTTCTTTATCCAGTCTTCTATTTTTTTTTTTACAGCGATTAAAAGCCTTTAAGCAAACTCTTGGCCAATACAGCAAGAATCCATAAAAGAGTAGTGTCCTTAACATGTTCACCAAGTCCAAGTTGTCCCCATCACCATGCCAAATCCCTGAAAAATGCAACCCAACCATAGTTCAGTCTGTTAGGAGCTGTCACAGGGAGCAGGAGTCCAGGAAAAGTCCACATCCAGGAAAAGTCCGCATGGCAAGGGAATTGTTGTCACCTTTCTATACTTTGCAGCTCATGTCCAAGTCCCAATGACCACTGCTTCTAGCTGGTAATGATTCAGGTAGACTGGAAAAGCCATTTGCAGCATGCGTGGATATGGAGCTTCTGTTCTCCTCTGCCTGGAAAGTTGAAACCAGGTTGCTTTTCCCTGGAGCTCTGTGATTGTGGCATGGTAAAGAGAACCTTGGGATACACTAAGCTGGGTGGCAAAGGTAGATTCATAATAGAAGTTGGCAAAAGGGGGAAAGAGAGCTCTAAATTAGGAGAAGGTCTCAGCCTGAAATATGAGTGGGGCATTGAGGTAGGAGGGATAAAGGAAACACTATATATTAAGCAAAGCAGCAGAAAATAGGACTATCAACACCCACAACAGAGATCTTTGAGGGAAGAATAAAAAACCTGACTATTCAGGTAAGACATAGTTAAGTGGGCCTTGTGCAAATGAGATCAGTTTACCTGCTTCTTGGAAGAAATACCCTAGGCTCGTCCACAGTGTCATAGATGGGGCCGACGGCCCTGGGCACCTGCAGCCTTCAGTGACAAACCCCAGCTTTCTGGGCAAGGTTAGGTGCTAGGTGGCTGGAGCAGGGCTGGAAGAGACTGAACCCTTCCTTAGAGGAGTGAGGGGGAAGCCTACCTTCCAATGTCCCTGTTTCCTCACAGCAGAGGCATATAAGCCTGGCAGGCTTTAGCTCAATGACCTTCCTTTCCACTATTGAAGCAGGACCCAGAGGGCATCCTATGAGACCCCTTTGGGGTGTTGGAGCCTTTAAGGGTACATCCTAAAAGCTGGTAGTTCCCCTGATCTCTATTGGGATTTTTCTGCCTCTAGGTATCTTAAAAGCCATGCTCAGAAGATCTCGCTGAGGGGTTGAGGATCCCCATCCGCCTATATAAATCTTTTCCATATATCTGGAGCTATTTGGAAAAAGACAAAACAGTGTTATTAGCTGGATCTAATAAAGAAGGTAGTAGTTTGCAGGTGAAAAAGATTTGGTGTCTCCTGTTCATCAGCATTCCAAAGAAATGTAAAAATTTTTTTAAGTAAAAAACATGATACAGTAGACCGGTAGGAGTTCCAGGATATGACTAGCCCCTTTTAATTTTTTTTTAATTGACCTTAAAATGTTTGCTGAATACACTTTAATAATACCTTAACTTTAAAGATTATAAGCATGACAAAATACAGTAAATGCTTTTGCTCCATATGCAGGAGCATTTTCAGTTTAGCCAGTTTAGGAAATCCAATAATAGAACAATGCACACAGACAATGAGCTATAACATGCTTAGCAGCCTCTCCTGCTCTGACAGAGGCTACTATAGATCCGGAATATGTATCCACTGTAATGTGGACATAAGACTATTTGCCAAATGAAGGTATGTGAGTAACATTCATCTGCCCAAGTTGTCCTGGTAGGGGTCCTTGAGGGTTAACTCCAAATGAAGGGGCAGTATAGGACCCCTTGGACAGGATTTCCCAATCTGCCGTGCTGCTTCCTGAGAAAGTTGAAACTGTTTACACCGGGCTGCAGCATTCTGGTGATGGATAGTATGAGACTGACTTGCTCGGTCTGTCATGGTTGCTCCATATAATTTTCTTTTGGGTAGCTTGATCAACAAGAACATTCCTAGGCCCTGGCCGGTTAGCTCAGTGATAGAGCATTGGCCTGGTGTGCAGGATTCCTGGGTTCGATTCCCAGTCAGCGCACACAGAAGAAATGCCCATCTACTTCTCCACCCCTCCCCGTCTCCTTCCTCTCTGTCTCTCTCTTCCCCTCCCGCAGCCAAGGCTCCACCGGAGCAAAGCCACCCCGGGCAATAAGGATGGCCCCATGGCCTCTGCCACAGGCGCTAGAATGGCTCTGGTTGCAACAGAACAACACCCCAGATGGGCAGAGCATTCCCCCCGGTAGGCATGCCAGGTGGATCCCGGTCAGGCGCATGCGGGAGTCTGACTGCCTTCCCATTTCCATCTTCAGAAAAATACAAAAAATAAATAAATAAAAGAAAAAATACAACCAAAAAAAAAAAAGAAAAAAAAAGAAAAGAGGGGGAAAAAAAAGGGCATTCCCTTGTGCTAAAGCTCCAAGGAGCATGGAGTGAGCTTGAGTATGTCCTATGAAACATGGAGCTCTATGTTGACATATAAGTCTTTGAAGAAGGAGAAACTGCTGAAATAATTCATCAGCATTTGTCCCTAAGACAGCAGTCTTTATAGTGGAAACACCATAAGTAAATATTTGCTGTCTGTCTAGGGGGAATATGGCAAATGCTGAAAAGCCATGATCTTTGTGCCCCTTCCCTCCCCCAACCCCCTCCCTCTCCTCCCTCCACCCTGTAACCCCAACACTGTTCTCCATGTCTGTGAGTCTCATCTTAATGTCCCACCTATGTATGGAATCATATAGTTCTTAGTTTTTTCTGATTTACTTCTTTCGCTCAATATAATGTTATCAAGGCCCATCCATGTTGTTGTAAAAGATCCTATGTCATCATTTCTTATGGCTGAGTAGTATTCCATAGTATATATATACCAAAGCTTTTTAATCCACTCGTCCTCTGATGGACACTTGGGCTGTTTCCAGATATTCACTATTGTGAACAATGCTGCCATAAACATGGGGGTGCATTTCTTCTTTTCAAACAGTGCTATGGTGTTCTTGGAGTATATTCCTAACAGTTGTATAGCTGGGTCAAAAGGCAGTTCAATTTTTAATTTCTTGAGGAATCTCCATACTGTTTTCCATAGTGGCTGCACCAGTCTGCATTCCCACCAGCAGTGCAGGAGGGTTCCCTTTTCTCCACATCCTCGCCAGCACTTATTCTGTGTTGTTTTATTGATGAGCACCATTCTGACTGGTGTGAGGTGATATCTCATTGTGGTTTTAATTTGCATTTCTCTAATCATTAGTGATGTTGAACATTTTTTCATATGCCTATTGGCCATCTGTGTGTCCTCTTTTGAGAAGTGTTTATTCATTTCTTTTGCCCATTTTTGGATTGGATTGTTTGTCTTCCTGGTATTAAGCTTTATAAGTTCTTTATAAATTTTGGTTATTAACCCCTTATCAGACACAATGTCAAATATATTCTCCCATTGTGTAGTTTGTCTTTTTATTCTGTTCTTATTGTCTTTAGCTGTGCAGAAGCTTTTTAGTTTGATAAAGTCCCATTTGTTTATCCTGTCTTTTATTTCACTTGCCTGTGGAGACAAATCAGCACATATATTGCTGCGAGAGATGTCAGAGAGCTTACTGCCTATGTTTTCTTCTAAGATGCTTATGGTTTCACGGCTTACATTTAAGTCTTTTATCCATTTTGAGTTTATTTTTGTGAGTGGTGTAAGTTGGTGGTCTAGTTTCATTTTTTTGCAGGTAGCTGTCCAGTTTTCCCAACACCATTTGTTGAAGAGGCTGTCTTTACTCCATTGTATTTCCTTACCTCCTTTGTCAAATATCAGTTGTCCATAGAGCTGTGGGTTTATTTCTGGGTTCTCTGTTCTGTTCCATTGATCTATGTGCCTGTTCTTATGCCAGTACCATGCTGTTTTGAGTACAATAGCCTTATAATATAACTTGATATCCAGAAGTGTGATACCTCCTGCTTTATTCTTCCTTTTCAAGATTGCTGAGGCTATTCGTGTTCTCTTTTGGTTCCATGTAAATTTTTGGAATATGTGTTCTATATCTTTGAAGTAAGTCATTGGTATTTTAATCGGTATTGCATTGAATTTATAAATTGCTTTGGGTAATATAGACATTTTAATCATGTTTATTCTTCCTAACCATGAGCACGGTATATGCCTCCACTTATTCGCATCTTCCCTGATTTCTTTTATCAATGTTTTATAAGTTTCCGAGTACAAGTCTTTAATCTCCTTGGTTAGATTTATTCCTAGGTATTTTATTTTTTTGGTTGCAATGGTAAAGGGGATTGGTTCCTTGATTTCTCTTTGTGAGAGATCATTATTAGTGCATAAAAATGCCTCTGATTTCTGAGTATTGATTTTATATCCTGCCACCTTGCCGAATTCATTTATCAGGTCTAGTAGTTTTTTTACTGAGACTTTAGGGTGTTCTATATACAATATCATATCATCTGCAAATAATGATAGCTTTACTTCTTCTTTCCAATTTGGATGCCTTTTATTTCTTTTTCTTGTCTGATTGCTGTGGCTAGGACTTCCAGAACTATGTTGAATAAGAGTGGCGAAAGGGGGCACCCCTGCCTTGTTCCTGATCTTAAGGGGATTGCTTTTAATTTTTGCCCATTGAGTATGATGTTGGCTGTGGGTTTGTCATAGATGGCCTTTATCATGTTGAGGTATGTTTCCTGTATTCCCACTTTGCTGAGAGTTTTGATCATGAATGGGTGCTGGATTTTATCAAATGCTTTTTCTGCATCTATTGAAATTATCATGTGGTTTTTCTCCTTTCTTTTGTTTATGTGATGAATCACATTGATTGATTTACGAATATTGTACCAGCCTTGCCTCCCAAGAAAAATCCCACTTGATCATGGTGTATGATTTTTTTCATATATTGCTGGATCCGGTTTGCTAATATTTTGTTGAGGATTTTTGCATCTAAGTTCATCTGGGATATTGGCCTATAATTTTCTTTCTTTGTGTTGTCTTTGCCTGGTTTTGGAATCAGAATTATGCTCGCCTCATAAAAAAAGTTTGGAAGTCTGCCTTCCTCTTGAATTTTTTGAAATATTTGAGAAGGATAGGAGTTAGTTCTTCTTTGAATATTTGGTAGAATTCACTTGTGAAGCCATCAGGCCCAGGACTTTTCTTTTTTGGGGAGTTTTTTGATAGCTGTTTCAATCTCATTTGTTGTAATCGGTCTGTTTAGGTTTTCTGATTCTTCCAGATTGATTTTTGGAAGATTATATGGTTCAAGGAATTTGTCCATTTCATCTAGGTTGTCTAGTTTTTTGGCGTACAGTTCTTCATAGTATTTTCTTACAATATTTTGTATTTCTATTGTCAGTTGCTATTTCTCCACTCTTGTTTCTAATTTTATTTATTTGAGTCCTCTCTCTTTTTTTCTTGGTGAGTCTCGTTAAAGGTTCATCGATCTTGTTTACCTTTTCAAAGAACCAGCTCCTGGTTTCATTCATCCTCTGTATTGTTTCTTTAGCCTCTATGTCATTTATTTCTGCTCTGATCTTTATTATTTCCTTCCTTCTACTAGCTCTGGGCTTTACTTGCTGTTCTTTTTCTAGTTCTTTTAGATGCAGGGTTAAGTTGTTTATTTGAGCTTTTTCTAGCTTCTTGAGGTATGCCTGTATTGCTATAAACTTCCCTCTCAGGACTGCTTTTGCTGTGTCCCATAAATTTTGAGTTAATGTATGCTCATTATTATTTGTTTCTAGGAATTTTTAAATTTCTTCTTTGATCTCAATGTTAACCCATTCGTTATTTAATAACATGCTACTTAGTTTCCAAGTGTTTGAATGTTTTCAATTTTTCTATTGTGGTTGATTTCTAGTTTAATGCCATTGTGATCAGAGAAAGTGTTCGATATGATTTCAATCTTCTTAAATTTGTTGAGACCACTTTTGTGCCCTAACATGTGGTCTATTCTAGAGAATGTACCATGAGCGCTTGAAAAGAATGTATATTCTGCTGTTTTAGGGTGAAAGGTTCTGAAGATGTCTATTAAATCGAGTTGATCTAATATGTCCTTTATGTCTGCTGTTTCTTTGTTAATTTTCTTTCTTGAGGATCTATCTAATGATGTTAATGGGGTATTGAAATCCCCTACTATTATAGTATTGCTGTTGATCTCACCCTTTAAGTCCATCAAAGTCTGCTTTATATATTTAGGTGCTCCTATATTAGGTGCGTAGATATTTATAATGGTTATATCTTCCTTTTGGATTGCTCCCTTTATCATTATGTAATGACCTTCTTTATCTCTAACTATGGTCTTTGTTTTAAAGTCCATTTTGTCTGTACTCTTGTTGATCAATGTCATCCTATTAAATTTAATTTCTTAAAAAAAAAAAAGACCACAGCAAGCCTCCCAGAAATTCTGTATAGAACCAAAAAGGCATCTATGTCAATGATGTCTGGAAGCCCAGGCTCCAGGGCAGTGCTGAGTAGATTGAGGTGGGAGAGACATCTGCTGCTGGAGTGAATCTCCAGGGGTGGTCCTCCTTTCAGGGCTCAGCCAAGTTTGTGGACAAGAGGAAATTACTGCTGAAGTAGACTCTCCCAATTCAACCCAAGCATATGTCAAGTACTTACAACCAAGAAAAGGGCTTTATAGGTGTTCTCCAACGGGAGGTTAGCACCTTGAAGATCAAGTTCTTATTCTCCAGAAAATGTAGTAGAAACTCAATATACATAGATGATAGATGATAAAGAGATAGATGATAGATAGATAGATGGATAGATAGATACATAGATACATAGATAGACAGAAGGAATGGAGGGAGGAGGGAGGTAAGGAAAGAAGCAAAAAAGAAGAAAAAGAGAATGAGAGACTTTGAATGTCAGGTTATTTGGGATTGTATCTTCAACATTGTGAATGTTAGATTTTAGAGAATAAATTTTTTATATCCCTTGAACAGTGTAGATTTTCTGTCTTAGAAAGCCATTATTTGGTTAGACTCAGACTGAAAACACTGCCTCTTGGGCAATACCTTAAAGTACAGTTTAGTTCTTTAACCTTTAGCTGGAGTCTGTCCCATGGACGCATGGTTTGACAGTTAGCCAGATATTTGGGCAGAGTGTGTAATAGAACCTGGAGCTCTCCCTCAAACTGTCTGGGATTTTCCCTTTATTTGCCAATAGCTTTGATCGCCCCCAACTTTGTCCTTTGGTTCTTTAAGCCATAAAATTTGAGAATTTTCTTTTAGAGTTTTAGTGACATCTTGGTGCCAACTTTGGCCTGTCTTCAGACTAAATTCTATTGAAAAGCAAATAATTTAGTCCTTTTTTAAGTGTCAACTCCTCTCTGCAATCTGCCTGCTTTTGTTCACTCTTCAGTGCCTTTAGGTCATTTGTTTTTCACTTTTGTCCATTATTTACAGTTGTTATCAGAAGGGTGAGATTCAATACAAGCTGCTCAGCTATACCAGAAGGAAAAGTCTGATTATGACTAATCCTAATTATGATTTGTAATTACTTACTGAGCCTTTGTTCTGTGAAGGAACAGTGCCTTTTTAAAAAATAGATTATCTCATTTAATCCTACAAGAATCCCAGGAGAAAGGAACTGTTGTTGTTTATATTTTACAGTAAAGGAAATGAAAGTTGAGAAAGTTTGGAGGTCACACTCCAGATTCAAATCCAAATGTTTTGGAGTCCAAAGTCCATACTCTTAATTACTGCTTTAAGAGAAAAAAAAATTAACTTTTACTACCCAAAGGTGCCCTGAGGCACCAAAGATTGCCCTGGGCAGTTTTTTTAATCAGAAGCCAACTTTTAACTCTATGATTGCATGTGCTTAGAAATTTGGTATCAAAGCAATGTTTTCCCAACTTGGCTTATCATAAGGATCACCTGAGGGGACCTGCTGGCTACAGAGCCGACTTTGTGAATCATTCTCCAGGGGTAGGGGCTGAAAAGCCAAATACTTCACAGGTACTATAGACAACTCGATGTTCTTCCCAGTTTGAAAACACTGACTTAGAGAAATGAGTACTTGGTAGTCAAACACTTTATTCTGTGTTTCCTGGTATGAATAAGGATAGTATTAAGAAATGCTAATTATCACTGAGAGCTCTCTTCAGGCTTCAAAATCTCTTTTCTAAGTATTTTACCTGTTGGATCTCCTTTAATCCTCCCAACATACCTGTAAATCCTTACTGTTTTTATGATGAAACTGAGCCCTACCCAACATTGTACCACTTAAGTAAAGGACTCATTGAATGAGGCCAATTGACTCTAGGACCAGTCTTTTGACCACTGCACTGTTCCATTTCCACTTGTCCAATCTGCCACAACCTCTCCTGAAAAGTTCAGGTAGACATGTGGCCACAATGCACTCTGTCCCAAGGGCCAAAATTAAAAGTTTTAATTCAGCCTGGAAAAGGCACCTTTGCCCTGTCAGAACCCATTGAAGCTTTGGGTTGTGCTCTGAGCAGCTTCAAAAGATCTTGTTACTTAGATTACTTTGAGCAGGAAGAGTGAAGAAGAGTAGGAAAAAGCACAGACAAAGCTCTGCCAACTGATTCACAACATGCATCTAATTGTAAATTTACCATAACAGTCACTGTGCTGGGTGCCGATGTGTGAACCAGAAGAGTTTCCGGTCTGGGGAACGAGGAAGACAATACACAGGAATGTCAACTCTTGCAAACCGGCTCAATGACCACATGCACAGTTCTTGGGGTCTTTATAGATTGTAGTAGCCACCAAAGAAGCTTGCCATGAAAAGTCAGCTATTTCCTAACAACACCGTGTGTGTAAGGCCAGGAGCCATGGCTGTCGCTATCAAAGCAGCCGCCTGGCCCATGCAGGTTCCCATTGGATTCGGGCAGATGGTAAAGAAACGGCGGAGTCGGAGGATGGTGGGCCATCCTATTTATTGGTATCTCACCAAGACAGGCAAACCACAAAAGAAGACAAGGGAAAAGCAGAAAACCAGCTTTTTCCATGAAGGGCAAGGGATCAGGGAAGCCCCTGCAATTGTGATAGCAGGAACTGAGTGAGCAAGCTCCTGGTCTGTCCCACTTTATAGTGTGGAAAACCAAAATCCCTTAATCCAATATACAAACAAGGAAGTCTCTGATACAAAGTCACTTATCCAAGGCATAATTGGATTCCTCATGAGAGTGCACCACCCAGATCATACAATCAGTCAAGGGTGTGGGGAAAAGCTTAGTCCCAAAACCAAACCTTAGGCTACAACGACCTGGCCTGCTTATAGCCTGTCCCCCACACCCAATATAAGTCACAAGCGAGCAAACATATATATCATATTTACAAACTTATTTGACCAACAGTGTGCTAAAAGCAAGTCTCAGACCAATAGATGTTTTTAAGTAAAATGTTATTAGCAAAGCAAGTATTAAAAAAGCCAAAAAAAAAAAATTCATCTGACTCCTGTAGACTAAAGAAGATCTCCACTCTCTTTCCTTCCAGATGCTTTAACAACTCATTTTGCATGAAAGGCTCATTCTAGGACAATTCTGTTACCTTGATGGCCTGACAGAATCTAGACTTCATGGCTACAAGTCAGACCTTTGAAGTACAATCCCCAAGAATACAGTCACAAGCCTTACTGGGTTCTTATACCTTATTTATGTCATTTATTAAACATTGGATGTATACTAAGTACTTTAACTTCACCAGTGACAGCTCATTTCTAATATTCCCTATATTAAGCAATAGGCCACACTTTATGCAAATAGAAACCTGTTTCTGACATAAAATATGCTAATTAGAAATAATCTCTTGTTGATGGAGGTGTGAATAACAGGAAAGCCTGTGACAGTTACCTCTGGAGTGTGGTCCTTTTTGCTAGAATGCTAGCTGACCCCTCAGCTTCAGTTAATTAGCATACCAGCTGACCATTTCTTGATTGTGCTTTAATCTCTGGGAATTGGCTTAGCCTAAATTTTTCAACCTAGAATATCATATTGTAATGCTAAAGAGCTTTAAAGATAATTACAGACACTCTAGTAACAACAAATAAGAAACTGGAAGCCATGTGAATTTCTAGAAAGGAGGCTGGTTACAGGGTGTTGTGATAGTGAACGAGAAGGAAAACCAAACCAGCTTCCTCTTTCTGTCTCTGTCTGACTGCCCCAGTAGTCCAGAAGCATCAGGAGGGCAGAGCAGAAAATGTTTAGGGAGGTGTAGAGGAAAGGAATCATTAGAGTGAGTCAGAGGGGACACATGACTCTACTGCCAGGATTCAACAGAAAAACTCTGGAAAACAGTCTAATTTGTACCTTCCTCATCACCAGCAGAGCTAGTCTAGTGTCTCAGTGGTGCTCAGACCCCTGGACTCCTTCTCAGAGAGCACACAATTCCTGTCTCTAGCCCACTTGCTCCCCATCACCAGCGGAGCTAGTCTAGTGTCTCAGTGGTGCTCAGACCCCTGGACTCCTTCTCAGAGAGCACACAATTCCTGTCTCTAGCCCACTTGCTCCCCATCACCAGCGGAGCTAGTCTAGCGTCTCAGTGGTGCTCAGACCCCTGGACTCCTTCTCAGAGAGCACACAATTCCTGTCTCTAGCCCACTTGCTCCCCATCACCAGCGGAGCTAGTCTAGTGTCTCAGTGGTGCTCAGACCCCTGGACTCCTTCTCAGAGAGCACACAATTCCTGTCTCTAGCCCACTTGCTCCCCATCACCAGCAGAGCTAGTCTAGCGTCTCAGTGGTGCTCAGACCCCTGGACTCCTTCTCAGAGAGCACACAATTCCTGTCTCTAGCCCACTTGCTCCCCATCACCAGCAGAGCTAGTCTAGCGTCTCAGTGGTGCTCAGACCCCTGGACTCCTTCTCAGAGAGCACACAATTCCTGTCTCTAGCCCACTTGCTCCCCATCACCAGCGGAGCTAGTCTAGTGTCTCAGTGGTGCTCAGACCACTGGACTCCTTCTCAGAAAGCACCCAATTCCTGTCTCTAGCCCACTTCCTGCCCCTCCTACCTCTGACCGTCCAACTGCAGCCACCTCCACCGTCTCTCCTAAACATCTTCCTTGCTGTTTAGCCTGATCTAATATTTCTCCAGAAAAGTGCCATCTGGTCTTTCACACTCTCCAACACAACTTTTCATCTGCTTCCTAGTTCCTAAACGATAATTTCTAGAATCTGATCATTTTTGTACTTCTACTGATGGGTTTTTTTCCCAACAACAACAAAAAAGGGTGACATGTTTTGTTTTTCCTGCTCATTAAACAGTATGTCAAATAAAAATAAAGCAAAAATCACCTTGAATCTTATGACCCAGAAAGGCACTGTTAGCAAACTAACTTTTAAATATCTTACTACAAATAAAATATCTTACTAGTGCATAAATTTGTATAATTTTACATAAATAGGACTTTATTATACATGTTAGCTCTATCATAGCCATATTTTTCAACACAATTTTTGGCTTACTTCCACACTCACATTCTAATATTATTATAAACATGTAGACATATATGGGGGAGTGTCATTTTTTTTTAATGCAAGTATGTTATGTATTCTTCCCTTGATCTTGCTTTATCATTTAACAATGCATCATGGAAATTTCTCCAAGGCAATGGTTTAAATTTTATTTATTTTTTAAAATGTCAACATAATAGTCCATTATAATTAGCAGAGTATAGATTATCAGAGTTAAACCATTCCCTTAATGGTGAGCATTCACATTATTTCTAAGGTTTTATTTTTGTTTTTATTACAAGCAATATATGAACACTTATACATTTATATATATATATATATCCTTTATATACTAGAAACTTTTATCTCTGACTATATTTACAGGGAAAATATCATCAGATGGTTAGAATTGTTTAAAAATTTGTGTTACTACTACAAGTAAGACTTCAACAAACATTCTAGACTATTTCTCTGCTTCCTTAGGTTAAATTAGTCAATTTATGCTGTAGAATATTTTTAAGACTCTTAATGCACAGCGCCAGTTTTTCTACAGTAGAAGTGTGGTTGTAGCTTTTTCGGTCTTTCTAGCAGACTATTTCTAGCACCTTGCCGAGACAGAAGAGTCTTACAGTCATTTCTTCATTAACTGATTCATAAGAACATCCCCAATTACAACCATCATTTTTTGTGTCCACATTATTTTTAACATTGGGCTGGTGGTTCATTTTTCATTTTCATTTTCATTTTTTGCTGGCGTTCTTTGTGGAGTATTTTCAATAACTTCTAGAACAAAAGGAACTTCCTTTTACTTTGGGGCAGTTTTCACTTTTGCTGATTATAAACTATATCTCAATACAGTCACTGACTTTATCTTTCAAGGTAGATTGATTTTATTCCTTGAGGGTTATAGCACTGATGGATATAACCTACACTGATGGGTGTGTCTTTTGACCAACGACAGACAAGACTAAGCTGGAAGAGGCTTAAAGTCTTTATTTCTTCAAGACCTTTGCTTCTCAAGTAATCTGGAAACTAAACGTTCATGACAATTTATGCATCCCAATGATTCTCAAATCTAATGTCCAGAACCACTGGAAGGGCTTGTTAAAAGATTTGTTAATGAACCCCAAACCTACAGCTTCTGACTCAGTAGGTCTGGGCAGGTTTCAAAAAGTGTCAATTCTAATAAGTTTGCAGGTGTGCTAATAATGATGCACTGACTAGTCACAAAACTGTGTCTGGAAAGATCTTAGTCCTCAAATGAGGGAGGAAGAGAGAGAGCACTCTATGGGGTCTCTTTTCTAGAGCAACACTTGAAAATCACTGATGTAGCCTACCCCAGCCACTTATTTTGGTAACAAACCTGAGTATACCTCACCAGGAAGTTCTATTACTCCTCTCTAAAGTCCCGCTTTTTAGTAGTTCTGTCCTCTGTGACAG
This sequence comes from Saccopteryx bilineata, assembly GCF_036850765.1. Lineage (NCBI taxonomy): Eukaryota > Metazoa > Chordata > Mammalia > Chiroptera > Emballonuridae > Saccopteryx > Saccopteryx bilineata. The sequence continues at coordinate 92,688,996 of NC_089495.1, read as the reverse complement.
TAGAGAGCAGCTGGTCAGTGCCTTCCTCATATAACCTTTCACAACCTTGAAGAAATTAAGTTTTCTCCATTCTCTTTTCACCTATCGAAAGTCTTGATTCCCTTAGCCTTTCCTCATAATCATATATCCAATCTGCTCACAATTTTTATTGCTCTTTCCCGAAGCTCATTTTGAATTGCCACTCCATCCCCACCGTACTCCTGTCCCCATCTCAGTTAATAAGAGGATATGAGAGGAAGGGAATGTGCTAACATAATCCTTGAATGAGTAACTTTTGGGACTATCCCTATCAGTGTCTCTGACCATGATATTTTTTAAAGTAACTTTATAGAAATAAGTGCTCTATGATTTTTTTTTCCTCAGCTCTTTGTTTTAAAGATTAGACTGAATAGAAAATATTGGTCACTTTCTTGATGCTTATTTAAACATAATCAGTTGTATCTTTTGGTACAAGAAATATCCATTCATCGTTTTAGTTCACAAATAGTTATTGAACACAGGCACCGTGAATACCATAGCTAGTGAATGTGGCATTAACTTTTGGTCAAGTCAACTTGCTTAGGCAGATCCTAACAGCCTGAGAATTTCAGAAATGTTTCTATAGCCCATCCACAGTATGGCTGAATGTTTAGCAACCTAAACATTACTTTAAGCCTCTTCCAAATCCACCATGATCATACAAAAATGAAATTACTAATTATAGTCAACCTTATATTATCTACAAAGAAGTAATATTATCTATAACTCAAATTGGCATATTATTAAAAATAATCTTTTCTGTCTGTAGGATGTGTTCTGAAACATGCATATTTAATGCTGTCACAAGTAGCACTGACTAGTCACAAAACTGTGTGTGGAAAGATCTTAGTCCTCAAATGAGGGAGGGAGAAAGAGAGCACTATATGGGGTCTCTTTTCTAAGAGTACTAGTCTCATTCATGAGAGCTTGAGTACCTTGCAAAGGTCCCACATCCTAATGCCATCACATGGACATTTAAAAATAGGATTTCATTTTGGGGTCTGGATAGGAGGGGAACACAAACATTCAGCCTATAGCAGAAATATTTTTTGGAAGTTACTAGATAAATTTCCTATGCCCTAAACACTGTTCTGTACTCTGAGGTAGGAAGAACTGCACGGTAGACTGCTCTCTGTGTTCTTGGTGCTGTGCGTGTGGTGTTAGAATGGCAGGCGGTTAATAGTGACCCTGTAGCACTCTTCTCAGGGTAGCGGTGTAGCTGTGCTCTGCATGGGAACTGTTTACTCCTCTTTCTACCACTTCCTCTGAGTCCTGATGAGTGAGTCTTGACGCCTTTTGCCCAATAAAATTCATGGAAATAATAGTGCTGGGCCTACCTCACATACACAACAATAAAATAGTTCCATAAAATGGGAAAAAAATATGTTTTATGATAGGTTGAGTCTCTTTCAAGGAAATAACCATGGAAAAGAGAAGGAAAATCAACAGGCAATTAGGAATTGGTAGATGTGCTTTAATCTAACAGTAGATATCAGACATCACTGTAGCTGATACCATTTGTGGCTTCCAAGAATTTGAAGAAAATGAGAATTGATTTCCAATGTGAAAGAAATACCAGGCCCCATTTCCTTAGGGGCTATGCTAATACTGTCCTTTCTGGTATCAGTTCCATTTCTTCCAGAAACAGATGGACCACACCCAGGGGGGAAGTGAGGCAGGAAGAGCTCAATGGTGTTTCAATTTCACACCCTCCAGATGAATTTTTAAAATGTATAAACAAATAAAATACTAGTGAATTAGATTCAACAGAACATTAGCACAATAATCTACCATCATCAAGCATAATTTATACAGGAAATTTGTTAATGTACCACTTAACAGTCAAATAAGTAGGAAATATTATAGAATAATCTCAGTACATTCTGAATACGCATTTGATAAAAATTTACTCCCATTCTTAGTTTTAAGGTCTCTAAAAATTAGAAATAGAAGATTATTTTCCTATAATGATGAATTTCTATTTCAAACTAAAAGGTAATATACTCAATGGTAAAATACTATAAACTTTTCTACTAAAATCTGAATTGAGAAAGAATGCCTAGCCTGACCAGGCAGTGGCGCAGTGGACAGAGCAACGGACTGGGATGTGAGGACCTAGGTTTGAAACCACAAGATTGCAGGCTTGAGCATGGTTCATCCAGCTTGAGTGTGGGCTCACCAGCTTGAGCGCGGGACCACAGACATGACCCCATGGTTACAGGCTTGAGCCCAAGGTCACTGGCTTGAGCAAGGGGTCACTCGCTCTGCTGTAGCCCCCCCCCAGTCAAGGCACTGTCTATTCCTATCTGTCCCTCTCTTTGCGTCTCTCTCTGTCTCTATCACACAAAAAGGAAGGAAGGAAGGAAGGGAGGAAGGGAGGAAGGGAGGAAGGGAGGAAGGGAGGAAGGGAGGAAGGGAGGAAGGGAGGATACTATAATTATTATACAGAATCTATTTCTTCATTTACAAATACCTATTAAGCTCATTTATTTTTTCTAGGTCCTGGGGATATCAAAATAAACTAAACAAAGTTGATTGCCTTAAAATTTCTCACCAAACCAGAAGATAAAAAAATATAATTTTTGGAAAAGAAAAAGAAAATTATTGTTACTTATAAATCATGTAAGTGTATGTTGAGAATAGTCTATGTAAAAAATACCAGATCTGCTGAAAAAGCACTAGAATTAACAAGTGAAATGAAAAACATAAATGTCTCCAAATTAATACTGGGGTGAAATGTTATTCATAAAGAAACAAAAAGATAAAATAGCCAGGCACCTTACCAAGGAATATGTAACAGCAGTACGAATGTGACGGATACTAGAAGATGCCACCCCAAAATACATCCTTTTGGCATAAGGTTTATTTTGAGCTACAGACTACTGAGAACCAGAAAAGGTAGGAAAAGCTACTTTCCTGTCCCTAACTGCCAAAAAATAGAGTATAAATGTTTCTTTTTATAAAGGAAATTTCCATTTGTAAACTTCTTTCCACATCTAGAAGAGAGCTTCCCCTGAGATAACTAATCCTCTGAGAGACTCTTATCAGGTAAGACAACCCTTTTTAGCATCATTTTCTCCCCTTACCTTCTTATAACTTGCCTCCTCCACCCAGCAACCCCAAATCCCTTTTCCTCTATTTAACATAAGAGAGGAAAAACTTCAATCATTTGGCCTTCTCCTTGAGTCTCATTGGGGCATTGGTAATCATAAGTAACTAGAATTGTTTTTTGTCTTGTTAATCTGTGATTCTAGGACCCAACTCATTGAACCTAGGAGGGGTAAAGGAAGTTTTTTCCCCTAAAAATGAATCTATAAAGTTTATAGAAGGATACTAAAGAAAATATGACTAAATGAAGAGGCTTACTAACTAAACAGGATACAATCTCAGTTTCTTCCAAAATTATATATATATAGATTGGATACAATTTCAATTAAAATAGCACTGAAATGGCTCAGCAGTAGAGCGTAGGCCTAGCATGTGGAGGACCCAGGTTCGATTCCTGGCCAGGGCACACAGGAGAAGCGCCCATTTGCTTCTCCACCCTTCCGCCGCGCTTTCCTCTCTGTCTCTCTCTTCCCCTCCCGCAGCCAAGGCTCTATTGGAGCAAAGATGGCCCGGGCGCTGGGGATGGCTCTGTGGCCTCTGCCTCAGGCGCTAGAGTGGCTCTGGTCGCAACATGGCGACACCCAGGATGGGCAGAGCATCGCCCCCTGGTGGGCAGAGCGTAGCCCCATGGTGGGCGTGCCGGGTGGATCCTGGTCAGGCACATGCGGGAGTCTATCGACTGTCTCTCCCTGTTTCCAGCTTCGGAAAATTGGAAAAAATAAAATAAATAAATAAATAAATAAATAGCACTGAAAAATTTTTTAACTTGACAGAAAGAATTCTAAATTTAATCTAAAAAAACAAAAGGCAAGACTAGCCAAGAAAATCTTGAAAAAGATGAGTAATAAAGGAGATCTTTCTTTAACAGATATTTAAAATCCTCAGAGCTACAGTGATTTTTTTTTAAGGTATTTGACTTTGGAAGAGGATTCAAGAAAAACAATAGAACCGTAAATTTATAGGATAAAAAGGAATAAGTTATTCAATAAATAATTTGGTAAAATTGGCAATTTACCAATAATTTATTTAGAATCTAACTTTACAGATAAATTTTAAAAATGAAACATAAAAATATAAATTTTTCTTTAAAAGGTTAGACTAACCAGGCAATGGCATAGTGGATGGAGCATCAAACTTGGATGTGGAGGACACAGGTTCAAAACCCCAAGGTTGGCCTCTTGAGCGTGAGCTCACTGGCTTGAGAATGGGCTCACCAGCTTGAGTGTGGGGGTTGCTGGCTTGAGCGTGGGATCATAGACATGACCCCATGGTTGGTGGCTTGAGCCCAAAGGTCACTGGCTTGAAGTCCAAGGTCGCTGGCTTGAGCTCAAGGTCACAGGCTTGAGCAAGGGGTCTCTCACTCTGCTGTAGTGCCCTGGTCAAGGCACATATGAGAAAGCAGTCAATGAACAACTAAGGTGCTGCAACGAAGAATTGATGCTTCTCATCTCTCCATCTCCTGTCTGTCTGTCCCTATCTGTCTCTCTGTCTCTCTCTGTGTCACACATGCACACGCACACACACAAGTTAAAATAGAATTACTCTAAGAACCAGAAACTACACTCTAAGGTATGCTAAATAATTAAAACAATTAAAAGCACGTATCCAAACAAATACTTATATATAAACATTCAGAACAGCACTATTCACAATTGCAAAAAGATGGAAACAACCCAAGTGTGCGCCAGTGGATAAATGGATAGTATATCATATAGTGAAATATTCACATCAAGGATTAAAGTAGCTATGTATGTACCAAGGTGCATGAACCTCAAAAAAAACACTATACTAAATGAAAGAAGCCAGACAGAAAAGGTCACCTATTGTGTGGTTCCATTTATACAAAATATCCAGAATAAGTAAATCCCTAGAGACAAGAAGCAGACGAGTGGTTTCCAGGCTGGGGGAAAGAGGAAATGAGAAGTGATTGCTTAATGGGTTCGGGTCTCCTTTGGGAGTGATCTAATGTTTTGGAACTAGAGGTGATGGTCATTCAACACAGTGACTATCCTAAATGTCACTTTGACATGGTTAATTTTGTTATGTAAGTTTTAACCCAATAAAAATGTAAGTAAATAAAATCACAGATGAAAACGTGGGTGTACATTTGCGCATTCTCTGAAATCTGTATTTGGAGAGCTTTCTCTATAAAAAATCATGAAAGAAATCAGAAAAAGAGATAAATGCACTTTCTATGAAAATAGTTAAAATTTGGTGAGTCAAATTAAATAATAAAACTGTGTGCTGTATTGACAGGATTCTCAAGGAATACAACAGGCATTATGTCCTTAAACTTGCCCTTCTCCAGTAGTAACTCCTTCCTGCTTTTCTAACCGTGGATAGAAAAAATCAGCACCTCTTGTTAGCCTGATCTAGAGCCCCAGCTTAGAGAATGTCAGACATCTACATCAAATTGCTGTTTCACACCTGCCAACGGCACAAAATAAGCCTTAGTATAAGGTTCATGAAGACACCATTTATGCCCACAAAGTGCTAAGTTTTAAAAAGGAGCAGATTATAGCAAGATTTGTCATAAATCCCAGTTTGATTAATCTATAAACAGATTTTATTGGATATTTATTTAGATGCTCTGTACAGATTGCTTTGTTTAGTTTTGAAATTAAGTTTTCGGGTTGGCAGAGGAATTTTAAATACTTGAATTTTAGAGTGGCAGATGCCTTTTTTTATCTTGCTAATCCCATCACATTTTTTTACTCATCCCTGCAATTCCCTCCCCTCTGACAGCTGTCAGCCTGCTCTGTATCTATGACTCTCTCTCTCTTTTGCTTATTCATTTATTTTGTACATTAAATTCCACCTAAGAGTGAGATCATATGGTACTTGTCTTTCCCTGGCTGTCTTACCTCACTTAGTATAATACTTTCCATGTCCATCTATGCTGTCATAAGGGGTAAGATCACCTTCTTTTTTTTTTTCTTTTTTTTTTTACAGCTTAGTAATATTCCATTGTGTATATGTACCACAGCTTTTTTATTCACTCATGGACTGTATGATGGACTGTAAAGCCAGCAGCCATGGCTACCATCACAGCAGCCCGGCCCATGCTGGTTCGCATTGGATTCGGACAGTTGGTAAAGAAACTACGGAGCCAAAAGCTGATGGGCCATTGTCTTTAATCCTAGCTTGCGTCCGGCGGGCAAGTAAAAACACACACTGGGCTCCAAAACCCACTCACATTCAGTGCTCACAAAGTTACTGACTTATCCGAGTTTCCTAGAATCAAAGGTTTCTAGCTCACCAGACTTATTCTCCTCAGTTCCCCATCTCCTTCCTTATCCCTGCACAAACTCTGCACTGTCTTCTCACTCAACACTCCGCCATCTTGGCTCCTTCTCCTGGCCTCCTCCACGTGGCCTTTCTCTACTCTGCTCTCTAATGCTAATCCCAGGAACCAAGAGAGCAAGCTCCCGTTCTGCCCCTATTTTATAGTGTAGAAATCCAAACCTTTAATCCAATATACATAATAGGGAAGTCTCTAATACAAAGTCACTTATCTGAGTCAAGATGGGATTGTACCACCCCACATCAAAAAGGGTGGGAAAGGCTTAATCCCAAAACCAAGCCCCAGGCTACAAGGATTCTGCCTGCCCCCAACACTCATTACTATCACCTGGGCAACGGCCTCCACGTGGGCAGCACCATCTTTAACAAAGTGAGCATAATACATTTTATCCGCCCAACATGGACACTTGGGTTGTTTCCAAATCTTGGCTGTTGTAAATAATGCTGGAGTGAACATAGGGGTGCAGATATTCTTTCAAATTCATTTTCAAGTTTCTTCAGATATATTCCCAGAAGTGGAATCGCTGGGTAATTTGGTAGTTCCATTTTTAATCAGTGTGTGTGTGTGTGTGTGTGTGTGTGTGAGAGAGAGAGAGAGAGAGAGAGAGAGAGAGAGTGTGTGTGTGTGTGTGTGTCACTTAAACAACAGAAAGTTCTTTTCTCCAGTTCTGGAGGCTCGAGTTCTGAGATCAAGCTGTCAGCGAGTTTGGTTTCCCCTGAACCCTCTCTCCTGGCTGCAGATGGCTGCCTCCTCACTGTGTCCTCATGTGGCTTACCTGTGTTTTCTCTGCATCTCTCTTAAAAATCTCTTTTTATAAGGACATGGATTATGACTTCACTTTAACTTAATTACCTCTTCCAAGATATTATCTCCAAATATACCCCAGTCACATTCTGAAGTACAGGAGGTTAGGACTTCATCATGTAAATTTTACAGGGATACATTCAATCCATAACGGAGTACTATTTGAAAACGTTATTCCTGTCTTCTCTTGTTCTAATTAGAATAAAGATACATTAAGTGTCCCACATAATTAAGTATTGGAAGTAGTTGCCACCTTTCAAATACATAGCAAATAGTTTTCTTCTCTTCAATGATTAAACTAGTGATTTTCAGTAACCATTTTTAATTTTTTGAGTTAACTCCATACTGCTCCTCACAATGGCTGTACCAGTCTGCATTTCCATCAACAGTGCACCAGGGTTTCCTTTTCTCCACAGCCTCGCCAGCACTTGCTGTTTGCTGATTTACTGATGAGAGCCATTCTGACTCACAGACACAGATAACAGTATGGTGATTACCAGAGGGATGGGAAGTGGGGAGAAGTAGAAGAGGATATAGGAGGAATAAATAGTGATGGATGGAGACTTGGCTTTGGGTTGTGAACACAGACAATATACTGTACTATAAATTTGTATACCTGAAACCTGTATGGTTTAAATTTTTTTTTTAATTTATTTATTTATTTTATTTTTTACAGGGACAGAGAGAGAGTCAGAGAGAGGGATAAATAGGGACAGACAGACAGGAACGGAGAGAGATGAGAAGCATCAATTATCAGTTTTTCGTTGAGACACCATAGTTGTTCATCAATTGCTTTCTCATATGTGCCTTGACCGTGGGGCTACAGCAGACCGAGTAACCCCTTACTTGAGCCAGCGACCTTGGGACCAGGCCGGTGAGCTTTTTGCTCAAACCAGATGAGCCCGCGCTCAAGCTGGCAACCTCGGGGTCTCGAACCTGGGTCCTCTGCATCCCAGTCCGATGCTCTATCCACTGCGCCACTGCCTGGTCAGGCCTGTATGGTTTTATTAACCAATGTCACCCTAATAAATTTAATTTTAAAAATTTTTAAAGAAAAGAAAGGCAGAGAGAAGATGGCAGCGGAGTAGGCGGATGCACAGACACCCAGCTCTCAACACCAAACTGGAATACAAATCAATTTAGAAAAAATCAGCATGAAAAACCAACACTGAACTGCAAGAACAGCTCTCAAAAACCAAGGAGCAAAGAGGAAGCCACAATAATCCTGGTAAGGAGTGCCTGAATCTCCTCTGCTTACAGGAAGGGAAGGAGGGGGGTGAGGCTGAGAGCCCAGAGAGGATTTCACAGAGGAAAAAGAGCAGAAACTACTGCTCACAGCCACTTACCTGGCGACCAGGGAGCAAGGTGGGTTGAAAAGACCAGCTTATCTCCCAAGTGGAAAAGACAGGGAGAGGGACAGACTGTGAGGGGCTAAGGTATGCAAGAAACAAAATAAAAAAGCTGACTCATTCGTGCTGGAGGCAGCCATAGCTGGGGGAGGGACTGAACCTTTCACAAAACAGAGCTGAAGTGCTTCCGGATCAGAGATCTCCGGACATCTATCCAGCTCCAATCAGCACAACAAGACACAGCTAAAAACAAGAAGTGGGGAGGAGGGGCAGTAACTCAGGTCTCCATGGAGATCTGAGATACACCTCCCCCTACTGAAGCTGAGAGAAAAAACCCTGCCCCCAGTGAGATTAGTTGGAGGAAGAGACCTTCAGCGTCTCAGGTTACACCCACAGCATTCCTGGATACAGTTTCAAGGAAGCCCCCTGCTGAGATCAGTTAACAAGACTATCACCTGTTAAGAAAACAAACAAATCAAGACTTCAGAGCTGCCCAAATCCGAAAGTGGATTACAAATAATAGCTGATACCAACCCACGAAGACCTAAAAATAACACAACTGAAAACTGGAGGCAGACAACACCAAGCCTAGACTCAATCAACTCTACAAATAAAAAAAAAAAGAAGATGAGAAAACAAAGGAGTGCAATCCAAATGAAACCACAAGAGACACTTTCGAGAGATGAACTGAGTGATATGGAAATAATCAAACTTCCAGATGCGGAGTTCAAAATAATGATTGTAAGGATGCTTAGGGATCTTAGAACAACAATGGAGGGGGAGTTTGAAAACCTAAATAAAGAAATAGCAAGTATAAAAAAGAATCAGTTGGAGACGACAAATACAATATCAGAAATAAAGACCACAATGGAAGGAATTAAAAACAGGATAGATAGAGCAGAGGATCGAATCAGCGAGTTAGAAGACAACTGGAATGAAGGCATGAAAGCAGAGAAGAAAAGAGAAAAAAGACTCAAAAAGTCAGAGGAAACTCTTAGAGAGCTCTGTGACAACATGAAGAGAAATAACATCCGCATCATAGGGGTTCCTGAAGAAGAAAAAGAACAAGGGATAGAGACTTTGTTCAATCATATCATAGCTGAAAACTTCCCTAAATTAATGCAAGAGAAACTCTCACAAATCCAAGAAGCACAGAGGACTCCATTAAAGAGAAACCCAAAGAAACCTACACCAAGACACATCATAATTAAAATACCAAAGCTAAGCGATAAAGAGAAAATATTAAAAGCTGCAAGAGAAAAAAAAGTTATCACCTACAAAGGAGCCCCCATAAGGATGACATCTGACTTCTCAACAGAAACACTTGAGGCCAGAAGGGAATGGCAAGAAATATTCAAAGTAATGCAGAACAAGAACCTACAACCAAGACTACTTTATCCAGCAAGGCTATCGTTTAAAATTGAAGGAGAAATAAAAAGCTTCCCAGACAAAAAACAACTCAAGGAATTCATTACAACCAAACCAATGCTGCAGGAAATATTAAGGGGCCTGGTGTAAACAGATAAAGTGGGAAAAGAATACAGAAAAAAAAAAAAAAGAAAAAGGAATACACCTTTAAAGAAGAAAATGGCAATAAACAACTACATATCAATAATAACCTTAAATGTAAATGGATTAAATGATCCAATCAAAAGACATAGGGTAGCTGCGTGGATAAGAAAACAGGACCCATACATATGTTGTCTACAAGAGACACACCTTAGAACAAAAGACACACACAGATTGAAGGTAAAAGGATGGAAAAAAATGTTTCATGCAAATGGAAATGAAAAAAAAGCTGGGGTAGCAATACTTATATCAGACAAATTGGACTTTAAAACAAAGGATATAGTAAGAGATAAAGAAGGCCACTACATAATGATAAAGGGAGTAATCCAACAGGAAGATATAACTATTATAAATATCTATGCACCTAATATAGGAGCACCCAAATATATAAAACAGACTTTGATGGATTTAAAGGGCGAGATCAACAGCAATACTATAATAGTAGGGGATTTCAATACCCCATTAACATCACTAGATAGATCCTCAAGAAAGAAAATTAACAAAGAAACAGCAGACTTATTGGAAACACTAGATCAACTCGATTTAATAGATATCTTCAGAACCTTTCACCCTAAAGCAGCAGAATATACATTCTTTTCAAGTGCTCATGGTACATTCTCTAGGATAGACCACATGTTAGGGCACAAAAGTGCTCTCAACAAATTTAAGAAGACTGAAATCATATCAAGCACTTTCTCCGATCACAACGGCATGAAACTAGAAATGAATCACAGCAGAAAAGCTCAAAAATTCTCAAACACATGGAAACTAAATAGCAGGGTGTTAAATAATGAATGGATTAAGAATGAGATCAAAGAAGAAATAAAGAAATTCCTAGAAACGAATGACAATGAACATACAACAACTCAAAATTTATGGGACACAGCAAAAGCAGTGCTGAGAGGGAAGTTCATAGCACTACAGGCACACTTTCAGAAGCTAGAAAAAGCTCAAATAAACAACTTAACCCTGCATCTAAAAGAATTAGAAAAAGAACAGCAAGTAAAGCCCAAATGTAGTAGAAGGAAGGAAATAATAAAGATCAGAGCAGAAATAAATGACATAGAGGCTAAAGAAACAATACAGAGGATCAATGAAACTAGGAGCTGGTTCTTTGAAAAGGTAAACAAGATTGATGCACCTTTAAGTAGACTCACCAAGAAAAAGAGAGAGAGGACTCAAATAAATAAAATTAGAAATGAGAGAGGAGAAATAACAACTGACACAACAGAAATACAAAATATTGTAAGAAAATACTATGAAGAACTGTATGCCAAAAAACTAGACAACCTAGATGAAATGGACAAATTCCTTGAAACGTACAATCTTCCAAAAATCAATCTGGAAGAATCAGAAAACTTAAACAGACCAATTACACCAAAGGAGATCGAAACAGTTATCAAAAAACTCCCAACAAAGAAAAGTCTGGGGCCCGATGGCTTCACAACGGAATTCTACCAAATATTCAAAGAAGAACTAACTCCTATCCTTCTCAAACTATTTCAAAAAATTTAAGAGGAAGGAAGACTTCCAAACTCCTTTTATGAGGCGAGCATAATTCTGATTCCAAAACCAGGCAAAGACCACACAAAGAAAGAAAATTATAGGCCAATATCTCTGATGAATATAGATGCTAAAATCCTCAACAAAATATTAGCAAACCGGATCCAACAATATATGGAAAAAATCATACACCATGATCAAGTGGGATTTATTCTGGGGAGGCAAGGCTGGTACAATATTCGTAAATCAATCAATGTGATTCATCACATAAACAAAAAGAAGGAGAAAAACCATATGATAATTTCAATAGATGCAGAAAAAGCATTTGATAAAATCCAGCACCCATTCATGATCAAAACTCTCAGCAAAGTGGGAATACAGGGAACATACCTCAACATGATAAAAGCCATCTATGAGAAACCCACAGCCAACATCATACTCAATGGGAAAAAATTAAAAGCAATACCCTTAAGATCAGGAACAAGGCAGGGGTGCCCCCTTTCACCACTCTTATTTAACATAGTCCTGGAAGTCCTAGCCACAGCAATCAGACAAGAAGAAGAAATAAAAGGCATTCAAGTTGGAAAAGAAGAAGTAAAACTATCATTATTTGCAGATGATATGATATTGTATATAGAAAACCCTAAAGTCTCAGTCAAAAAACTACTGGACCTGATAAATAAATTCAGCAAAGTGGCAGGATATAAAATCAATACTCAGAAATCAGAAGCATTTTTATACACCAACAATGAACAGTCAGAAAGAGAAATTAAGGAAACAATCCCCTTCACAATTACAACCAAAAAAATAAAGTACCTAGGAGTAAACTTAACCAAGGAGACTAAAGACTTGTACTCGGAAAATTACAAAACATTGATAAAGGAAATCAAGGAAGATACTAACAAGTGGAAGCATATACCGTGCTCATGGTTAGGAAGAATAAACATCATTAAAATGTCTATATTACTCAAAGCAATTTATAAATTCAATGCAATACCAATTAAAATACCAATGACATACTTCAAAGATATAGAACACATATTCCAAAAATTTATATGGAACCAAAAAAGGACACGAATAGCCTCAGCAATCTTAAAAAAGAAGAATAAAGTGGGAGGTATCACACTTCCTGATATCAAGTTATACTACAAGGCCATTGTACTCAAAACAGCCTGGTACGGGCATAAGAACAGGCATATAGATCAATGGAATAGAACAGAGAACCCAGAAATAAACCCACAGTTCTATGGACAACTGATATTTGACAAAGGAGGTAAGGAAATACAATGGAGTAAAGACAGCCTCTTTAACAAATGGTGTTGGGAAAATTGGACAGCTACCTGCAAAAAAATGAAACTAGATCACCAGCTTACACCACTCACAAAAATAAACTCAAAATGGATAAAAGACTTGAATGTAGGCCGTGAAACCATAAGCATCTTAGAAGAAAACATAGGCAGTAAGCTCTCTGACATCTCTCGGAGCAATATATTTGCTGATTTATCTCCACGGGGAAGTGAAATAAAAGACAGGATAAACAAATGGGACTATATCAAACTAAAAAGCTTTTGCACAGCTAAAGACAACAAGAACAGAATAAAAAGACAAACTACACAATGGGAGAACATATTTGACAATACGTCTGATAAGGGGTTAATAACCAAAATTTATAAAGAACTTGTAAAACTCAACACCAGGAAGACAAACAACCCAATCCAAAAATGGGCAAAAGAGATGAATAGACACTTCTCCAAAGAGGACATACAGATGGCCAATAGGCATATGAAAAAATGCTCAACATCACTAATCATTAGAGAAATGCAAATTAAAACCACAATGAGATATCACCTTACACCAGTCAGAATGGCGCTTATCAACAAAACAACACAGAATATGTGCTGGCGAGGATGTGGAGAAAAGGGGACCCTCCTGCACTGCTGGTGGGAATGCAGACTGGTGCAGCCACTGTGGAAAACAGTATGGAGATTCCTCAAAAAACTGAAAATCGAACCGCCTTTTGACCCAGCTATCCCACTTTTAGCAATATACCCCAAGGACACCATAGAACGGCTCGAAAAGGAGAAATGCACTCGCATGTTTGTGGGAGCATTGTTCACAATAGCGAAGATCTGGAAACAGCCCAAGTGTCCGTCAGAGGACGAGTGGATTAAAAAACTTTGGTACATATATACTATGGAATACTACTCAGCCATAAGAAATGATGACATCGGATCATTTACAATAACATGGATGGACCTTGATAACATTATACGGAGTGAAATAAGTAAATCAGAAAAAAAACTGAGATGAATCCATACATAGAAGGGACATAAAAATGAGACTCAGAGACATGAACAAGAATGTGATGGCAACAGGGGTGGGGGGGGTTGGGGGAGGAGGGAGGGGGTGAAGAAGGAGAGAGGGGTTAGGGGAGGGGAGGGGCACAAAGAAAACCAGATAGAAGGTGACAGAAGACAATTTAACTTTGCGGGAGGGGTATACAGCACAATCAAATGTCAAAATAATCTAGAGATATTTTCTCTCAACATATGTACCCTGATTTATCAATGTCACTGCATTAAATTTAATAAAAAATTATTAATATTAAAAAAAAAAAAAGAAAGGCAGCAGCTTTTAACCTTTGCATTTCTCTTTTAAAAGCTAATTAGGAAATTAAATTCAAATGGACTGAATGCCTAACATGTTAGCTTTGTAGTGCCGATGTAACTTAAATTTAAGTCACCTGGTATTTCAGTGTCATCTTCTCATTAGTCATTGGGATGAGTTACTCAAAGAAATTTATAAAAATTAAAAAAATAATAATGTTGGAGTTCCATCATCTTTGTTAATATTAGGAACTTTATTGTTTGGAAAATTAAATCTGAACAGAGAATTATTTTATATTTTCTTATCACTCCTGACTAAATTGTGTTCTTAACTTATGATGCACTTGATCAGTCGGTAAACTGTGGGGAATAATTCCTAGTCCTGCTGTCAGGAGGGCTCCAGAGCTGCCCCTTCTCTCTGTAGGTACCCTAGCACCCTGCTGGCACTCAGCACAAACTGCTGGAGTTCACTAAGGGGGAAAAGGCACTAAAGCCCCTTTTTTTTAACCTCCAAAGGCATTTCCAACCAAGAGCACTTGAAATGTTGCGGGACATTCAAATTCCCCTTTCCCTCAGGACAGGGTCCCATTATAGCTGTGACCCTTGACCTCTTAAATTAGTTTAAAATACCTTCTGATGCTGAGGTATCTTCTCTTTTGTCTTGAATATGCCCAAGATCCTATGAAACCCCACCAAAATGCATAAAGACCCAGCTGCGTGTGCCTCAGGTGTACACCTCCTAAGAGTCACCTGTCAATATCTCCATTTGAACTTCTTTCTCTCAAATACCAATTGGGTAGAGCATACTTCTGATTATTTCAATCCTCAAAAATAAACAAAATTTTTTTTATTCAACAAATATTTTTAAGGACCTATTTTATATCTGACACTTTCCTAGACATAGATGATAAAACACAGACTCGGGTTCTGAGTGTTTAGGAGAGACAGAAGTATAGAAGAACATTTGAAAATAATATATTGCAGATACCAAACAAGAAGACTGCAAGGGTGTTAAACTAAAAACAAGAAGCCAAATGGAGAGGCAAGAAGCGTTTATTTGAGACCACTAAATTGTGATCTTGGGGCAGAAATTCAAACTCTGTCCCAATTTCAGGGTGAAGGCAAAGGTTTTGTTTTGTTTTTTGAAAAAAAGGAAGGGAAATAATTTCATAAATAGAAGAAAGGAATTTCTGCTCATGTTAAGAACTGTTTTTTTAGCTATGCTGTGCTGTTTCCTCTTTCTACGGAATATCCATAATTATCAACTCTTGTAGTCAAGATGTCTACCTTACTATTATATTAGCTTTACAAACAGTTGTTTGGAAAACAAAGGTTCTCTGGCCCAGTCCAAAGGCTATTTTGTCCAGTTTCAAAGGCTATTTTGTCCATTCCAAAGGATCAAAGAGTAAAACATGCAAGCATTTTGCAATGGCTGTTCTGGCTCCATTTTAAAATGGTTCCGCTTATGTCAACTTTTCACAAGAGGAAGAGTAGGCCTACAAAGGAGGGTGGGCTTCTACCTTGATGGGAGTCAGGGATAAAGTAGATGTTGAAAGGTAAATAATATGTTGGCTTATAAAACTGGAGTGAAAAAGAAAAAAGCATTCCTGAACTATGGCGGCTAGTCTCCAAAGATAGTCACCATCAATTCCTTACCTCCTTGTATGTACATGATGCTCTTCACATCAAATGTGGGATCTAATTCCCCTGTTCTTGAATATGGGCTAATCTTAGTGACTCCTGGAGTATGGCTGGACAATACTTTGTGACTTGCAGAGTTTGCATAGAAAGGCCATGCCACTTTTAGCTACTCTGTTTGGAATTCTTGTTCTTGGTAGAATGTTGTAAGAAAGCCCAGGCCATACAGAGAGACCCATGTGGAAAAAAAACAAGGGACCCTAGGTCTCAACCTTGGCTAATCTCCCAGCCCATAGTCACTATTAATTGCCAAACACATGAAATCTTTCAGATGACTCCAGCCCCAACCACCACTTGACTGCAACCTCATGAGAGAACACAAGCAAGAATTGCCTAGTTGAGCACATCAACCTCTACCAACATGGAAGATAATAATAGTAAATGATTGTTGTTGTTTTAAGTCACAATGTTTTGGGGTGATGTCATTTTTTTGTTTGTTTTAATTGCTTTGAGAGAGAGAGAAGAGAGTGAAGAGCATCAACTCATAGTTGCATCACTTTAGTTCTTTGATTGCTTCTCATACGTGCCTTGACCAGGGGGCTCAAGCTAAGCCAATGACCCCTTGCTCAAGCCAGTGACCTTGGGATCAAGTAAATGATCCTGCCCTCAAGCCAACAAGCATGCACTCAAGCCAATGAGCCCATGCTCAAGCTGGCAACTTTGGGGTTTGGCACTGTGAACCTCAGTGTTCCAGGTGGGTGCTCTATCCACTGCACCACCACCAGTCAAGCTGGAGTGCTTTCTTACACAGCGGTAGGTAAGTAGAGCACAGGAGGAAGCCTCAGTAATGACACAGGGACACAAAGCAATAGCCTGAGATTAAGAAAAGGAATAAAAGAAAGGTGTGGCATAAGGCTGCAGGATAAGATGATCATTGATGCCATATCAAATGGTAAAATTCCATTCTACAGGCAATGGGAAAGCCATTGCAGAAGTCTTAGAGAGAAAGGGGAGGGTAATATGATCAGATCTGAGAAAGCCCTTTTGCATCCATGTGCCAAAGGATTGGGGATCTGGAAATACTATAGTCATCCCAGCAGGAGAGGAAGAGGCCCCAGAACTAAGACTGGAACGGCGGAAATGGAGGGGCATGGGCAGATTTAACATGAAAACAAAGATAATCTATAGGATTGGAGATTGTTTGTATTTGAGATTGAGGGGAAGAAAAAAAATTTTTTTTTATTTTATTTTTTTCTGAGGTTGGAAATGGGGAGGCAGTCAGACAGACTCCCGCATGTGCCCGACCAGGATCCACCCAGCATGCTCACCAGGGGGTGATGCTCTGCCAATCTGGGGTGTTGCTCTGTTGCAACCAGGGCCATTCTAGCGCCTGAGGCAGAGGCCATAGAGCCATCCCTCAGCACCCGGGCCAACTTTGCTCCAATGGAGCCTTGGCTGCGGGAAGGGAAGAGCGAGACAGAGAGGAAGGAGAGGGGAAGGGGTGGAGAAGCAGATAGGTGCTTCTCCTGTGTGCCCTGGCCGGGAATTGAACCCGGGACTCCTGCACACCAGGCTGACGCTCTACCACTGAGCCAACCGGCCAGGGCCAAGAATAAAAATCTTTAAAAACTCATTCATTCATTAAATTCTAATTGAGAGCTTGCTAAATTCCAAGGATGCTTCGGGCCTCACAGATAAAGCAGTGCATTAAAATTTCTGGACCCTAGTGAGTTTATAGTCTAGTGAGGAAGAAAAAACAAATGGGTTTACGTGAATTTAAGACTCAATTTCCAGTAATGCTCTTCCTATTAATTCATATTCTTATTTATCATGCAGTGCATAGAAGAAACAGACAGTTTTCCAGAAAGTAAAATGAACTCCTTAATTTAACATTCTGATGATGACCCTCAAGGCAGAGTGCCTGGATGCTGGAAAGAGTTTGAGGCTCACTCTTTGGTACGGTTAGAGCCACAGGAGTGTCCTTGGTTGCGTGTTGTGGTCTTTGGTCCCAGAGACCAGTGCCAAGTAGCAGAAAAGGAAGCATGGAGGACATGCTTCAGCCGGGGAGGAAGTGGTTCTCACTCGTTTTCCTACCATCATGTACACATTTGTCAATTCAACAAACATCCACCCTCTGACTCCTGGGTATATTATAGTGAAAAAGGGTAAAAAAATAACACTCAGTTCATTGGACTTACATTGTGTTAGGAAAAACAGTTAATAAATGGTAAAGCAAGAACACAGTGTGTTAGTTTTCTATTGCTGCAGTAATAAAATACCATAAATTTAGTGCTTACAACACCATGAGTTTTTTACTTGACAGTTCTGGAGGTCAGAAGTCTGCAAATCGATTTTATAAGCTAAAATCAAAGTGTCCGTAAGACTATGTCCCTTCTGAGAATTCATTTCCTTGCTGTTTCCGGCTTCCTGGGCCGCCTGCGTTCTGCGGTTCACGGCCTCTCCCCGCATGGCATCACTCTGACCTCTGCGTGTGTTGTCATATTTCCTTCTCTGAGTTTGGTGTTCTTGCCTCCGTCTTGTAAGGACTCTTGTCTAATCCCGATGATCCAGGATGATCTCCTCATCTAAGTGTTTGTAATTCATCACATCTGCAAAGTCCCTTTTGCTATGTGAGGTAAAAAACACATTGACAGGTTATGGGCATTAGGGTGTGAACATCTTTGGGGACCATAATTTGGTCAACTGCAGTCAAGTACTGATTGCTATTAAGAAATGTGAAATAGGATAAGTAGTTAAAACTGTGACTAGGGAGGAAAGAAATAAAAAATAATGAGGACAAATAGGGGATCTGACTGTATAAACTATAAACTGTGGGAAGTCTTCTTGGGAGAGGTACCTATCTGTTCAGGTCCTCTGCCCATTTATTTATTTATTTATTTACTTATTTATTTATTTATTTATTTTAGATTTTATTCATTTTTAGAGAGGAGAGGGGGGAGAAGAGGGGAGAGAGAGAGAGAGAGAGAGAAAGAGAGAGGGGGGAGGAGCAAGAATCATCAACTCCCATAAGTGCCTTGAACAGACAAGCCCAGAATTTCGAACTGGTGACCTCAGAATTCCAGGTCGACGCTCTATCCACTGCACCACCACAGGTCAGGCATCTCTGCACATTTTTTAATCTCTGCACATTGTTTGATGTTGAGTTGTATGAGTTCTTTATATATTTTGGATATTAACCACTTTCCAGAGCTGTTGTTTACAAATATCATCTTCCATTCAATTGGTTCCCTTATTTTGTTGTCTGTTTCTTTTGCTGTGTAGAAGCTTTTTAGTTATAGTCTCATTCATTTGTTTTTGCCTTTATTTCCCTTGACTTTGGGGTCAAGTTCATAAAATGTTTTTTACAACCAAGGTCCATAAGTTTAGTAACTATGTTTTCTTCTATGTAATTTATTGTCATAGGAGAGAAAAGGAAGTGTGAAATACCTATTAAGGAGTGAGAGAAAGCATTGACTATAGAAGTGTAGATTTCCTGGACAATGTGGAGAATCCCTTGAGACTTGTAGTCACTAATTTAAAGCCAGCAGAATTGTGTGCCTATTTTTTCCTTAGCTATGATCTGCTGCTTGGGAACAGTAATGGAGAATGTGAAGAGCTAGATTTAATCAGGTTAGAATTGTGAACGTAAGCACAATGGAGAGTAGATAGAGGTGCCATCAATGGATAGAAGATCCAGTGAATAAAAGATTATTGGCATGGGGGTATTAGTATAAATGAGCTAGAAAATAAAGGAGGTAGAGGTCAGAGTGGAATGTCTCAAATTGAGATTTTGGAGGAGATAGATGCACCAGGTAACAAAGCAAGCTGCGAGTTTGGATATCAGAGGTGCAACGGAAGATAAAATCACTGGAGGCAAGGACAAGCTTGTTAATATTAATATAGATTTTAAAACACAAAAGATGATAACAGAATAATGGTAGCAAAACTTCCAGTAACCCATGGCCTAAATTCTTTAACAAAGGCAAAAGATTAGAAGGATGGTAAGTGGTTATTAAATTGAGGGGTATCAAAGAGCATAGTCAGAGGCATTTGAGGGGCAGGAGAACAGAGGTCTGGAAGTGGTCATGAAGAGCAGTACCCTGCGGGTACAGCTGCACACAAAGTGCTGGGAGAGAAGGCAGCCATCCTTTGGGAGGACCATGGGGAGAGCACTGGCCTCACAGGACAGCCGACTTCTGTAAGAACAAGATGAAAGGGAGTCTGAAGTAAGGACTGAGGGGATTGTGTTGATGAGACACCAAGAGCTCTAGAGAAGGTGGCTGTAAAGTTTGGGGGCTCAAAGGAGTAGGATTTTGAGTCAAGAACGAGCTGATGCAAGAGCCATGACAATGCCTTGGAGACTTGGGCTTTTTGTGGGGACTGTGGGCGCAAGGGATGTAGGAGATCACGGGATTGATCTAATGTTCTATTAGGGCAGGAGGCACCAAATACATTCTGTAAAGAATCAGATAGTAAACACTTTATGCTTTATGGAACATAAGCTCTCTGTCACCATCACCTCACAGAGCAAAAGCAGCTATAGACAATGCATAAATAAATGGGCGTGGCTGAAAAGTTCTGGGGACTGTCATTCAGGCAGCTTCAGGGACACAGCAGGTGCTGGTTGGAGGGGAGTAGTGGGAATAGTATTCTCACTGGACTATTCCGGGGCCCTCGCTGCCTGCAGAGTGAGTAAGGGCGAGGGCTTCCCTCCGTGGCATTTGGAGGTCAGCCGGCCCACTCAGACACTTGCTGATCTCTTGGGTTCTAGCTAGAATTACAATGGTATGGTCATCCTCCAAGACACAAGTGATGAGGGAGAGCCATTTTTAAGGGGAAAAGGATGAATTTTTTTTTTTTTTTTTTCTTTTCCTTCCCTTCTTTCCCTTCCTTTCCCTCCCTCCTTTCTTTTCTTTCTTTCCTTCCTCCCTCCCGAAAAGGATGAATTTTATTGAAAATGTTTACTTGGAAGAGTCTGTGACACATTCAAGTAGAGATGATCCGGGGCCAGTTGGTTTAGGAGATGGAGCTCAGAGGAAGTCCGGATGGGACACAGAGATGAAGCCATTGTCATTGGGAAGGGGATAAACTGAAGCCTACCCAGATGCCAGTTGGAGGCTATCTCCTTGGGAACATTTAAGGACAGGCAGAGAGATTCAGATGCAGAAATCCCTCGAGTTCTGAAATTTCCAGTTTCATATATTGATAAAATCAGTCCCATGTTTTTCAGATCTCATCCTCATTTTGTGCTGGGTAGGCACTGAGACTGTGAAGAGTGTGAGACAGAAAAGGTCCGTCCTGCACAGATCAGATAAACGCACTGCTTGCCTGAGATCATACAGCAGGACATGCGTGCATGGAAAAATCTTGCATCTTCTGCAGTTTTTTCAGGAGAGCAGGACTGATTAAGGAGTGAGGGCTGAGATTCCCTCTCCCCTTTTGATGGCTCATTTTTCTGCCCGTCATCACCTCTAGAAGAGGACAACGAAATTAAATGAGGTGATACGTAAATCGCTTGACATTGCAACCAATTAGCAGCTTCTGCGGAGGGAAGCAATGGAAACAGTTTCATAAGTGGATCTTCTCAGGTTGTCTCTCTCAGCGCCCAGAGCACGCGGAAAGTCAGTGTGGGGTAGAGGAAAAGCGGTTAGCACCGGGAATCTAAAGACATGAATTGGAGACGGTTTGGGCACAGGTGGACCTGTGACCTTGGGCTCCTCACTTAACCTCTCTGCACCGCAGTGTCTCGCTTATAAAGCGCGAACTCGGCCGAACATGTGCCAGACACCTACCTTATATACGCGTTTCACGTAATAACTCCTGCCTAAAACAAGGTTGCCATGAGAGCCACACAGAAAAGGGACATAAAAGCACTTTGTAAACCATAAAGCAATTGAATAGGCCAATGTAAGGCATTGTATAATGCAAATCCTTTGTTTTCAGCGGCCCTGTTTGCCATAAAAATAACAATGGGTTTACCCATGTCTAAAAGCCTCATTTTTTTTCAGTTCAGTTTTTTTTTGTGCTGCTGATTTCTGTTATTGTCTTTAGGGTTAGGGACCAAATCACCCACTTATCAACATTTTATACTAAAATTGCCACACAGAAGAGAGAAAGGAACGTTCCAAAATCCTTAGGTGACCAGTCTCTTACTCAATTTGTGGTGACTTTTATAACCCCCCAGTCTGCTGCTCTTTCTAAAGCTCCCCTAAGCAAAGTAGAGGGTTTGGGAAAGCGCTCCACAGGGGTGCTCTTTCCTGGATTAAGGAAACACTGCCGTTCGAATATGATGGCATTCTTGCATTATAATTTACACCTGCATTTCAAGCATTCTATTCACTGCCAGTAATTATTGAATAATTACTGTGTTCTCCCACTGTGGCCTCTCTTTGTACTCACTTCTTCCTAGGGTTTCAGTAAGATCGTTGCCTTTTGAAGGTTTCTTTCCTTCTGGAAAGGAGGCAGGTGGTTTGTAATTCTTTTTTTTTTTGAGCCAAGTATTTAAATAGACAAGACTTTTTTTTAACCCAATAGCCTGTCCTGTTGTCCACGTGGTTTCCATGAGTACGTTTACTGAAAGCATCATAGGCAGTAGTTTGTCCTAGAAAGCCACTTTTGCTTAAAGACCTTAAAATGCATGTGTTTGTGACTCCCATGTTACCTATTTTCATGTAGCATCTTCCAAATTTGCTAAACTGATTTGAATTAAGATAAATTAGATCATTTGCAGCCCACTTGCCTGCCAAATTCAAATTGGCACCTGAAGCACTTTATCTATGTTTGAGGGTTTGTTGGAAGACACAATCATCAAGACTTAGCTGTGCGGAAGGAGTTTGTTTTGTTTCCCTGTATAGGAAAGCAGGTTAACTCCTGCTTTATTTTTGCTTGTTTTTCTTTTCTTTTCTTTTTTTTTTTTTTTTTTTTTGCTGCAAAAAAATAATTCCCCAATCATCCAGTTAGTTTGTCTTGGTATCTATTCTCCAATTCA
Source organism: Saccopteryx bilineata (assembly GCF_036850765.1). NCBI lineage: Eukaryota > Metazoa > Chordata > Mammalia > Chiroptera > Emballonuridae > Saccopteryx > Saccopteryx bilineata. Next base: position 92,666,109 of record NC_089495.1, on the reverse strand, counting down.
AAGGACTGTCCTGTCTTCTTTCCAGCAAACGAATAAAAATTTCAGAAACGATAGCTAAATCTAAAGTACTAGACATAACCTGAGTGCTCTGCCTATGATCTTCTAGTCATTCTACTGTCACTGATCCTGGGAGGAATTTTAAGACAAGAGTCTTTACTCACTACTTTTTTCTGTCAAAAAGCTATAATCACTCATGGAAGGAACTTAAACTTCTGTCCATCCCAGAAAAGAGCTTATTCTGCATCCTAAAGTGTTCATTCGGTTTTGTCTCATACTTTACAACCACGAAAGACTTTGGTTTATGATAGTTTAATAACCAAGTCTTTCTTGAACCTGATTATAGAAATGGAGACAAAAGCAATTTGGGAATCTAAGCCTTACAAGTGTATTTACTCAACTTTAGATCTCGTAACTAAAGTGACCCAAGCCCTGGCACTACAAAATGACTGAATGCTTATGAGAGGGCAACCTTCACTGGCTAACGATGGACGATGCTCGTGTTGGTGGTATAATGTAGCACCCGGCACTTGCTGGGGCAAAGTGCTTCCCCTCCTTACTCAGTTAAGTCCTCACATCAAGGTGTCTGTGAACCATGAGTGGAAGGCAGGAAATAGGTCCTTTGCTTTAGAGCACAGGAACTGAGATCGTTAGACAAGGTTTGGAAATCTAGCTTAGGACATTCAGAACATCATTTTCTTCACAGGGGCCTCCTCAGTATGAGGAGTTTCTATGTGATTTTCCCTTAGAAAAGAAACGATAAGACAGAGTCACAGGAATGTTTGAAACTTCATTTTGTTTTGTTGTAAATAATACAGTCCCTTAAATAATACTTCCTTATAGGCACACACATCACCTCACTTAGCTGCCTCTATTGTGAAAAACTCAGATTTGGAAACTGACAGATTGGCGTCCCAAATGCCCTGATGACTATAAAATATTTGATAAAGCTGACGTCCGCCTCCATGTATTTTGTAAGCATTGGCCATTTTATTCATTTAATAAATTATTACTGAACATCTGCTACATGCTAGATACTGCTCCAGCTGCTGGTGGTACAGCCAATAAAGCAGAGTCCCTGCACTCCACGGGACCTTCAACCGAAAGTACAATCAGGATCAAAACCCAGGAGGGCCTGACCAGGTGGTGGTGCAGTGGATAGAGCGTCGGACTGGGATGCGGAAGGACCCAGGTTCGAGACCCCGCGGTCGCCAGCTTGAGCGTGGGCTCATCTGGCTTGAGCAAAGCTCACCAGCTTGGACTCAAGGTTGGTGGCTCCAGCAAGGGGTTACTCGGTCTGCTGAAGGCCCGCGGTCAAGGCATATATGAGAAAGCAATCAATGAACAACTAAGAAGTCGCAACGTGCAACGAAAAACTAATGATTGATGCTTCTCATCCCTCTCTCCGCTCCTGTCTGTCTGTCCCTGTATATCTCTGCCTCTGTTAAACAAACAAACAAACAAAAAAAAACCCAGGAGGTGAGAGGAGTCAGAGAAAGCAATGGCTGATCTCAAGAAATAACCTGTACAGGGCCAAGAGATGAAATCCGTAACTGGTCAACAATCATACTTGGGTTGAGTCAGAGCTATTATTTTTAATCAAAATACAGTGAATAGAAGTTGAAATACTATTTACTCGTCTGTCAGGTTTCTGTCATCTGCGTACCTTTCTCTGCCCTCACAGAGCTCACCGCACTTACTTACTAGTTTCTGCCCCAGGTTTTCCCAGCTGTGAAAACATCAGCACGTCTGCTAAATTGCCTGCACCAGATTGCGGGAGTCATCTTCAATGCTCCTCGTTCCTTCGACCTCGGACTTTCTCCAACCTCTCACACCCAACTGCATCTGGAAACGGCCTTGGCCAAGTCCGAAACACACCCTGGATCCACCTCTCCCACAGTGACCACGGTCACTCTCCCTGTCCCGGCCATCGTCTCTCCTCTGTCCCACTGCAATGCCAAGTCCAGAACACACCCTGGATCCACCTATCCTACAGGTACTACGGTCACTCTCCCCTTCCAGGCCATCGTCTCTCATCTGTCCCACTGCAATGCCAAGTCCAGAACACACCCTGGATCCACCTCTCCCACAGTGACCACGGTCACTCTCCCCGTCCAGGCCATCGTCGCTCATCTGTCCCACTGCAATGCCAAGTCCAGAACACACCCTGGACCCACCTCTCCTACAGTGACCACGGCCACTCTCCCCGCCAGGCCATCGTCTCTCATCTGTCCCACTGCAATGGGGGCTTAATTATCGTCCCTGTTTCTCTTCCCTCCAACCCCAAAACACATCCATTCCTGACTCAGTAGCCAGAGTAAACTTTTTAAAAATGGAAACCAGGTTGTAGTATGTACTAGTGTAAAGTATCTTCCTCTTGTACATGGAATATAATCCCAACTTCTTTTCCTAGACTCCAAGGCATGTATGATCTAGCTCCTGTCTTTCTCCCCAAGCTCAGCTCCTATTCAATCACAGTGGCCTTTCTGAGCTCACAGTCATTGGCTTCCTTCCCAATTTTGATCCTTTGTATCCTTTGTACAGGCTGGTCTTTTTTCTCTTTCTTTCTTTCTTTCTTTCTTTCTTTCTTTCTTTCTTTCTTTCTTTCTTTCTCTCTCTCTTTCTTTCTTTCCTTCCTTCTTTCTTCTTTCTCTCTTTCTTTCCTTCTTTCTTCTTTCTTTCTCTCTCTCTTTCTTTCTTTCTTTCCTTCTTCTTTCTTTCTTTCTCTCTCTCTTTCTTTTTGTTTCCTTTCCTTTTTTTTTTAAGTGAAAGGAGGAGAGATAGAGAGACAGACTTTTGCATGTACCCTGACCAGGATATACCCAGCAACCCCCATCTGGGGCTGGTACTTGAATCAACCAAGCTATCCTCAGTGCCAGAGGTTGACACTTGGACCAACCAAGCTATTCTCGGTGGCCTGGCCAAGGCTCAAACCAATTGAGCCACTGGCTGTGAAAGAGGAAGAGGGAGAGAAGGCGGGGTGGTCAGAAGGGAGAGAAGCAGATGGTTTTCTTATATGTTCTGACCAGTTCACCCTGGATGTCCATATGTCAAGCCAAATCTCTATCCACTGAGCCAGCCAGCCAGGGCCCAGGCTGGTCTTTCTAATTTTCACTAGCTGGTTCACTCATCATTCAGATTCTAGCATAGAATCACATCCTCAAAAGTCTTTCTTGATTTCTTCCCTTCCCACATGTCATCACCACTTTAATTCTCTGCATACTACTCATCACAGTCTGAGGGTCTCTTTTTAGTGGCTTGTCTATTACCTCTAGAATGAAAGCTCCATGTCTCTCTTGTCTAGGCCTAACTATAGAGCCTGGAACAGTGCCTGATACATACTGAATGCTCAATGAATATTTGTGGAATGAATGGGTGAATGTGATTTAGAAAAGAAGCAAGGAATAAGGAGGAGCTGGAGGGAGAGGAGTTGAGAAGGGAAGAGATGGAAAGATGTGGAGAGATGTTGGTAAAGCAGGAAGAGTGAGAATCAGAGAGACAGTGAGAGAATTTAACTACTCTGAGATTGAGATTCCAAGGACAGAAAGCGGTTAAATATGGCAAGAGTAGAAAGTCGGATGGGGAAAGGGCAGCGAGGTGGGGATGGAGAGGCAGCAGGAGACAGATCATCAAGGCCAGAATCCAGGCAAATGGAAGCCAATTAAAGGTTTTAAGCAGGGGAGTGACAGATCAGATTTGTGTTTTAGAAAGATGACTATAGCTGCAGTGTAAGGAATGAATTAGAAGAAAGAAGACAGAAGAAAAATTATGTTAGCGGAAAGAAATGGTCAACGTGGCAGTTTAAACAAAGGAGAGTCCGAAAGCAGGGATTTGGCAGTGTTTTTCCAACACTGTCAGGGAAGAGGCAGTAAATCTGAGAATCTGAGCCTTTCAGTGAGAGCAGAGGAAGTATATAATGGTGGTTAAGAGTCTGGGCTTGGAGTCAGACAGACCTGGGTTTAACCTCAAATCCATCACTCTGTAGTTTATGTGATCTAGTACAAGGTAGCAATTCTAAGCCACAGTTTTCTCTTCTGTAAAGTAGAAATAATAATTGTAAGCATGTAAACTGCCTATCTTTCTGCCCGTGATGCATGAGTAATAAGTACGTATTAGTTTTATTATAATATTGTTATGTGTGCTTTGTTATAGGCTTGGGGAATTCTAATAAGTCACCTCGTGACTGGGGTGAATTACGCCTTGGCGGCTTCTACCTCCTTTTAATATGATTCTCTGCAAATCAAGAAACTCTGATTTTTAACTTGACTTTCTGCATACCTGATTTATTAGTGTCCTGGCTGGCAATAAAGGCATATTTTCCAGAGAATATTAATAAGAACACTGTGTTTACATTTAGTCTTTTTTTGAGTTTGGTGGGCTTGAGTCGGCTTCCTGAGCCTGTCCATCTCTGGGAAAAGCCAGCCTCTGAGGCTGAAGCTGAGGCCCCGGCTCAGTGGCCACATCGTGGAGACCTACCCCCAACCGCGGGAGGGTGACCAGCAGGCTGCCCTGAACAGCCGTTCCCAACTGTAGCAGGTGGCAGTGCGTGCTTTGAATCTAATCACTCTTTTACTTTAAAATTTTCTGTTTTTCATTACCTCCCTCCCTGAAATCTTCTCTTAAAGGTGGATACCCACACAGAGTGAGAACCAGCCAGCGCGATTTTATAGTGCCGAGCTTCAGATGAATGAGTGACAGCCGCCTGTGCATTTGATGTGTTTTTCTTTTAATCTGCCTTTGGGGGGAAAGGCTATATCTGCAAGAGACTTAATATTTTTAGAAATTTAATAGGCTTACTTAGAGGTAAACATTTTAAATGGGCCACCCATGCCTTGTATTAACTGCACCTTATTGCGACATTATCACAAAGATTTCAAACCTCAGGGACTGAGAAACCTTTTAACACTCTGCTGAGTACACGGTAACCCCTTGGTTGGGGATCTGAGTTCACTTCCCTTAGTGCAGATCAAGCTGCTGAGGCGGGTGATATTTCAGTCATTTGAATGTCAGTGGAAAAGCCCGAACATCTCTGCCGCACATCATCAGAGCCCCGGGTCATTTACACTTGTGGTTGTTTTACTTCACAGCCCAGAGCCTTCCCCGAGCTGCTGTCATTCTGACCCTGAGGCCGCCCTTCACAGCCTCCTGACTCTGCGCCCAACATCCTCTTTCAAGCTGACGCAGAGCAGAGGCTGACCTTGTCCCATCAACTACTTACTCACACAGACCCAATTAATCTTTGGTTGCCAGTCAATCTAACTCACTTCCTTCCCTGAATACTACAGAATCTCACAGAGGGCTGCTTTTGGCTCCACTTGCTTCCATATGGGGTAAGCTGTGGCTGAGATGTAGACAGCTGCCCTATGGTATGATGTGAAGGCTCCTAACATCCACAGGTGATTCCTGGTCTGAGTGTCTGGGTATGGGCTCTCACCCCAACTCCCTTTCCATTGCTCCTTAGGGTTTCTTCCTGAGGATAAGCAATTCCTAAAATAACTAACCACTTGTCTCCAACCAGGGAGTCTGCCCTAAGACAGATTCCATCCAAGGATAATGGGAAAGGGATGAAAAAAGGCACTCAGGAGGGGACGGAGTGTCCCACGACGTATGAGGGCACTGGGTGACTGCAGGTAGTGGGTGCCTGAGTGAGGGCACACCATCATCCCAGAGTCAGAGTAATCTGGCTTTGTTCAAGGCCCGAGTATGACCTGAGTAAGATCCTTTGCATCTTTGAGAATATACACATCCAAGAGATTAAATGATATCCTGTATGCAAAGACTTCCATAGTGCCTAAATGCCACGTAGATGTGTTACAACAGAGACAAACACCACTCATTGTTGAACTCAACCTTGGCCAGACATGGCTTCAGTCAGGAACACCAAAACATAAATCAGTTGCTGTTGGGCAGATAAAATGTATTATGCTCACTTTGTTAAAGTGGCGCTGCCCACGTGGAGGCCATTGCCCAGGTGATATTAATGTGTCTCTGTGGGCAGGCAGAATCCTTGTAGCCTGGGACTTGGTTTTGGGATTAAGCCTTTCTCCCCCGTTTTGATGTGGGGTGATACAATCCCATCATGACTCAGAGAAGTGACTTTGTATTAGAGACTTCCCTATTTTGTATATTGGATTAAAGGTTGTGAAGCTACACTATAAAATAGGGGCAGAATAGGAGCTTGCTCTCCTGGTTCCTGAGATTATCATTAGAGGAGAGAGCAGAGAGGAGAGCAGAAAGAGGCCATGTGGCCAGGAGAAGCAGCCAAGATGGTGGAGTGCTGAGTGAGATGCCAGTTTGTGCAGAGTTTGTATCTGGGATAAGGAAGGAGATGGGGAACTGAGGAGAATAAGGCTGGTGAGCTAGAAACCTTTGATTCTGGGGAACTCGGATAAGTCAGTAGCTTTGTGAGCACTGGATGTGAGTGGGTTTTGGAGCCCAGTGTGTGTTTTTACTTGCCCGCCAGGTGCAAGCTAGAATTAAAGATGAAGGCCCATCAGTTTTTGGCTCCATTGTTTCTTTACCGACTGTCCGAATCCAATGCGAACCTGCATGGGCCGGGCTGCTTTGATAGTGGCAGCCCTGGCCATGGCTACTGGCTTTACAGTTGCTATTTCAATAAATATAGGGCCAATGTCTAGATAATCAGAACCTTTAAAATGCATTCAGATTACTACAGAAACATAACTGTTGTCTACATGGTGCTCAGGTGGCCACTAACCTGGACCTGTTGAGCTTCTCCCCCATGAGTGGAGTGGAGACTGGCGTTTGGGGTGCAAGACTTGATAAGGAAGGAGCTGTTGCCCAGAGAGTAAGAAACTCAAAGGACAGGGACTATCAGTGAGTGGTCTAGCACACCTTCCAGTGACAAGAACAGCACTCCATCGTACCACCCCTGAAGGGCAGGGGACCTGTGCTGTCCGCTGTAGCAAATATTGAGGAATATATTTGGGACCTATGGTAGGCATAATATCAGATATGCCCAGATCCTAATTCCTGGAAACTGGACCTATGCTAAATGACATGATAAGGGGAAATGAGGTTGTAGGTAGCATTAAGGTCACTAATCTGCTCCCCTGGAGATGGGCATGGTTATCCTGAATTCCCCTGGTGGACCAACTGTGATCACAGAGGTCCTTAAAAGTAGAAGGAAGCAGAAGAAGCCAGAACGACAGTCTAAGAAGGATTTCACCCATTAATGCTGTCTTTAAAGAAGAGGAAGGGGGCCACAAGACAAGAGAGGCTGGCTACAGGAAAAGTCAAGGATGGATTCTCCGCCAGAGACCACGTTAGGAACACAGCCCCGTTCTCTCCCTGATTTTCACCCAGTGAGACCCATGTGGGACTTGTAATCTACACAACTGTAAGATAATAAATGTGTATTGTTGTAACCAAAAACTAAAAGCATCCCAATTCCACCCCTCACTGTGGCGTACACAGATCCGCAGTGACCATGGGCATTCAGAAGTTCTGGGCAGGCAGCTGAATGCAAGGGAAGAGCTTCCATTATTGGAAGTCACCGTGACACTTCCCTCAGAAATCTCAGTCCACTACTTCAAAAGGAGAACTAAACGTGAAGGAGGTTGTTAGGGATCTGACTAGGCAGTGGTAGGGAAGAGGAATTCAGAGGCAGAGTGTGGCCCACTTCTCAAGTTTACCTTTATTGTTCCAAAGAATAGCAGGGATCTAGGAGACTGTCAGCTCTGAGCACAATGTGTCGCGTTAAAGATGGAGTGGCAGTATTAATGGAATTGCTTTGCTTTAGTAGGTTTAAGGCAAATCCTTAACATTATTTCCCTGCCGTTTTCTAAATTAAATTTATAAGAAATATTCTGTATCCTGCTGTGCAGAGTGAAAGCTGTATTCTTGTAAAGGACTTCTAATCATATTAAAAAGCTGGAGGGTGAAGTTTGTTCATGCCTTCAAAGTCACAAAATAAAAAATAGAGTCTTACATTGTGCATTTTTATAATGGTATTACCTTTCGAGTTATATAACACCACAAAGAGCTTCGCTGATAATGTTTTGTTAATCCTCGGAACATCCCCGGCAGGGAGGGATATTTTTATCTCCACTTTGCATGTGGGAAAACTGAGGCACAGCGAGTGGCAGCAGTTGGCCATGGCCTGCCAGTGGGTTGACAGCACAGCTTGCCCCAAACGGCAGGCTCTCCGCCCGCAGATGAGTCACAACATCCATCAGACGACAGCCATCTTTCTAATCTACCTTTCTGCAGGTACAGAAATGGCTCCAGGAGGACTTCTGCGTTGCTCCAATTTTAGTTTCAAGTTCCTTAAGAAAAAAAGTCCCATAAATAGATTCTCTGTTAATTCCACAACAGCTGCTTAAAAAGTACTTAGGAACTTGTCATCCAGCTCTGTGGGATGGGGAGAGGGGTTCAGCTGTGCCACTGGTGGGAAGTGCAGGTGCTCTGGGGGAAGCCGGGCAGGGACCCAGTTGGGGAGCCCCTGCAAGAGGGCCCCCTACACCAGAAGCTCCCCGTGGGGTCTGCCCACCAAAAACCAGGCATTTCTCCTCCCACTAGGGGATTCCCAGGCCTTTCAGGAGGTCACGTTTCTGGGCACAGAAGTTACACCCCTTCTTCTGTAAACTAAGATTTTCATCTTGGGCTCTTAAGTCTCTGCTTGAGATGCCCTCAGCCGACTGGTATGCATCAGGACGGAACATCTCGATAGCCACTCACCGTCTCTGGAAATCTCACCCCTTCCCTGCGCCCTTGCTGGTTCTCTTCGCTTGCTTGTTCCCTCAGTGCCGGGTCCCAGGGTGATACAGCAACCAATGGCTTGAGCATCTTACAAACAACAGAAGTGAATAACAACATTTTGAGCACCTGCGCGTGTTGGCATTGGTCTCTGTGCACCACTCTTGTGGCTGCGTTAGAATTGGGCTGCCTCTGTGTTACATAAGAATCCAAGAACCAGGGTCATTTGCTCAAGGCCACACACTCAGTCAATGGTGGAGTTGGGATTCAGTCCCGGGTCTGACGGGTCTTAACTGCTTTTAACTACTATACTGTGCTTCCTCCAATATCCCGGGCTGTGAGCGCCAGCTCTACCGCCTTGCCAGCAGCCATATGTTCAGTGCTGTCTGCTGTTTTACCATTCTTTAGTATTTCACCCTCGAGTCTGATAAGTATGCTCATATCTCTTTGAATTTGAGGGTTTCTTATCCTCAATACCCCTCAATAAAAAATATTATGAATTTTGCTTCTGGTTCTTCATCCTGGCAATTTACTGAAAACAAAGACAGTCAATTCATTTGAGTAATTAATACTGTCTGTTCCTTTCCTTCTTATACTCATATGTTGTGTTTATCATTAGTGTGTTGCAAACACTCAGTTGTTCTATGATTTACTTGTACAAATAGTGGGTTGACTAGCTACATAAAAGCACATTGTAGCGCATAGTTTCCATTCCAAGAATAAGATTAACAATGGAGAGAGAAGGGGTTTATTCTGCCTCTTCTCTTCTGGACAGTGTAGATGGTCTGACACAGGGCTGGTCTTACACAGGGTGTCTGAAGCCAACTGGAGGATTTCCCAGACTGGCCAGCAGAGCCCTGGTCACATTTCCTCCCTTCACCCCATTCTAGTATGGATGCCAATGACTTCATGCTGCCAGCACCCAGGGCTTCCCGTCTGAGGGTTCCAGCTGGCTGTGTGCACTCTCGGATTGAGAGAAGAGGAGTCAGAGACACTGGGGCATCACCAGCCCTGCAGCAGCTCTAACCAGCGATGAATTGAAATGAGTGGATTAGTATCCCACCTTTCTTACCTCTCAGGTTAAACATTTCTGAGGCATATTCTATACCAGGGGTCCCCAAACTTTTTACACAGGGGGCCAGTTCACTGTCCCTCAGACTGTTGGAGGGCCAGACTATAAAAAAAAACTATGAACAAATCCCTATGCACACTGCACATATCTTATTTTAAAGTAAAAAAAAAAAAAAAAACGGAACAAATACAATATTTAAAATAAAGAACAAGTAAATTTAAATCAACAAACTGACCAGTATTTCAATGGGAACTATGCTCCTCTCACTGACCACCAATGAAAGAGGTGCCCCTTCCGGAAGTGCAGCGGGGGCCGGATAAATGGCCTCAGGGGGCCGCATGCGGCCCGCGGGCCGTAGTTTGGGGACCCCTGTTCTATACCATCTCCCAGAGGCCCTTGCAGGATTTAACCAAGTCACCCACAGAAGTTGCCTGCCCACTAATGCACCCTATATTGGCTTTCTTTAATGACCCTGTCTCAATTTTTTACCTCCTGCTGGTGCTCCCTGGGATAGTGTCCCAAGTAAAGTTGGAGTCAGCTTCTAGAGAACCCAACCTAAAACATCCATGTCTTCCGGATGCTGCCTTCCCTTGTCATATAAAACACCAACCCACCAAATCAAAGCTGGGTTGGACCTTCCAAGTCACATAGTTCTGTATAGACTTTCGGGGTGAAGAAATGACAAGATGGTGGGACTCTGGTCATTTCTTTCCACCAGAGCAGGGGAAACTTCTATGTGTTTTACAAGTAGTGTTCCATTTGAACTAAAAAATATAAACCTTAAAAAAATTTTTGAAAAGCATTGGATCTAAGGCAAATTAATTTCCCCGTACTGGAATTTTACCTGCATCAGTTTAATTATGTGTGGCTATAACAGATTATCACAAACTTGAAAATGACAGAAATTTTATTTTCTCATGGTTTTGGAGGTCAGAAGTCCACAATCAAGGTGTCAGCAAGGCCATGCTCCCTCTAAAGTCTCTGTGAGAGAATGCTTCCTTGCATCTTTTGGGTTTTGGCTCCAGATATTTCTTGGTTTGTGGGAGCATAATTCCAATCTCAGCCTCTGCCCACAGGGCCTCCACTGCCTTCGTGTCTCTCATCCTTTGTCTTTTAGAACAACAGTTCTCATTGGGTTCAGGGCTCATACAGAATATCCAGGATGAGCTTATCCTCATATCCTTAACTTCTGCATATTAGACCATACTCACAGGTTCTTGGGGCTGTTTTTGGGGGGTGAGGGGGAGCCACCATTCAACCCACTATATCATCCATAGTGTCTCTGGCTAAGAGCATATGATCACAGGCCACCCATATATTGATCAGCAACGCCTTCCCTCACAGGTGATTCCATTTTTGCTAAACTCTAGTTTTATAAAAGATAGTCTTTATGTTGTATAATATTCTGCCCAAATCAGCTCCCTATAATTCTCCTGCAGAAGCCCTTTTTCTTCCTAAGGAGATACCTAGGTGAATTTCCATTCCTCTCCAATGAAACTAATGAATAGAACTGAGCCTAAACATTATGCCCAGAGAAATATGGAAGATTGGGAGTTCAGAGCCATTTGGACAACTAATTCAACTTATGACTTATTTACTGTGTGTTTACATTGTGTCATGTGCTGTTGGATAGATGGTGCAGGAGGTTCTAAGATTGATGAGAGAGTCAGGATATCCAGTATGATACCATCTAGTGGGGCAACAGGATGTGTTCACAAGAAATACAATACATAGTGTTATGTAAATAACTCTAACACAAGGTGATGGAGGTCATAAAAGAGGATTAACAAAGTGCAGTAGGAGTTAGATGATACAGAGTATACATTGCCATCCCTTCCAATCTATTCTTCACACAGAAGCCAAAATAAGTTAAATATCTGAGCAACTCTAGCAGGGTAGTTCAGTGGATTAAGCATTGACCTGGCATGCCAGAGGTCATGAGTTTGACTCCCAGTCAGGACACTTACAAGAAGCAATCAATGAGTGCACAACTAAATAGAACAACTACTATATTTCCCCATGTATGAGATGCACTCTTTTTCCAAAAAATTTGGGGTCTAAAAACTGGGTGCGTCTTATACAGTGGTTGTGGCATTTCAAATGCCATCAATGGAACTGAGGATGAAGCAACATATGAAGACAGTGATTCGTCATCAGACACAGATGAGGACAAGCTAATGAATGGGAGTTTTGACAGTGATGAGGACTTGTATGAATTTTATGATGAATAAAACTTTAGTTCAGTAACTTTATGTAATACACTATTTTTTTCAAATTTCGGGCCCCAAAATTAAGGTGCATCTTATACATTGGGATCATCTTATACATGGGGAAATATGGTAAGTGAAAATGAGTTGGTGCTTCTCTCTCTCTCTCCTTCTTCCTACCTACCTCTTGCTCCCTTTCTCCCTTCCTCTCACTCTTTCTCCAATAAAATAATAGAAAGAAAATATCTGAGCAAATTCTTTCAAACTATGGTCTTTATATTAGGCTTATACCTGCCTCTCAGCCTTGCCATGGACACAATCCTGCATGCATCCTGGATAGACACCAGCCACTTAGCCCATGTTCAGTTCTTCAGACATGCCATACTCTGTTGTACCCTAGGTCCATCTGGTCAGCCACCCTCTGAGCCAGGATGCTCTGACCTCAGTTCTTCGCTCATCATTTAAGTCTCTGCCTCAAAGAGGACTTCCTTGATTCTCTCATTTAAATTAGGTTCCTTTTCATATTCTCTTACAGCACCTTTACTTTTCTTCATACCACTTGCAGTCACACCTTGGCATGTGGTTATTTATTTGATGTGAATCTTTACCACTCAATAGCAAACTTCCATAGGGCCATTACGTCTCACAGTGTCCACATGGCCCACCATAGTGCCTGGATCGAAGACGTTCAATCAAGACGCTTGCTGAACTAGTGATTGAATGATGAAGGAATAAAAGCAATTGGATCTAAGTTTTCCTGAAGAAGCCAATATTTGAGGAGATTTTTAAGGGAATCATAGAGATGAGGCAGAAGAAACATTCCAGGAGAGAAGATTGTGTTAATGTAACATTAGAGGCTTACTATTTGGAAAGTGTCCAATATTAGAGTTTGATTTTAACACTGTAAGAATATGTCTAGGGCAGGGAGTGGTCAACTTTTCCACAAAGAGCTGGATGGTAAGTATTCTGGGCTTCTTGGACCGTTCGTTCTCTGTTGTAACTTCTGAACCCTGCCACTGTAGTACGAAAGCTGAGAGACAATATGTGAATGAATGAGTATGGTTGTGTTCTAACAAAACTTTATCTGCAAAACACACATGATGGCCCAAGTTTGACTCATGGCTTGTAGCTTGCTGGCCCCTGGCCCAGGGAAAAATGAGAAGACTGTACTTAATTGGAGGTTGGTGCATCACCCTTAATGTTAAGCTATGGAGTTAATAAGTTTCTAAAGAAGTAATAGGGAGCCATGGCAAGTTTTTGGGAAAAGAAGGTATGTGATTAAAGTAATATTTTTTAAAGATTTTATTTATTGAATTTAGAGGGGGCAGTTGAGAAGTATCAGCTCATAGTTGCTTTACTTTAGTTGTTCATTGATTAATTTGCTTCTCATATGTGCTTTAACCAGGCAAGCCCAGAGTTTCGAACTGCTGACCTCAGCATTCCAGGTTGATGCTCTATCTACTGCGCCACCACAGGCCAGGCCAAAGTGATTTTTTAGTCTGATCAGTCTGGCAGCACCCTCTGGTGAGCTAAATCAGAATAGATTTAGAGGCACAGAAAGGAGCATTAGGCATCTATTATAATAATTTAGGTAAGAGATATAAGAGTGTCACCTAAAAAGACTGAAGTAAAATGAGGGAATTTGCAAGATAATTCTATTGTTTTTAGAAAATGATGTAGGGCTAGTAAAGAAGAAATGGGATGTTGGGAGGAGATCTAGCTTTGTTGTTGAAGATAGCTGTTCAATTGAATCCCGATGTGCACAGGTTAAGGTATCAGGGGGACACAGTAGGATATCGAACAGACCAGAGAACATTTTGGATTCCAGTGAAGGATTTGTGTTGTGGACAGACTTGGGTGGAAGGCTGAGAGAGTAGGGAGAGGGAAGGCATGGTGCCTGTCGGGCCAGTAGTTGCAGCTGCCATGGCCATTCACATGCAGGTTCTCACTGAATTCAGACAGATGGTAAAGAAACAGTGGAGCCAAAAATTGGTGGGCCATCTCTTTATTCAAGTCTCGCACCGGCCGACGAGCAAACACACAGGGATTCCCAAAGCCACACCGACACATTCTCTGATTCCACAAGTAGTAGAATCTTCTTCAGTTTCTCTTAGAATCAAAGCCTCACCAGTGTCAGTGAAGCTTGCAATGCCCTTCACCTCTGGTTCCCCATCTGCACACCTTCTCTTTCCCTGCCCACATGGCTTCTTCCTCAGCACTATGCATTCTCTCCCCCCTCACTCTGCAAACATGGCTTCTTTCCGCAAAACTGCTTCTTCATTTGCTCTGCTCTTTTCAAAACTTTCTGGCATGAAAACCTCTCCTCCAGCAAACATGAGAAAACAATGGCCCTTCCCAAGTAATTTGCAATACCACAGACCACATATACCTGGCGCTGTCCAGCCCCCAATGCAAACTATAAGCGAGCAAACGTGAAAATCATATTTTACAAACTTATTTGACCAACAGTGCCCAAGAACAGACATTGGAGATGATCTTCATTTAGACAGTGAGTGGAAGAAGAATGTGTTAGCAAGTGACCCAGGACATCTGAGGACCACAGGAGGCCAACAGAGTTCCAAGAAGGAAAGGTGAAATCAGACCCCAACAAATCCATCTCCAGACAGCAGACAAAAAACCCAGTGGTTCTGGAATTATTAAAAATAAACATATCCACAGCATGGCACATTAACTAAAATTAGCCAGAGCGAGCGTGGCCTTAGGGTTGGCGTTTGAGAAGCAGCATCACAAATAGCAGGACACAGAAAGAGACAGACCTATCTGCTCTCTTTATCTTAGACCGGCTCGCATAGTTCAAATGACCTGAAAAAATTTAATAATCTGTTCATTTGTGCGAGTCTCTCTCTGAGGCTCTGTTGATGAGTGATTTATCAGAGCAGCCAGGGCCAGTACAGGGCATTTTCTGCATTTATTTTGATGCCCTGATGCCAAAGCACATTATCAGGACTGAAGTCCAGTTATTTCTATGGAAAACAATGGCTCGTGGCTAATACCCCCCTGTTGGCATATAATGCGGGAGATGACTGGCGATAACGCAAAGGGCTGAGGGTTCACTGCAGCCCGCTCTGTGGCCGGTTTGAAGGCTGTCTGTCTGCTCTGCATTTTCACGCTGCCCTGACGTTCCCAGGGAGAGTGGGTTGTATCTGTCTTTTTGAACAAAGGCTCAGAATCCTTCTTGGCCACAGGTAAAATCTGGAGGGAAAATGCCCGTCAGCAGGGAGCTGACCAAGGCTGATTTCACTGGGGATTTTTTACTTCCCCCTCTCTGAGTGGGAGGCATTCCACCACAGATTTGTGTGGTCTGCTCAGCAGAGAAATTAGAGGAAGGAAGAGAGTGATGATCTTGAATAACCTTTCCTAGAAGGGGCCCCATTTGTTCTCACCTGCTGAGTTCCACACTCCTTCCAGGTGCTCTTGAATTTGAACTACTGGGGATTAGTTTCTGTGGATGCTCTTTGTGGAAAGATTTACTGTTCTGCATTTCTTAGAAGAAAAAAATGAAAATAAGAACTTCTGAGGCCTCTTTGGGGATTTTACAATAAAGAAGTAGAAAACTGTGTTTCAAAATTGAAGCTAATGAGACCTCATCCTGTAATCGGGTGTAAGACTATGTCTGTGGGGGAAGGGACAGAGGAAACAGGCGGTCTGCCTGCTGCTTTCTTCCGTCATCAGAAAAGCTTCAACTTTGCCATCTGACAGGGAAGTTTTCAAACCTAGAGGGTGTCAAACTGTAAGTGAAAAATAACTCTACCGATTCAGGTAACAATGCATCTGATTTTCACAGAGTCATCTGGCTACAGGATAATGAGTCACTTATTCCTCTAGAATGGCTTTCAATAGAGTTACTCTGTGAATACACTTCAAATTTTAACAGTGTTGCAAGTAGCAAAGCTACCAGGCGGTGAACTGAGCTGTGCTAGTCATACCCTAGTCCCACTCCGGGTCTATTTTCTGGCTTTCTCTGTGCTGTAGGAGGCGGACCTTTGAGTTTTCTGTTTTCTGACCTCAGATTGGGTTCACCTAACAAGAAGCACCAGGAGATAGGACAGGCTGTGAGAGGGCAGGGAGCATATTCCCCTGCCTCTTTCTACTCCTCCCCTTTTCTGCCAGGTTACCTGGCTCTTCCTGTGGGTCCCCAGTCACGGGGTTTCCCTCCACCCCTGCCAGCTCAGGTATGCTAATGACTTCCTATTGCTTGTGTCTGGGTGTTTCCTCATCGCCTGCTGGTTCCCTCACACCTCTGTAAGGAGTCCTTTTATTAACCTCTCTTCAGGGAAACACTTTAAGGTGTCATCTGTTCCCTGACTTATCCCTAAGGGAGACTGCAGTCATATTTTAATGATACCATTTGTAAAATACATAAAGGAAAGTAGGGAAGTAACCATGTGTGTGTGTCCTAGACAATAATTTAACAGGCATATTGGGAAACTTGATAGAATAATTCTAAATTTTACCAAGAAGAAAAATATTCAAGAATATAGTCAGGACATTTTTGGAAAAAAAAAATTTTAAAGCAAAAGTGATGGAGCATTCTCAAATTATCAGGTGTAACAATTGCTTATGAAAATTCACTAATTGAAGCAATCTAACGCTAATATAAGGATAAAAGACAGATCAGTTAAAAAGAACAGAGCACCCGGAAATTCATACAAGGTGTGGGAACAGGCTCTGGCAGGCTAGCTCAGTGGTAGAGCATCAGCCTAGTGTGTGGAAGTCCTGGGTTCAGTTCCCAGCCAGGGCACACAGGAGAAGCGCCCATCTACTTCCCCCTCTCCTTCCTCTCTGTCTCTTTCTTCCCCTCCTGCGGCCAAGGCTCCATTGGAGCAAAGTTGGCCCAGGTGCTGAGGATGGCTCCATGGCCTCTGCCTCAGGCACTAGAATGACTCCAGTTGCAATGGAGCAACACCCCAGATGGGCAGAGCATTGCCCCATAGTGGGCTTGCTGGGTGGATCCTGGTCGGGCACATGTGGGAGTCTGTCTCTCTGCCTCTCTGCTTCTCACTTCAGAAAAATACAAAAAAAAAAAGTTGTGGGAACACTATTCAGGAATATAGTTGGTAAAAAAAATTTCTAGTCATCAGGAAAAATAAATGATTAATAAAAGGTGTTAGGGTAGCTGACCAGATATTTGCAAGAAATAAAAAAACTAGATTCCCACCCTCACTGTTCACACAACAACAATTATGAAAGAATCAAAGTATGGAAGGAGGGGCAGGCTTCCTCTTCCCTGAGAAGGAAGAAACAAAAAGAATGTTAAGGAAAAGAGCCTACAGGGGCAGCTGAGTCAGCCAGTTATAGATTAACCACTTCCTATGGTTCTCTGAAAAGTTGCCTCGAGCCAGTTGTGACAGAAAGCAGGAAGGACAGGGCTAGTACATAGCTGAGACCAGTGGTCCAAAACCTCTTCTCTCCCTTGCTGACCCACCCAAACTCACTCTCCCCTCCTGGAGTCGTGAGGGTGACATATACCTCTAGACAAAGGGGTCACGAGCCCCTTGCATGGACACATGTATGGAAAAGGTATAAAACCTGTAAGAAAATCAATCTCGGGAGCACGTGTCTTTGAAGCTACTAGTCCCGCATGCTCCACCAGCTTTTAATAAATTCTCCTTCCTTTACTGATTACGATATCTGAGTGTCTTACCTCCATAGTGTCGTTTCCTGCTACAAGAGATTTTAATGGGGAAAAATGTCAAACACTAAAAACATTAGAAGAAAACATATTTAAATATTTTTATAATCCTGGAGCAAGTATAGAGGTTTAGGTATGTAAAAATATAAAATAATACAGGATACATTATTATTATTATATAAATACAAAATTATATTTTAGAATAAAGGACATGTGAGGGCATAATACTGACAAACTTTAGTTACTGAAAATATTTGTGGAAGAGATAGCCAGAATTTATTTCCTGCTGAAAACAACTAAAAATGCTAGATAAAATATTTTAAAGCTTTTTATATGTATTGCTAAGCTAGAATAAAAAAATGAAGGAGTTTGCAGAGGTCAAAAGTGAAATTAAAATAGCATCCTATGAGATAAGTGACAAATGAAACAATTTTCCCTCTGAGGGCATCTGCCAATCCTGGTGACACACATCTTCTCCTCTGGATGATTACACAGGGGAAAGGGGACAAGATAAAACAAAGGCCTGCACAGGGACCCCGAAGGCTATACCTTTATGGTGAGGATGACTAAGCACTAAGCCCTTTTGCACGGAGAGCAAAGAAACTTGCCTGTGGCCACATTAGTTAGCAATGAATGAACAAGTCCATTTCCACTGAATGGAAAAATTCTTCCCCGAGGCTTTGCCAACCATCATGAGGCTCTGCAGCTAAAGTTCTCATTATCTGGTGTAGTTAGACCAAAAAACTTCTGGCATTGGCCCCAGGCAACTGGCAGAGGCCAGTGCAGAGCCTCTCCGAGGGCATGCAAACTCCCTGAAGGAAACAGCAGGCCTCAAATGACTTCCAAAAATCATGTTCCAAAGAAAATAAGCTCATAGTCAAAAATAAAGGAAACAGACACCAGAAGCAAGAGCCAGGAGATGCAAGCTGGCCAAGTGTTTAGATATCAGAATGATCAGACACGAACTATAAAATAACATATTTAATGAAAGGGAAGCTTAGAAACATGAGAAAAACTAAGAGATTATTAGAAGCAACTAAGCAGACTTGGAAAAGAGGCAAATGGATTTCTAAAATGAATCCTATAATCATTAATATTAAGAACTCAGGGTGTGGGTTAAATGGAAGATTAGACACAGCTGGAGAGAAATTAGTGCCCTGGAAGATAGATTAGAAGAAATTATCCAGAGTATCAAGTAGAGTATCATCAAATAGAACTTTAAAAGGCACAGCTAAGCCTGACCTGTGGTGGCGCAGTGGATAAAGCGTCGACCTGGAACACTGAGGTCGCCAGTTCGAAACCCCGGGCTTGCCTGGTCAAGGCACATATGGGAGTTGATGCTTCCTGCTCCTCCCCCCTTCTCTCTCTCTCTCTCTCTCTCTCTCTCTCTGTCTGTCTCTCTCTCTCACTCCTCTCTCTCTAAAAAATCAATAAATAAAATATTTAAAAAAAAAAATGATTTAAAAAAAAAAAAAAAAAGGCACAGCTAAGAGACACAGAAGACAGAGTCTTGGCGCGTATCTAATAGGAGTTCCAAAAGATGTAAAACAGAAAAGAAGCAACATTCAATGAGAAAATGTCCGGAATTTTCCAGAACTGTGAGGAGACACCAAAGCTCAAATTCAGGAAATGCAATGAATCTTAGAAAAAAAACTAACAAGGACAAAACCATACCTAGATAGGCCATAGTGAAATTGCAGAACCCCAAAGATAAATAAATTTGAAAGCATTCAATGAGAAAAGTGAGATTAGCTCTAAAAAAGAAACCCAGCTGTTAGACTGATAATTGATGTCTCAATGACAACAATGTCACTTGTGAAATACCATCATCACTGTGTTAAGAGAAAACATGAAACGTAAAGTCTATCTTTCAAAAATGAGAGTGCAATAAAGAGAACTTCTTAATTAAACATAAATTGAAAGTGTTCACCCCAATAGACTCTAACTAAAGGAAATTCTAAAGATAGAAAATTATTCCAGGAAGGTTTGAGATGAAGAAATGAATACTGGTAAATGTAGGATAAATAGAAAGAAAAAGTGGTGTAAACAGTGATAACAATGTGTAATTCATGGAGTTAAAAAAGGATTGATGTAAAATGCTGAACAACTTAAGCATGTAGTGTTGTAAGGTACCAAAAAGCTGAAAATTGATATTGATATTCTGGGAGGAAAGGTCAGGCTTTCCTATCAGACTTTCCTGTCCTGTCCCTCCTTTAGGGAGGGGAGGGAGAAGAATGTAGAAGTTTCTGGCTTGCAAGAACAATACTGCCTGCCCACAGCCCGCCCCCAACACACATTAATATCACCTGGGCAACGGGCTTCCATGTGGGCAGCGCCATCTTTAACAAAGTGAGCATAATAAATTTTATCTGCCCAATAATTACCGTCTGTCTGAATCCAACGTGAACCTGCATAGGCCAGGTGGCTGTGATGGTGGCTGCAGATACTGGCTTTACACATATTAATAAATCTCCTCTAATAAAACTCTTCAAAATTTATCTGAACTGGGTGACTACATAAGCTCGATGAAATGAGGTACAGTGCCTTTCAGAATCTGGGGTGCGGTACTTTATAACAGTAGTTTTCAATTGTCTCAATGTTAAAGTATTTAAGGAGCTTCTATTATTTGGAAGAGTACGAAATAATAGAAAAATATATATTGGTCTTTGCCCCCCTAACCCTTCCATTCTTGGCATAGAGTTCCTAAAACCCTTGTAAATTCTTACATGATAAGAATGCTAGGAACATCTTCTGTTTTAATGAGGTGACTCTGGGTAGACTTTTGGATAACTCCTGGATGGGGACTAATGAATGACCAGCAAGAACAAGCCGCAATTAGAAGCTTGGAATACTCAGCCCTAATCCCCCATCCTTCAGAGAGGGGAGAGGGCTAGAAAGGAGGTTAATAACTAATTGTTCTTATGTGAATGTGAAGCCACATAAGAAGTATCCACGGCCACCATCACAGCCACCTGGCCCATGCAGGTTCGCATTAGATTCAGACAGATGGTAATGAAACAATGGAGCCAAGAACTGGTGGGCCATCATTTTTAATCTGAGCTTGCACCCGGTGGACAAGTAAAAACACACACTGGGCTCCAAAATCCACTCATTCAGTGCTCACAAAGCTACTGACTTATCCAAGTTTCCTAAAATCAAAGGTTTCTAGCTCACCAGCCTTATTCACCTCTGTTCTCCATCTCCTTCCTTCTCTCTACACAAACTGGCTTCTTCTTCAATACTCTGCCATCTTGGCTGCTTCTCCTGGCCTCCTCCACGTGGCCTCTCTCTGCTCTCCTCTCTGCTCTCTGTTCTAATGCTAATCTCAGGAACCAAGAGAGCAAGCTCCTGGTCTGCCCCACTTTATAGTGCAGAAATCAAAACCTTTAATCCAATATACAAAATAGGGAAGTCTCTAATACAAAGTCACTTATCTGAGGCATGATGGGATTGCACCACCCCACATCAAAAAGGGTGGGAAAGGCTTAGTCCTAAAACCAAACCCCAGGCTACAAGGATCCTGCCTCCCCACAGCCCGCCCCCAACACACAGTAATATCACCTGGGCGACGGGCTTCCATGTGGGCAGCGCCATCTTTAACAAAGTGAGCATAATATATTTTATTTTCCCAACAGTGAAGAAGCTTCCATATAAAATCCTAGTACTTTAATAGAGAGTTTGAGTAGCCTTCAAGTTGGTTAACAAAATTCACACCAGGAGGGTGATGTTTCTTAGCTCATGGGAACAAGAAGGTCCCATGCTCAGGACTCTCTCAGACCTTGTCCTGCATGTCTCTTCACCTGTATTCTTTATCATGTCCTTTACTAGATTGGTGAACACAAGTCAGTGTTTCCCTGAGTTTTGTGAGCTGCTCTATTAAATTAATCAACAAAAGTGGGAGTCTTGGGGGCATCTGACTTATAGCAGTTTGGTCATGTTGAGCAGATAAAATGTATTATGCTCACTTTGTTAAAAATAGGCACTGCCCACGTGAGGCCGTCGCCCAGGTGATATTAATGTGTGTTGAGAATCCTTGTAGCCTGGGGCTTGGTTTTGGGATTAAGCCTTTCCCACCCTTTTTTGATGTGGGGTGGTACAATCCAATCATGCCTCAGAGAAGTGACTTTGTATTAGAGACTTCCCTATTTTGTATATTGGATTAAGAGTTTGGATTTCTACACTATAAAATAGGGAAGGAGCGGGACCTTGGGCTCTTGGTTCCTGAGATTATCATTAGAAGAGAGAGCAGAGGAGAGCAGAGAAAGGCCACGTGGAGGAGGCCAGGAGAAGCAGCCAAGATGGCGGAGTGCTGAGTGAGATGCCAGTTTGTGTAGAGTTTGTATCTGGGATAAGGAAGGAGATGGGGAACAGAGGTGAATAAGTCTGGTGAGCTAGAAACCTTTGATTCTAGGAAACTCGGATAAGTCAGTGGCTTTGTGAGCACTGAATGTGACTGGGTTTTGGAGCCCAGTGTGTATTTTTACTTGCCCACCGGGTGCAAGCTAGAATTAAAGACTATGGCCCATCAGTTTTTGGCTCCGCTGTTTCTTTACCGACTGTCCAAATCCAATGCGAACCTGCATGGGCCGGGCGGCTGTGATGGTGACCCTGGCCGTGCCTTCTGGCTTTACAGGTCAGCAGCAAAGGTAATAACCTGCTCTTGCAGATGGCATCTAAAGTGTGTGTGTGTGTGTGTGTGTGTGTGTGTGTGTGTGTGTGTGTGTGTGTATTGGGAGTAAGAAAACAATCTTATGGGACTGAACCCTTAACCTGTGGGATAATGTAAAGCCAGTAACCACCATCGTGGCCATTCACATGCAAGTTTGCATTAGATTCGGACAGACGGTAATGAAACAACAGAGCCACAAACTGGTGG
This sequence comes from Saccopteryx bilineata, assembly GCF_036850765.1. Classification (NCBI taxonomy): domain Eukaryota; kingdom Metazoa; phylum Chordata; class Mammalia; order Chiroptera; family Emballonuridae; genus Saccopteryx; species Saccopteryx bilineata. The sequence continues at coordinate 92,643,586 of NC_089495.1, read as the reverse complement.
GCCATGATCTTCCATCCTAGCTTGCACCCAGCGGGAAAGTAAAAACACACACTGGGCTCCAAAACCCACTCATTCAGTGCTCACAAAGCCACTGACTTATCCAAGTTTCCTAGAATCAAAGGTTTCTAGCTCACCAGCCTTATTCACCTTTGTTTTCCATCTCCTTTCTTCTCTTGGCACAAACTGGCCTCCCATTCAGCACTCCACCATCTTGGCTGCTTCTCCTGGCCTCCTCCACGTGACCCTTCTCTGCTTTCCTCTCTAATGCTAATCTCAGGAACCAAGAGAGCAAACTCCTGGTCTGCCCCACTTTATAGTGCAGAAATCAAAACCTTTAATCCAATATACAAAATAGGGAAGTCTCTGATACAAAGTCCACCCCACATCAAAAAGGGTGGAAAAGGCTTAGTTCTAAAACCAAGCCCCAGTCTATAAGGATCCTGCTTGCCCACAGCCCCCTTCCAACACACATTAATATCACCTGGGTGACAGCTTCCATGTGGGCAGCGCCATCTCTAACAAAGTGAGCATAATATATTTTATCTACCCAACAATCCACCCCTATGCTCACTTTCTACCCACAATTTATACCACCGGCATCCCTGTGCAAGGAAATTAGGCACATTACACAAATTACAACAGCACAAATCATACAGTTTCAACAATTAGAAAGGTACATTTCACCAGTCTCTGACACTTTGCCAAAAGCACAAAATGTCCTCGGCCTTCTTTCTAGCTATGGGAAAAACTTCCTGGGGCAGGGAAGTGCTTCCAGCAAAGCCGCCCCCCACCCCCATCAGGGTATTTCACATTGTCCAAAATCCATAAATCCATCCAACAAAGGAGCCAGTGCCACTCTGGTCATAGTCCAGGAATCAGTCCACGCACATGGGGCGTCAGCCACCCCCCTCATTCCTGCCATCCTGGCAGATCTTACACTGTCCCAAAGAGGAGCATGTGGCAGTGGCAGTCAGCATTTCCATCTCTGCTCCAGAGAGTATGATGGCATTCAGCCCTATGTCCCAAAATCGCAGACATACCAGGAGTATAATAGATACTCCTTGCTGCTGGCCTCTCACCTTCTGGAAACTGCAGATTTCAACCCCAGCCCGATTCTCCTCATGCTTCAAAGAGGAACTAAAAACATCAACTCCTGCTGCCGGGCTTCAGCCCTGGGCTGCCGCTGCCTTCTGCTCTATGGGCCTTGTAGCTCCAGCTCTGGCGTCAGCCCCGGCCTCCCGCAGCTGCTGGCTCTCCACAATGTCCAGGGCAATCTGCAACTCACGAACCTGTGATTCCTCCTCCAGTAGCTGCTCCATTTCCAGGTGAATCTTGTGAACCTGATCAGCCTCCTCTAGCACTTCCTCCAGCTCCAGGGTCAGCATCTGTTTCTCCCACGTTTGCTCCAGCTTCTCCCACTGCTTGGTTTGCAGGTCCCGGGCAGCCTCTTCCACAGAGCTCTCAGTTTCCTCATGCATGGCTGTAAAAGTCAGCCAGCCTACGGTACCCAAAAGGACAGCCATGGGGAACCATAACAGCAGCCAGTCCTCTACTCCACTGCTCAAAGGTGATGGTGGCTCCTTGCCTATCTGTATCGAATCCTGCTACAGACTACACCAAATGTAAAGCCAGTGGCCAGGGCCACCATCACAGCTGCCTGGTCCATGCAGGTTATCATTGGATTTGAACAGTCGGTAAAGAAATAACAAAGCCAAAAACTGGTGGGCCATCATCTTTAATCCTAGCTTGCACCCAGCGGGCAAGTAAAAACACACACTGGGCTCCACTCATTCAGCGCTCACAAAGCTACTGACTTATCCGAGTTTCCTAGAATCAAAGGTTTCTAGCTCACCAGACTTATTCACCTCTGTTTCCCATCTCCTTCTCTCATACAAACTCTGCACAAACTGGCCTCTCATTCAGCACTCTACCATCTTGGCTGCTTCTCCTGGCCTCTTCCACGTGACCCTTCTCTGCTCTCCTCTCTAATGCTAATCTCAGGAACCGAGAGAACAAGCTCCCGGTCTGCCCCACTTTATAGTGCAGAAATCAAAACCTTTAATCCAATATACAAAATAAGGAAGTCTCTGATACAAATGTTCACATTGTCCAAAATACATAAATCCATCCAACAAAGGAGCCAGTGCCACTCTGGTCATAGTCCAGGAATCATCCCTGCCATCCTGGCAGGTCTTACACTGTCCCAAAGAGGAGCACGTGGCAGTGGCAGTCAGCATTTCCATCTCTGCTCCAGAGAGCATGATGGCGTTCAGCCCTATGTCCCAAAATCGCAGACATACCAGGAGTATAATAGATACTCCTTGCTGCTGGCCTCTCACCTTCTGGAAACTGCAGATTTCAACCCCAGCCCGATTCTTATCAAAAAGGGTGGGGAAAAAAAAAGGGTGGGAAAGGCTGAGTCCTAAAACCAAGCCCCAGGCTACAAGGATCCTGCCTGCCCACAGTCCGCCCCCAACACACATTAATATCACCTGGGTGACGGGCTTCCATGTGGGCAGCGCCATGTTTAACAAAGTGAGCATAATATCAGGTCTACTGGAAAGTTCTGTCCATTTCTATCACAACAAGTTTCGACACGTAAGCACATGTTTATCTGGCGTATGTATGCCTCTCTATTTTTATCACTTAATGTATACATACTGACGTAGCAAATTAAAACAAAGTTGATTCATGTTAGACTTATGTGTGAAGCGATAGTGTAACCATGGCTACTGATAAAGTTCATTTACGCCACTGTAATTTTTACGAATTTCTTTTTTCTTTTATTCTTTTTTCCATATTTTTCCGAAGCTGGAAATGGGGAGGCAGACAGACTCCTGCATGCGCCCGACCGGGATCCACCCAGCACGCCCAACAGGGGGCGATGCTTTGGGGCGTTGCTCTGTTGCAACCAGAGCCATTCTAGCGCCTGAGGCAGAGGCCACAGAGCCATCCTCAGCACCTGGGCCAATTTTACTCCAATGGAGCCTCGGCTGCGGGAAGGGGAAGAGAGAGACAGAGAGGAAGGAGAGGGGGAGGGGCGGAGAAGCAGACGGGTGCTTCTCCTGTGTGCCCTGGCCGGGAATCAAACCCGGGACTCCTGCATGCCAGGCCGATGCTCTACCACTGAGCCAACCAACCAGGGCCCAATTTTTACGAATTTCAACAAGGAAGAAATGCTACAGAAGCATGTAGAAATTTATTGAAAGTGTTTGGTGAAGGTACAGTTTCTGATAGGACATGCAGAAGATGGTTTGAAAAATTCAAAACAGGTGATTTCGACCTTTCTGATAAGCCACGTTCTGGGCGACCATCTTTGATCAATGACAATGTTGTTAAGACCATGTTGGAGCAAGATCCTTTTCTGACAACACCGGAGGTCGCAGAAAGGCTTAATTCAGCTCAGCAAACTATTTCGGACCATATTCGGAAGATAGGATTGGTGTGGAAATATTCAAGATGGGTGCCACATGAAGTAAGTCAGAAGAATTTGGATGATCGAGTCATCATATGCACATCTCTGCTTGCTCAGAACAAAATCGAGCCCTTCTTGAACCGGATGATAACTGGGGATAAAAAGTGGATTACCTACGAAAACATCATAAGGAAAAGGGCATATTGTGAACCTGGAAAACCTAGCCCTTCCACCTCTAAAACCAAATTTGACTCTGAATAAGAGAATGTTGTGTATATGGTGGGACATTCGAGAACCAATACATTATGGGCTTTTAAAATCGAATGAAAAGCTCAATTCGGAGAAGTATTGTCAGCAACTGGATAAATTAAAGACAGCAGTCCAAGAAAAGAGCCCGGCGATGTTCAATAGGAAGAACATCATACTGCATCATGATAATGCCAGGCCACATGCTGCTTTGGGGACTCGTCAAAAAATTGCAGAACTAGGCTGGGAAATTCTGTCGCATCCACCATGTTCCCCGGACTTAGCACCCTCCGACTATCAATTGTTTTTGTCCTTACAAAATTTTTTGAAGAGCAAAAAATTCAAAAATGAAGAAGATATCAAACAAGCACTGGTTCAATTTTTTGCATCAAAAGATAAAACATTTTTCAAAAATGGGATATACAAATTGTCCTCACACTGGCAAAAAATCATTAATAATAATGGCAATTATATTATTTAGTAAAGTTTATTGATGGTAAGAAAAATTTGTATTTTGTTTTACAAATTTTTTAAAAAATGGACAGAACTTTTTGGTAGACCCTATGTATTTTATCTGCCCAACACTGCTTGCCCCTCACTCTTCCCATCTCCCCCCACCCAAGGCAGCCGTGCAGCCACCTGCTGCAATGGCAAAGCTATCACCCCCCAACTCTGAATGACAGCGTGGTGCATTCACCCCAAACCTCTCTAGATTACTGGGGGAGCTGGACGTTACCTCTCTCATGGTGAGTCTTGAGTCTTTGAGTTTATTTGCTCCCACCATCTTGCCTGCTCTAAAATAGTGGCAAATTCTCAAGAGTTGCTCATAATGACCTGTGAATGAATGTTTTCCCTCCAATGACTTTTCCTACAGTCCTTTTGAGATCAATCCTTAAACCCTGTGTGTGGTGTTTCACCCATGAATGTCAGATTTACCTCATTAGTTAATTTGATCTCCTGGGTGTGAAACTGTTCATCTTTTCACTCAGTGTGAGACAGAGGCACACTCAGTGGGGTACATTTCAGATGCCAAAAGTTAAGCAGAACAGTATTCTCCACTAGAACCACTTAGTTTGTTACAATTGTGATGGGGATGTGAGCTGGAAGCTGAAACTGCAATTTTGAAAGTGCAAAAATAGCAGCAACCAGTCTTCTATTTAGAGGTAACGAAAGGTTTAAGGCAAGAGTTATAACACAAACAAATTACCATGTACTCTGGAATAGACTGCAGAAATGTCAGAAGTGTTGTCTCCTTCTAGAACAAGCTTGATTGCTCTTCTTGAGCCTGTCTGAGATATTACCTGAGTACAGGTGAACCATTTATACCCATCCCACAAGTCCGACTCCAGAAGCCTTGAGAAATTACACAGATATTTCCTACAGGTTTCCTGGAAGGAGGACTACAGGGCTTCATACGTGGTACACACAGGAAGATGCCCGCGGACCACCCTTCCCTGCTCCGTGGCTGCAAAGCCCCTTCTCCCCATGGTCACCACTTTCCATTTCCCCCGCTTTCCTCAGCCTCCTTTCACGAGTCCCTCTTCTTCGTGGTGCAGGTCCTGCTGCCCTGCTCTACAGTCTCTCCAGATGGTCCACTCTTCCCTCCAGACCTTACCCTCCAGAGAGGGACCCAGGGAAGGCAACATGGGGACGGAAAGAAAGAGCTTATAAATTTTATGTATTTTTTGTCCGTATCATAATGATCTAAAAGTTTTATAAGTCTGTATTGAGCATATGATTCTTTATGCTCTTTTCATTCTCCAGCAGCCCGCAGCTCATCACTGGATGAACTGGGAAGGTTTTAGGGAAAGGCAAGGCCCAGAAATGGAGAGTGAGGCTTTGATCCCTACCAGTATCAGTTCTATTTCTGAGTTATCAGTTTGGGGAGGCTAGTGCTCCAGTCTACTGAAATAAATGGTTGAGAACTGTTTGATTTATTTCCATGTCAATCAGAACTCGAATGCTACAGAGTTCACGAGAAAGCAGTTCTGTAGGGCTCCCATGTCCTTCAAGTTGCCTTTAAGGACAGGGCCTTTGCCTGGAGTTTTCCCTGAAGCAAACGAATAGCAGCACCTGCTGGGTTCTTCAGTGCCTGTGGTTCTGCCTGCATCCTCGCTCTATAATATGCAATGATGGTGATGACCTAGCACCATAGCAGCTCCACCTGTCAGCCCGGGGGGCCTGTGTTAGGGCCCTCTGTGAGCCAGTGCTAACAGGAGAGTATGAGATCGCGGACTGTCCTGCTGGACTCCAGCCAAAGGATAGTGGATTTAAAAAAAAACAAACAGGCCCTGGCCGGTTGGCTCAGTGGTAGAGCATCGGCCTGGCGTGCGGGGGACCCGGGTTCGAATCCCAGCCAGGGCACATGGGAGAAGTGCCCATTTGCTTCTCCACCCCCCTCCCCTCCTTCCTCTCTGTCTCTCTCTTCCCCTTCCGCAGCCAAGGCTCCATTGGAGCAAAGATGGCCCGGGCGCTGGGGATGGCTCCTTGGCCTCTGCCCCAGGCGCTGGAGTGGCTCTGGTTGTGGCAGAGCGATGCCCTGGAGGGGCAGAGCATCGCCCCCTGGTGGGCAGAGCTTCGCCCCTGGTGGGCGTGCTGGGTGGATCCCGGTCGGGTGCATGCGGGAGTCTGTCTGACTGTCTCTCCCCATTTCCAGCTTCAGAAAAATACAACAAAACAAAACAAAACAAAAAAACAACTAGATATGGCCTGAGACACTGGTCCAGTCCGTGTTACATGTGGTGAGCTCCCATGGACACTCCCTGCCATCGGCCATGAGGGCCAATAGTGTGGCAAGCCAGCCCTTGTGATTGCAGGATGCATTTCAGCACAAACAGACAAAAACTCCTGGGAACTTCAAGGAACAATGTTTAATACCCCCAGATCCTGGAGGTTAGACAGCATGCTAGAGGGCTGAAAGTGAGGTCATCGGTAGAGAAAGAGGGAGGGAACATGGACCTAGGGCTCTGTTTTTATTAGCATCTAAGGATAGTGTATCTAGAATTGCATGGGCTCATTCTATTGGCAAATTTGAAGAGTATGAGCGGAATTAGGGTGTAGAGAGAAATAGGATCAACCAGGTTGTCAGTTATTTAGGTTACCCAGGGCTTTCTAAAAGGGAACTTCATGAGTGGGGTGACCCAGCATTTCTGTCTATGTATAGCTGGCAATATGTTTGTTTTGGGTATCTTTGAAATGGACGCCTTGGCAATCAGAAGCTTAATGCCATGCACCTACACTATATCAAGCGCATTGAGACCTAAAGTGCTCCCGGCAAGGAGCCCAGAATCCTAGGGCTAGCTAATCTGCTCATTTCACTGATGGGGAAGAGGGCCCTGAACTAGAACTTGGGGTTCTAAGCACTCATGTTTTCATTGCCCTTTTCATTTTGCCTGAACCCTCAGATGGCTAGCAGCCCACCCACACTCCTTCCCAGAGCTTCTGCCGCATGGTCTGAGGACTGGGTCTCCGGCCTCCCTGGAAACTTTAGGCTGTCTGCCATCATTTCCTTTGTAACCTTTATAGTTGTCAAATGAGCTTATGGTCTTTCTTCCCGCCGGTCCTTTACCCCTGATGTGAAATAAGGCTACACATTAATCAACTTGGTTTTCCAGACACTGTGCTTTGAGCGTCTTTTGTAGCTCTTTGCTTTCTAATAGAACGTGCGTGTGGGGGCCTGGCGGCCCTGCCCTTCAGAACACACTGTGTGTTCAAAGGCGGCGCGGCAGGAGCTGGTACAGATAAAAGGGCTAGGCATGTTCTGGTGGCTTCTCTTTGGCATATTTGACTTTGGTGAGATCATATTAAAGTTTCATGCTTTCTGGATGTGTTAAATTGATGTAGCATAAATTAGTTGGCTGATCTATGCATTTTTCCTCTATTGTTTGAAAGTTACTGACTCTGAGAAGCTCCCTAGTGGATACAAGCCTGCTTACATGGATCCGAGACATAACACCACTGTTCGTATTTTTCAGAAAAGTATGCATGGAGGAAAAACAAAGTTCTCTGAGAAATCAGACAATATGGTTATTTTTACACATCCTCATTTTTTTCTCCCCATCATTTCTAAAGAATGGACATCCCAGAGTGATGTGGGCGATCTAATGGCACTATGTACCAGTAGTGTTAAAAACGTGAGTGACAGACTTAAGCTCAAACTCTATGGTTATTTTTTAAAATAACCGCATGAAATCATATACTGAAAATGTATCAAGTAGGAAGGTGATGTGCTTGCCTTAAATACCAAGATAATTTAGGGCAGGCTGATTTTTGCACTAATTAGTATAACAACAAATGTTCACTTTAGACTACCTTAAATATAGAAATCTGGATGCATGTAAGATTAATAAAAACTTGAAGCCATATTTAATTATATATTGCTTTTATGAAAGTGAATCAAAATGTAAGGATATGGGATACCGTGAGCAATTGTTAGTTATCTGCCTTTTTGTAGTTGGCTCAACAAAATCTATACAACGTGTGATCAAATTAATGAAAGATTTCCAGCAGTTTAAGAAAAATATATTGGTCTGTGTGTTACAGAGGAAGCAGCATGTTAGCTTGCTTAGCTTCCCCTCAGCCTCAGACCTATTCTGTGTCCCCAAATGAAAATTTCATGCTGATTCCTTCTTCAAAGCTTCTACATCTCTAGTTCCCTCAACCTTAACAGGCACTCTTTCTGCCTGTTTTTGCCCATCCTCGCTGCTTCAACTTAAGTCACTACCCAGGAGAGCTTCCCTGACCTCCCCCCACAACCCCCCAGTCAGCTCAGTAAGCCTCCCATCCTATTGTCCTTCTACAACCTGTACTTCTGTATACCAGACATTTTCCCTGGTGGGTCATCTACCCATCGGGAGCAGGCACTGTATTCATTGAGCTTTAGATCTGCAGTATTTAGCATAGTTGCTGGCATTATTGAATGAATGGGTTTATGTTAAGGACTGATATCTGAACAACTTATACTAAGATCTTGCATCTAATTGTGATTTTGCATACTTTATGAAAGGGTAAGTGTTGTCCAAGAATAAGCTTGGATCATCCTCTAATGATTCCTTGGTCTTTGTTCACTAAACAGATTTTCTATTATTTTCAACACACTTAAATTTTGTTGAGCTTTATGCCAGGCATCATACAGGACACTGATGTAACAAACATAGTTAACAAAACATAGCCCTTTTTCTTCACAAACATATTAGATAAGTGATATATATGCTTTTATATGTGTGTGCTAAGGATAATGTCAGCAATTTTTAGCTTTAGAAGGATTAAACTGTGGGAACATAAAAGGATCGATGGATAGAAATCTTATACTGGAAAGCTTTAGTAATAGCAGACAAATTTATTTTTTGTTTGTCTTAAGAAATTCAATTATTTATTTGTCAGTATTGCTAGTAATGGAACGGAAAAAGCATACCTATGGGAGGCCAATACCAAATTCAATTCCTCCACAATAAATTTCTTAGTTTTGATATGATTAGAACATAAATTGCCTCTTATTCAAATGAAGAAATTCAGAAATGTCTCCAAATATGTTATTTCAAAATGTACAGCTTACCACCAGACACAGGTGTGAGAAATACCTTGATGAATGAACTAGTCTAAAAACTTGACGCATTCTGATTTTCTTGGGGAAAACTCTCAAATTTCTAGTATTTTAAAGAGGTCTATTTTAAACAAAGTGATTGTTTTGGCAAAAAAATGTCTTCTCAAAGTTATGACTTATGCTTCTCATTCTCTCTAAATTCAGAAAGAAAGATGGGAAAGAAAAAAAGGAAGCCAAGAGAAAAACAGAAATGATGAACATTGTTATTTTTCAGGGAGGCTCATGGTTTGGGAAGAACTCAACTTTCATACACACCAAACATCCAGACACACAAAGGGCTTGACAGGCGGTCATCTGGGCAGGAAACACACTCCCGGTGGAGGCAGTGCGTGGGAGGAGGGCTGGCTTCAAAGGGTCCTAAATCCCTGCCAACTGTCGGTCATTTTGACCAACTCTGGCAGCAAATGTTCATGTTTAAATTTATTCACCTTAAATGTACACGCATGATTACTTGTCAATACTGTACTCAAAGAGAAGCATTGATGCCAGGAATTCAGATTTTTAAAAAATGTTATAAAATGTACCCATTTTCGTCTTTGGTATATAGCTATTGGAGATTCTGGGCAATCATAGCATTTTGCAGTAAAATAATGAAGCTGAGTGGTGAGTCATCTATAAAGGCAACTGCAGGCAGTTCTAAGGTTACGAATGAGGTAGGTTCAGGAGGTTTGTTCTTAGGTTGAATTTGTATGTAAGTTGGAACAGGTACATTTACCATTTAAATGTAACTTAGATGTTTGTCTTCACAGTATTTATTTTTACCTTTCTGTGCGTATAAATAAACATTTTCAAATACAACCTTAAACAATGCTGGGTGATGCAGAAGATGATGACATTGTTGGAGCAGATGGGACTGGTGTTAGAGTCAGGGTTTGATTCTGCTGCTGGAATCAGTTTCTTGAAGCAGGCATCAGGGAGGTTTGTACAGAGCTTTACTTTTTCTTATCATAAATGGCCCTGTAGCATCTCAGGCCTTCGGTAACTGTACAATAAACTTGGGCGAACCTCTCTTTATCAGGATAGTGCTCCTATAACTTTGCCATTCCTGCTTCAACAAGACAAAAGGCATCAGCTCTTTTGTAGAAAAACTTTTCAGTTCTGGAGTTTCTAAGTCTCTGTTTTCTTTCCTAAATGCTATCATCTGCTCTAGTTTTATAAGGTCCTCATTGGTTAGTTCTTTACCATGGAAGTTGAGTAACTCTATGATATTTTCATTGATGTCCAAATGCAGTTGCTTACCATTAGTCCTTATGGTGCTGCATTTGTAAGTATGAGTTGTACATAAGTCAGAAGTTTGTAACTCAGTGACTTACTGTACAAAACTGCCTGCAAAATCATGGACCAGGAAGAGTGATTCTTACCCCCGGTGCTTTCCTGGAGACAGGTGAGAATTAGGCAGGGATATAGTCCAGCTTAAGATCCTGGAGTTTTGGAATGCTGATTTTAATCCTGAGGTCACTCCTTCCTGGCTGTGTGACCATAGGTAAATCACGTGCTGGTCCACTCATCGGTTTCTTCATGGTAAGAGGCCCAGGAAGTAGCCCCTCTTCATGAAGGTGTTATACACGTAAGGCTGGGAAGGAGCTGCTTCATCTGAGGTTGAGCAAACACGCTACATCCTTAGCAGGTGTTCTTTCCCACTAGGCTTTTTGCCTTTCCAGACCACTTCTTTCTAGGGTACAGCTGATTTATTTCAGTGGCAAGACCCAGAGTGGGCACATGAATAAACCAAGACAGTTATTACGTCCCTCAACAAGACAAGAAGCAAGGAGAATATGTGATGGCTTGAAGGTGATAATCCCCAAGGCTGGGGTGCCCGGCTCTGATTCCACGGAACTACAGAGCAGATCTAAGGTGATAAAGTCCTTCAGCACTCATGTGTCAACCTCCTGCCTGAGAAACGGATTCCTTATTATCTCCCAGTCAAACAGACTGGCCTCTGCTTGCTGAGGCAGCTTGGTGAGGGAGGCTGTGTGATGGGGAGGAGGGCAAGGAGACATGGGCTCTGGTGGGGTGAGGGAATTCACGTCACCCCTCAGATGGAGAAGCAGGGGCTTGAATTAGATTAGTTCTAATGTCCCTCATAAGAACTTGCTCAGTTTCTAAGACTCAATGACTTCACAAGCTTTGAAGGACAGCCCCTCTCAGGACTGGGCAGCTCTACAGTTAAAATGCTTTTCCATGCATACTGTCGGGCCTGGCTCCGTCCTCTGGAAAATACTTTCATTATCTTTTCTATATGAATCTTTTAAGGATTTGAAGGCAGTTGTCCTGTCCCTGGAGTCCTTCCTCCCTCAACGTGGTCAGAGGTGCTGGGCGTCTGTACTGCTCCCAGCCCTCACCACGGAGGACTCCCTTCCTGCACCACTCAGCAAGCCTCCTTTGACCCCATGCTCCTGATCCTGCCACTCACCCTGTGCGCGTGGTCTCTGCCCTCACCACGCCCTCCAGTCAGGCCCTGTCAGCTCCTCAGTGGGGTGTGTGGCTTTTGCAGGTGGTTGCTGTTTAGCATCACGCAGCTTATAATAAAGGAACCACATACCCAAATCAATAGAGACGTCACACCGGGTCCAACAGGCTCTCGCCCGGTGTTTTCTGACAACAGTATGTCTACAGTTCAGACAAGGCCTGCTGTCCTGTCTCTGATGTTTAGGCAAGGCCATAATGCCCAGATAACCTTCAGGGATATGTGAGATTTGATCCTGGACTGAATCAATGCGAGGGCTCTACTCTGTAGGATATGTGAAACTATAAGAGGGCTGGGCTGTTTCTCAGGAATGGGCCAGTAGACCCCTTCGTCCCCTGCTGGGCCACCAGACGATGGCACTCCTCAGCTTCTCCTCGGAATGTTGAGCGGATGTTTGCTGCGGGGATGAGAATGCTGTGTGTTAGTTTGGATGTCTTTGTCTTTCTTGCTGCTTCTATCTTTCCCTTTACTTTGTACTCAGAGCTTTGTAAAATCTTTTGAACATCCCATCCTGTCTCAACTCCACAACGGGCGATGGAGAAAAGGGATTCGGTTCATGTTTTGACCTGAGCATTAAAGGGGGAAGTAGCATCCCTTGAAGACAGGGTGGCTGGTGTTCGGAGAAAAGGAATGAGGGGAAGGTGTGATTCAGGGCTTAATTTAATAAGTGAGCACAGATTCCCTCAGCTTGTTGCTTCTCAATTCTCCATTAGTAGATTTTCAAGCCCACAGCAGGTGGGGTGGGGTGGGGGTGGGGGTGGGTGCGCTTAGCTTTAGGACCTTTTCTGGCCTACACTTTCTAACAGGTGTTAATCTACAGGATTATCACCTCAAACCACTTTTTTGGGAGTTCCTGAAGGGAGCCCTTTTTATGTTAATCTACTGAAATGTCACATCAAGCTACTTTTAAGGTGTTCCTAGGGAAGCTTCTTGTTTATGTTAACTTACAAAGTTATGACATCAAGCTATTTCTTATCTATATATAACTTCACACACATACTAACTGGGCCCTGCACAAAAGGCAGTCTGCCTATCATATCTGTACACACTAGATTAGTTCCTATCCAGATGTCATAGCCTTCTTCACTTACCTTAATGGCTTTTAATATTATATCCTAACTTATTTCTATATATCTTCTATATTTTTCTATATTTCTATATATTTAACTATTGTAACATTATATTACTGTAACAGGAAGAAACCCTCTGCTGTTACTATCCACTAAAAGAACGTGTGGGAGGCTCAGGTACAGAGGAAGAGAAGCCATACACAGCAGAAGCCCAGCTTCTCAAACAGGGCGACATCAAAATCAGCCTTTGCCTTCCTCAGGCTATCTCGGGCATGCCCCAAGAATGGTCATCCTAAATGTAGCTATCCTACAAAACAGGGCATCTGGTCTCCAGTCATTCCCATGTGCTACTGTAATCATCATGCTTAACCATGCCCTGGAAATATGCCTGTTCTTTTTTTAAAATTTATATTAATTTTTCCATTGATTTGAAGGGAAGTGAGAGAGAGAAAGCATTGACTCGTTGATTCACTTAGTTGTTTCATTTAGTTGTGTGCTTATTGATAGCTTCTTCTATGATATATGCCCTGACCAGGGGTCAAACCCATGACCTCTGGTGTGTCAATACTTTATCCACTGAGCTACCTGGCCAAGGCCAAAGTATGCCTGTTCTTATATGTATGTTCTCCTTTGGCTTATTGGACAGAAACTGTTGTTTCTCTGGAGAATATGAGAAAAGCTATTACAACATATTGAAAACTCCCTTCCTGGGTGGATCTGTGAGGAAGCAACTCTCCCAGGGGCTGCCAGGATGAAGGAACTACTCATTGAAAGCACGAGTGGGAAACTGGTGAACATGGTCCATACATGTTTCCTATAACATTGGGGAGCTCAGATGTTGTTGAAGAATGCAGCAGGACACTTCTGGAGGAAGTCCTTTAGTTTCGTAAGTGACCTTCAGTATTCACTTCATAAAGTAGGATGTAGCTTATCTAATGGAGGTAGTAAATCTGCAGAAAACAGAGTGACTTCCAGGACATTTAACTGACATTCTTGTAACAATTTTAGAAAATCAGACTTGTTTTCTTTAGGTCAGCAATCTTTTATTTTGGGGAGAGGCTGGGGAAGGAGGAGGGGTGCTGGAGACAAGCTGCAATCCAGGAGGGGGATACAAGGAGGTTCAGGTAGGACAGAATGATGTGTGAATCACCTGATTCCTTCGGGACTTGTAAAGGTGCCTTAATGCTTATGCTGGCCAAACATGCTATAATAGTATGACAAGATTTTTTTTATTATCACAGTCAAATCGGGCTCTCATACTCTGTCTGGGTAGGCCAGGTTGTGGGACATCAGTCACAGCTCTTAGCATCAGAATGACTCTTGTTAGGTCATTAAGGAAAGAAAAGAGTGAAGATGACACCCTCCAAGAAAAATGCCATTTTTTTCTGACCAGAGAGGTACTCATTTGCTTTTATTAGGCTAATGAGTTGGGTTTGCACTAAGAGGGTCAAGTATTTGTGTCTGATACAAAGGAAAGAAAGGAAGAACTCATTTTTAAAATCTAGCTTCCCTCAGGGGTATAAAATTATAGTATAAAAATATACTATAATTATGAGGTCTAAACCCAAACTTCTGTTGCCTAATTTTGATGTATTTTTTAATAGAGAATACTTTATACATACTGAGCCTTGAAGTTATTACAAAAGTTAAGACATTTCTACAAAAAAAAAAAGTTAAGACATTTCCATATAATTTTGCCTTTTTATATATCTATTTGTCTTTATACGTTATCAAGTGTATTAAATACACATTTATTATATATTTATGGTTAATCTAATGGGTTTTGATGCTAAGATAGACCTTTTCCACCAAAACCAGGGAAGTCTGTGAAAACACACTTTGGGGAGAAATTTATTAGAATTTACCTGTCTGAGGATTTGGTCCTATTCTCAAGAAATAATTTACCAGAATACTTGTTTCAACTGTTTGATTATTTATTATAGTTTCTGTTATATGCCTACTGTCTGGCCATCAATCACACTTAGGTTATTCATAAAATATTCTTATTAGATTCACATTGGAGATTCATCTTTAAAACAAATATTTAGCCACCCATAGTTCAAAAAGGAGAACAGCAAAATTTTTAGAAATTGGCTTATGATCCAAATATAACATGTAGTAATGCCAAAAAAAAAAAAAAGCCAGAAGCTTTAGACATAATAAAACTTACAAAATTTAGTTATATAAGAGAAATTACTAAAGTGCTGCAGAAAAATATTATTTAAAAACAAACAAACAAAGCCCTGAAGAGCTAATCCAGAAATCTGGCTTCCAATCCCAGCATCAGAATGCCTTTAACAAAAACTCCACTTCAAACATGAAATGTATAATGACGTAGATCTGTGAGGATGTGGAGAATGTTGGTGATAATAATTTTAAGGAAGCAGTATCTGGGGCTTTTTTTTATTAATATCTGGAGCTTTTAAAAAAATTTTTGTCGAATGGCTGGAGTTTTAAAATGGATAGCAGAGTGGAAAAAACTGACCCTATCATTTTAAGGTTTCCTGAAAATAAATAAATAAATAAAGAAACAAACAAATAAATAAATAAATAAAACATTCCTCCTAAGTCCTTATCTCTTGGAGATACCTGAAGGGAAGACAGTGTTGAAGTCAAATAGGATATTGAAATCTAACTAGATAACTAGGAGACACAGAGGCCTCTACAGTCAAACTAATTAGAGGGCACATTCTACCTATCACCCTATTCCCCACCCTATTTGTGGTTTTCCTTGTCCTTGTTTTATTTATTTTAATTTTTCCATCATATATATACATACATATATATATATTTAGAGAGAGAGAGAGAGAGAGAGAGAGAAGCATCATCTCCTTGTTTCACTTAATTGTTCCATTTAGTTGTGCACTGATTTAAGTGCCCTGAAAGGGGATAGAACCCATGACCTCTGGCCGCCGGGCTGACAGTTTATCCATTGAGTCACCCAGCCAGGGCTTCCTTATATTCATTTTAAAAGGCAAATTCTGTCTAGACATAATGAGTTTTTATGGTCTAAAGTTCCATTATTTTCATTTTATGAAGAGATTTGGATTCAGTCTGGAAACACCATCCAGTCTGTGGCTCTTTGGCAATGCCGTGCTTTGCTAAACAGTAGCTCTTAGAGCAAAATGATTTAACAATTTGGCACCAGGACATATTTTAAGAACACTCATGCCTGGCAAGGGCATTTAACAGCTACCTCTAAGCCATCAGATAAAACTGAGTACTGAGTCACTGTCAGCTACAACTCTTCCATCTCAAGTTTTAATAATTATTATAAAGAAAAAAAATAAATACCACCTTTTTATTTTCAATCAAATTAGCAGTTTATATGTTAGGATATCTTTACTTTCCAAAATTTACAATCTGTACAAAATGTTGCCACTAAACTAATCACCTAAAGTGCTCCCAGTCTGCATGTGCTCACCTATAAGAGAGATTAATTATTAAGATGATAAACCATCAGCCAACATCACATTAAATGGCATAAAACTGAGGACTTTCCACCTTAAATCAGGAACAAGACAGGGTTGTCCACTCTCTCCACTCTTATTTAACGTGGTGCTAGAAGTTCTGGCCAGAGCAATCAGACAAGAGAAAGAAATAAAAGGCATCCATATTGGAAAAGAAGAAGTAAAGGTATCACTTTTTGTAGATGATATGATCCTATACATCGAAAACCCCAAAGACTCTACAAAAACATTACTAGAAACAATAAACCAATACAGTAAGGTCGTAGGATACAAAATTAACATACAAAAGTCCATAGCCTTTCTATATGCCAACAATAAAATATTAGAAAATGAACTAAAAAAAATAATCCCCTTCACGACTGCAACAACAACAAAAAAATACCTAGGAATAAACATAACAAAGAATGTAAAGGACCTATATATAATGAAAACTACAAAGCATTGTTAAAGGAAATCGAAAAAGATACAATGAGATGAAAAAATATTCCTTGTTCTTGGATAGGAAGAATAAATATAATCAAAACGGCCATATTACCCAAAGTAATATATAAATTTAAAGCAATTCCCATCAATATTCCTATGACATTTTTTAAAGAAATGGAACAAAAAATTATCAGATTTATATGGAACTATAAAATACCCCAAATAGCCAAAGCAATCCTAAGAAAAAAGAATGAAGTTGGGGGCATTACAATACCTGACTTCAAACTATATTATAGGGCCACGAAAATTAAAACAGCATGGTATTGGCAGAAAAATAGACACTCAGACCAATGGAACAGAATAGAAAGTCCAGAAATAAAACCACATATATATGGTCAAATAATTTTCGATAAAGGGGCCAACAACACACAATGGAGAAAAGAAAGCCTCTTCAACAAATGGTGTTGGGAAAACTGGAAAGCCACATGCAAAAGAATGAAACTCGACTATAGCTTGTCCCCTTGTACTAAAATTAATTCAAAATGGATCAAAGACCTAAATATAAGACCTGAAACAATAAAGTACATAGAAGAAGACATAGGTACTAAACTCATGGACCTGGGTTTTAAAGAGCATTTTATGAATTTGACTCCAAAGGCAAGAGAAGTGAAGGCAAAGATAAATGAATGGGATTACATCAGACTAAGAAGTTTTTGCTCAGCAAGAGAAACAGACAACAAAATTGACAGCCAACTAAATGGGAAATGATATTTTCAAACAACAGCTCAGATAAGGGCCTAATATCCAAAATATACAAAGAACTCATAAAACTCAACAACAAACAAACAAACAATCCAATAAAAAAATGGGAAGAGGACATGAACAGACACTTCTCCCAGGAAGAAATACAAATGGCCAACAGATATATGAAAAGATGTTCATCTTCATTAGTTATTAGAGAAATGCAAATCAAAACTGCAATGAGATACCACCTCACACCTGTTAGATTAGCTATTATTAACAAGACAGAGCCCTGGGCGGTTGGCTCAGTGGTAGAGCGTTGGCCTGGTGTGCAGGAGTCCCAGGTTTGATTCCTGGCCAGGGCACACAGGAGAAGCGCCCATCTGCTTCTCCACCCCTCCCCCTCTCCTTCCTCTCTGTCTCTCTCTTCCCCTCCCACAGCCAGGGCTCCATTGGAGCAAAGTTTGCCCGGGTGCTGAGAATGGCTTTATGGCCTCTGCCTCAGGCACTAGAATGGCTCTGGTTGCAGCAGAGCAACGCCCCAGATGGGCAGAGCATTGCCCCCTGGTGGGCATGCCGGGTGGATCCCGGTCAGGTGGGCGCATGCGGGAGTCTGTCTGTCTCCTGGTTTCCAACTTCAGAAAAATACAAAAGAAAAAAGACAAGTAATAGCAAATGTTAGAGAGGCTGTGGAGAAAAAGGAACCCTCATTCACTGTTGGTGGGAATGTAAAGTAGTACAACCATTATGGAAGAAAGTATGGTGGTTCCTCAAAACTGAAAATAGAACTACCTTATGACCCAGCAATCCCTCTACTGGGTATATACCCCCAAAACTCAGAAACATTGATACATAAAGACACATGTAGCCCCATGTTCATTGCAGCATTGTTCACAATGGCCAAGACATGGAAACAACCAAAAAGCCCTTCAATAGAAGACTGGATAAAGAAGATGTGGCACATATACACTATGGAATACTACTCAGCTGTAAGAAATGATGACATCGGATCATTTACAACAAAATGGTGGAATCTTGATAACATTATATGGAGTGAAATAAGTAAATCAGAAAAAACCAAGAACTATATGATTCCATACATTGGTGGGACATAAAAATGAGACTAAGAGACATGGACAAGAGTGTGGTGGTTACTGGGGGTGAGGGGGAGAGGGGGTGCAGGAGGGAAGGAGGGACAGGGGAAGGGGGAGGGGAGGGGCACAAAGAAAACTAGATAGAAGGTGACGGAGGACAATCTGACTTTGGGTGATGGGTATGCAACACAATTGAATGACAAGATAAACTGAACATGTTTTCTTTGAATATATGTACCCTGATTTATTGATGTCACCCCATTAACATTAATAAAAATTTATTTATAAAAAAAATAAAAATAAATAAAAGTGAAGATGAAATATAGTACGGAGATATGTTAAAGCCTGAACAATGTTGTTTCTAAGCAGTCTAGTTAGATCTACATTGGATTATATTTTAAAATAAGAATGACTCAAACCAGGAAATGATAATTTGTGGCTAGACTAACATTTTTTTTTTTTGTATTTTTCTGAAGCTGGAAACGGGGAGAGACAGCCAGACAGACTCCCGCATGCGCCCGACCGGGATCCACCGGGCACGCCCACCAGGGGCGATGCTCTGCCCACCAGGGGGCGATGCTCTGCCCCTCCAGGGGCAAGGAGCCATCCCCAGCGCCCGGGCCATCTTTGCTCCAATGGAGCCTTGGCTGCGGGAGGGGAAGAGAGAAACAGAGAGGAAGGAGGGGGTGGGTGGAGAAGCAAATGGGCGCTTCTCCTATGTGCCCTGGCTGGGAATCGAACCCGGTCCCCCGCACGCCAGGCCGACGCTCTACCGCTGAGCCAACCGGCCAGGGCTAGACTAACATTTTAAAGTCATTAGTAACTCCTGTTTTAGAATAAATAGTATGGTAACAACTTGGATAAATAACTGCATTTTCTAGATTTACCAGAAAATTTTGACACGAATAAAAGTTCTACCACCTTATATAAACACTAGATGTTTTTATTGTATTTTCCTTGAATATTCAAATATTAACAAAGTGTGCACATACGTATTTGATTAGATTGCTTTCCATATTTTAATCTTTATTAGAATTTTATTTTTCCATTTTCCTAATATTCTTTTCAATTACAGTTGACATACATTATATTTGTTTCAAGTATACAATACAGTGATTAGAAATATATATAACTTATGAAGTATTCATCCTGATAGTCTAGTACCCACCTGGCACCATACATAGTAATTATAATATTATTGACTGTATTCCCTATGTTGTACTTTATCCTTTTACCCATCTTTTCAAACCTTGCCTCCTGTCTGGCAACCATCGACTTTTCTGTCTGTAAGTTTGTTTCTGTTTACTGTTTTTCAGATTTCACGTATGAGTGAAATCATATGGTATTTGTCTTCCTCTGCCTTGTTACACTTAGCATAATACTCTCTAGATCCATCCATGCTGTCACAAATGGTAAGCTTTCCTTCTTTTTATGGCTGAGAATATTGGCATATTGTGTGTGTGTGTGTGTGTGTGTGTGTGTGTGTGTGTGTGTGTATGCCACATCTTTTTTATCCAGTCATCTATTGATGACATTTAGTTTGCTTTAACATTTTGGCTGCTGTAAATAATGCTGAAATGAACATAGAGGTACATATGTCTTTTTTGAATTAATGTTTTTTATTTCTTTGGTTAAATATACAAAAGTGTAATTGCTGGGTCATTTAAATTTTTTGAAGAATCTCTATACTTTTTTTCATTGTGGCTGCACCCATTTGCAGTACCACCCTGAGGCTTCCCTTTTCTCCCCTTCCTCGCCAATGGGTGTTAATTTATTGATGATAGCATTCTGACAGGTGTGAGGCGATATGTCATTGTGGGTTGTTTTTTTTCCATTGTGGTTTTAATTTCCATTTTCCTGATGGTTAGTGATGTAGACCATCTTTTCCTATGTTTTTTTTCCTATGCTCTCTTTGGAGAAATACCTATTTAGGCCCTCTGCTCATTTTTTATTTGAATTGTTTTTATTGGGGGGGTATTAAATTTTATAAGTTCCTTATATCAGTGGTCCCCAACCCCCGGGCTGCAAACTGGTACCGATCTGTGGGCCATTTGGTACCGGTCCGCAGAGAAAGAATAAATAACTTACATTATTTCTGTTTTATTTATATTTAAGTCTGAACGATGTTTTATTTTATTTTATTTTTTTTTTTCATTTTTCTGAAGCTGGAAACAGGGAGAGACAGTCAGACAGACTCCCGCATGCACCCGACCGGGATCCACCCGGCACGCCCACCAGGGGCGATGCTCTGCCCACCAGGGGGCGATGCTCTGCCCATCCTGGGCGTTGCCATGTTGCGACCAGAGCCACTCTAGCGCCTGGGGCAGAGGCCACAGAGCCATCCCCAGCGCCCGGGCCATCTTTGCTCCAATGGAGCCTTGGCTGCGGGAGGGGAAGAGAGAGACAGAGAGGAAAGCGCGGCGGAGGGGTGGAGAAGCAAATGGGCGCTTCTCCTGTGTGCCCTGGCCGGGAATCGAACCCGGGTCCTCCGCACGCTAGGCCGACGCTCTACCGCTGAGCCAACCGGCCAGGGCCGATGTTTTATTTTTTAATTTATTTTTTAATTTTTTTGTATTTTTCTGAAGCTGGAAACGGGGAGAGACAGTCAGACAGACTCCCGCACGCGCCCAACCGGGATCCACCCGGCACGCCCACCAGGGGCAGCGCTCTGCCCCTCCCGGGCGTCGCTCTGCCGCAACCAGAGCCGCTTTAGCGCTTGGGGCAGAGGCCAAGGAGCCATCCCCAGCACCCGGGCCATCTTTGCTCCAATGGAGCCTCGGCTGCGGGAGGGGAAGAGAGAGACAGAGAGGAAGGAGGGGGGAAGGTGGAGAAGCAAATGGGCGCTTCTCCTATGTGCCCTGGCCGGGAATCGAACCCGGGTCCCCCGCACGCCAGGCCGATGCTCTACCGCTGAGCCAACTGGCCAGGGCCTGTTTTATTTTTTTTAAAATGACCAGATTCCCTCTGTTATATCTGTCTAAGACTCACTCTTGATACTTGTCTCGGTCACGGGATACATTTATCCGTCCCACCCTAAAGGCCAGTTTGTGAAAATATTTCCTGACATTAAACTGGTCCGTGGCCCAAAAAAGGTTGGGACCACTGCCTTATATGATTTAAATATTAGATGTACCATTGGTGAGTATGTTCTTCCAATCTGTAGGTTTCCTTTGCTGTGTAAAACCTTTTCAGTTTTATGTAGTCACATTTGTTTACTTCTCTAGTCCAATGAGATATCTCACAAAAAATATTGCTAAGAGAAATGTCAAGTTTCACTGGCTATGTTTTTTTTTCTAGGAGTTTTATGGTTTTGGGTGTTATATTTATGTCTTTAATCCAATTTGACTTTATTCTTGTATATGGTTTAAGAAAGTGGTCTAGTTTCATTCTTTTGCATGTGTCTGCAAACATTATTTATTGCATTGTGTTTATACCATTATATATTCTTGCCTCCTTTGTCACAGATTAATTAACCATATAGGCGTGGGTTTATTTCTGGCTCTCTAATTTGTTCCCTTGATCTATTATATCTGTTTTTATGTCAGTACTGTGATGTTTTGATTACAATAGCCTTGTAGTGTAGTTTGATATCAGGCAGCATAATGCCTCCAATTTGTTCTTCTTTCTCAAGATGCTTTAGCTATTTCAGATCTTTTCTGATGCCATCTGAATTTTAGGATAATTTATTAATTATAGTTCTGTGAAATATGCCATTGGTATTCTGATAGGGATTGCATTACTCTATGGATTGCTTTGACTAATATGGACATTTCAATGTTGTAAATTCTTTCTATTTATGACACATTACATGCTCCCATATTTGTATCTTCTTCAACTCCTTCTTATAGTTTTTTGAGTACAGGTCTTATAGTTTTCCAAGTACAGGTCTTTTATCCTCTTGGTAAAATTCATTCCTTGGCATTTCATTCTTTTTTGATGCAACTGTAAATGAAAGTTTTATAAAATTTCTCTCATAGTGTGTTATTGATGTATAAAAATGTAACTGATTTCTGAATACTAATTTTGTATCCTGCTATTTTACTGAATTCATTAACTATTTAAAATTTTTTCTTGGTGGAATTTTTAGGGCTTTAGTATCATGTCATCTGCAAATAATGAGTTTTACTTCTTTCCACTTTGGATGCCTTTTATTTTTCTGTCTGATTGCTATTGCTGGGACTTCCAATACTATATTAAATAAAAGTGTTGAAAGTGGACATCCTTGAGTACTTTTTAAAGAAAAAGCTTTTGATCACTGAGCATAATGTTAGCTGTTTGTCATATATGGCCTTCATTATGTTGAGACATGTTCTATCTATATTTTGCTGAATTTCCATCACAATTAATTGGATGCTAGATATTTCAGAATCGTTTTCTGTATCTATTGATCTAGTCATATAATTTCTAGCCTTCATTTTATGTGGCATATCATGTTGATTTGCGGATATTGAAGAAATTTGCATGCCAGGAATAAATATCACTTGCTCATGGTGTATAATCTTTTTAATGTATTGGTAACTTTGGCTTGCTAATATTTTGTTGAGGATTTTTGCATCTATGTTCATCATAAATATTCACCTGTGATTTTCTGTTTTTGTAGTATATCTGGTTTGGGTACTATGATAATTCTGGCCTCATAAAATGAATTTGGGAACTTTCCCTCATCTTCAGCTTTTTGGAATAGTTTGAGCAGGATTGGTATTCTTCTTTGAATTTTTGGTAAAATTCACCTGCGAACCTATTTGGTCCAGGACTTTTGTTTGTTAGGAGTTTTTTGATTATTGATTTGATTTCATTAATAGTTCTTGGTCTGTTCAGATTTCGTTTTTTCCCTTTTCAGCTTTTGGAAGATTGTTTCTAGGAATTTATCCATTTCATTTCTGGTTGTCCAAACTCTTGGCATAAATTGTAGTATTATAATACTTTTTATTTCTGTAGTGTCAGTTGTGACTTCTCTTTAATCTCTGATTTTACTTATTTGGGCCTCTTCTCTTTTTCCCTTGATGTGTATGGCTAAAGCTTTATTGATTGTTTATCTTTTCAAAGAACCAACTCTTGATTTCATGGGTTTTTTATTTATTTGATTATTTTCTTTATTTCTATTCTAATATTTATTTCGTTCTTTCTACTCACTTTGAGATTTGTTTGTTGTTCTTTTTCTAGTTTCTTTAGTTGTTTGGACAGTTTGAGATTTTTCTTGTTTCTTCAGGTAGGTCTGTATTGCTCTTAGGACAATACTTTCACTGTATCCCATACATTTTGGGTGGTTGCTTTGTCATTTTCATTTATCTCAAGGTATATTCTGGTTTCTTCCTTGATCTTGTTGTTAACCCATTCACTGTTTAGTAGCATGTTATTATCCTCCATGTGTTTGTATGTTTTTCAGTTTTATTCTTGTGATTGATTTCTAGTTTCATACCATTGTGATCAGAAAAGATGCTTTATATAATATTAATCTTTTAAAATTTGTTGAAACTTGTCTTGTGGCCTAACATGTGGTCTGTTGTAGAAAATATTCCATTAGAACTTGAAAAGAATGTATAGCTGCTTTGGTGTGAAATGTTCTAAAAATACCAATTAAACCCACCTAATCTAATGTGTCACTTAAGCCTGCTGTTTCCCTGATTTTTTGTTGGGATGATGTAGCCATTATGTCAATGGGGTGTTAACATCCTTACTATGACAATATTAATGTCAATTTCTCCATTTATGTCCATCAATGATTGCTTTATATATTTAGGTGCTCCTACATTAGGTGCATAAATGTTTACAAGGGTTGAATTTCCTGTTAGATTGATCCCTTTATCCTTACAAATTACCCTTCTTTGCCTTTGTTTTAAAGTCTATTTTGTCTGATAGAAGTCCTGCTACCCAGCTTTTTGGTTCCACTTGCATGAAATATCATTTTTATCCCTTTACTTTCAGTGTGTGTCTGTCTTTCAATCTGAAGTTGGTCTCTTGTAGGGAGAATTTGTATGGGTCATATTTTCTTATCCATTTGGCTAACCTTGTCTTTTGATTGGAGAATTTAATCCATTAACATTTAAGGTAATTATTGATAGGTATGTGGTTATTGCCATTTTATTATTCATTTTTTAAAATCTTTTTATTTTTCAAAAAAGACTTTATTTATTGATCTTAGAGAGGGGGAGAGGGGGAAGGAAACACAAACCCATAGTAGTTTGTTCTCATATGTACCCTGAGTGGGCAAGCCCGAGTTTTCACACCAGCAATCTCAGCATTCCAGGTTGACAGTTTATCCCCTGCACCACCACAGGTCAAGCTCTTTTTCTATATTTTAAAGAAGTCCCTTTAACATTTCTTAAAATACTAGTTTGATGATGATGAAGTTCTTTAAATGTTTCCTGTCTGGGAAGCTCTTTATCTCTTCTTCAATTCTACAGGATAGCCTTGCTGGGTAAAGTAATCTTTTTTTTTTTTTTTTTTTTTTTCATTTTTCTGAAGCTGGAAACAGGGAGAGACAGTCAGACAGACTCCCGCATGCGCCCGACCGGGATCCACCCGGCACGCCCACCAGGGGCGATGCTCTGCCCACCAGGGGGCGACGCTCTGCCCATCCTGCGCGTCGCCATGTTGCAACCAGAGCCACTCTAGCGCCTGGGGCAGAGGCCACAGAGCCATCCCCAGCTCCCGGGCCATCTTTGCTCCAATGGAGCCTTGGCTGCGGGAGGGGACGAGAGAGATAGAGAGGAAAGCGCGGCGGAGGGGTGGAGAAGCAAATGGGCGCTTCTCCTGTGTGCCCTGGCCGGGAATCGAACCCGGGTCCTCCGCACGCTAGGCCGACGCTCTACCGCTGAGCCAACCGGCCAGGGCCGCTGGGTAAAGTAATCTTGGTTGTAGTTCCTTGCCTTTCATCACCTGAATGTGTCTTGCCAATCTCTACTGGCCTGAAAAGTTTTTGTTGAGAAATCAGCTGTAGGAACTCCTCTGTAGGTAACTACTGCTTTTCTCTTGCTACTTTTAAGATTCTCTCTTCACTGCATTCCCTGGATGTGTATATCTACATCTTCCACCAGGTTAGGGAAGTTTTCAGTCATTATTTTTTGAAATAGGTTTTCTGTTTTTTTTTTTGTTTTTTGTTTTTTTTTTAATTTTTCTTAAGTGAGAAGTAGGGAGGGGGACAGACTCCTGCATGCACCAAGACCAGCAGGACTCATCTGGCAAGCCCCCTGTAGGGCAATGCTCTGCCCATCTGGGGCTGTTGCTCCGTTGTTTGGCAACCGAGCTACTTTAGTGTCTGAGGAAAGGCCACAGAGCCATCCTCAGTGCCTGGGGCCCACTTGCTCCAACTGAGCCATGACTGTGGGAGGAAAAGAGAGAGAGAAAGAGAGAGAGAAGAAAGGGAAGCAGGGGAGGAGTGAAGAAGCAGATGGTCACTTTTGTGTGCCCTGATCAGGAATTGAACCCAGGGCATTCACATGCCAGGCCAATGCTTTACCACTGAGCCAACCAGCCTGGGCCTCAAATAGGTTTTCAATCTTTTCTCCTCTTTGGTTCTGGTACCCCTTTGATAGGAATGCTATTACTCTTCAGGTTGTCCCAGAGGTCCCTTGAACTACCCTCATTAAAAAAATTTTTTTCTGGCCTGACCTGTGGTGGCACAGTGGATCAAGCATCAATGTGGAACACTGAGGTTGCCCGTTTTAAACCCTGGGCTTGCCCGGTCAAGGCACATATGGGAGTTGATGCTTCCTGCTCTCCTCCTTTTCTCTCTCTCTCTTTCTTCTCTAAAATGAATAAAAATAATTTGAAAAAAAATTTTTTTTTCTGTTTTAATTTGGTGTTTTCTACTACCTTGCTTCCCAGATCACCAATTCAGTTTATCTGCTTCATCTAATCTGTTGATTCCCTGTAATATAGTCTTCATTTCAGTTATTGTATTCTTCATTTCTGACTGGTTCCTTTTCATGCCTTGCCTTGCCTTGCCTTGCAGCAGCTAAAAAGTAGCTGCATTTGGTCACCATTTGTACTGGGTTTGGAGACACCTGGGAAAGGCTATGATGCAAACTGAGGCTGGCTACCCTAATGGCAGGCTTGAGTCACTTAGCAAAAGGTTTTCATTTCCAGTTGGCTAAAGCAATATTATAAATTATAAAACCCTAATTTTACCCCTCCAGCCCCTTGCTGAATGGACATCTGTCGAGGAATTAACAAAATTATCAGCTTCTTAGTTCGTACTCTGTCAATTCTTGCATTTTCTTCTAAATATCTATAGTCTTCCTATTCAGGCCCTCTCAGATCATGCTCCATCAGCGAGGGAGGGACAGGGGATGTGGCCAGCGACCTGCAGGAGGCCAGCCACTACGTTGCTTTGCTCGCCCCAGGCTCCTGGCCCTCATGCCAGAAAGCTGTCCTTCTGCAGACAGAGCTGCTGCAGACAGATGCTCTAGAAGCCGACTGCTCAGTCTGACTTGGAGATTTCCCTGCCTGCCTCTGGGCTTCTAACCCATCTTCCCTTCCCGCCAGGCTGCTTCCCCCTATTGGCTCCTCAGCTCCACGTTTTCAGAGTGTGTACCTGTCACCTGGTGTATCCACACCCTGGTCAAATTTCAGTGGCTGGAAAGTCCAAGTCTTTGCCAAATCACACAAAGAACCAATAATCAGAATTCTTTCATTTAACTTCTTCCTGTTAGAGTTCCTGTCTGTTTAAATCTGTAAATATCCTTCATTCTTCTTGATTTTTAAGATTTGTGTTCAGGAAAATAGGAATTACAATGGAAGGAGAAAATGCACATTTCAGCAATACACACAAAAACAATTTATTCCCACCCTGGCTATGGATAGCACTGTCCCCAGTGTCTATAAACAGGGTCTAGTTCATAGTTCTAATTAATTAACTTCATTAAGTTGGAGCTGAAAGGAGGTGGCAACTTAAGGAAATAAAAAGCACTGGACCTCGCCGACCAGTTCCACAAAACTGCTTTTCAACCGAAGGTAGAAGAACAGCCTCTTTCTTATTGCAGTAATAAAGCAAAGAGAAGCTCAGACTGCACAGCACAGTCTACTTCCAGCTTACCCACAGAACACACTAACTACAGAAAAGAGCAGGCTTCCTCATTTAGTGCAAGCAGCAAGTTTATTTTCTTCAATACAGAATTAACAAAGTTAAGTTGATGTCCCAAGAGAAGTACAATAGTAACATCTGCATAGGAAAATGTTCCATAAAACATTTCTTTGGATCTTTGTTAAAATTATTGATTGTCAGGTCAAAGAAACAGCAATTTCAAGTTTGTTCACAGAAATATAAAAATTGTTACTTGGGAAGTTTCAAAATGGCAATTCTATGCCAGAGTCATAATTATGGGGGGTAGGGATAGGGAGTGCTCTCTCAGCGAAGAGTTTCAGCAGCACTATAATACCTTTTTGTCTAACTTTATACAGAAGCTTGTGCATTTTGCAAGGAGTGCATACCTTCCTATTCCATCATTTTTGGAAATGTACTCAATGGTCTTACCGTTTCCTACAGGTATAATTAACACGAATTCAGTGATGGTAAGGAGCTCGCCAATCATTTTCTCACAGCTCTGTTATACTCAGTTTTGTTTTTAATGCTATGCTAATAGAATGTAGATCTTAATTCAGAAGAAATCTGGGCCTATGTAAATAACATACACGGATATGAAGCAAGGTTTGAGGTTGAAGATTTGACGTCTGTTAATGTTGAACATAATAAGTAAGAAATTACAGTTGACTTAGAAAGATGGTATTTTCTTAATGACACATTGCTGAACACATGGCCACCTACCTGCTCTCGAAAGCGTCATATATAATTTAACTACAAATATAGAATGCAAGAATACCAGGTAACAAAAATAACATTAAAGCCATTACAATCTTGAATAAGTCACAACCTCAAGTATATAGATAAAGCATTGCAATCATGCATTTAGCTTTATTTTTCTAATGTATATCATAATTTAAAATTATATAAAGTAACTTATATAAAAAGCAATTTTTTCAAGTGTTATAGCTCAGAGCATGGCTTTCTATTTGGCTTAATCATTTTCTTTACCAGTTGAATTTATAAAGCTCGTAATCTTGCCAGCAGGGCTTCCACTTCGGGGATGGATTCATTTTTAGAAACAGAGCCAAGAAGTTCCACTTGCTTTTTTCTGGTGCTTTCCACGTTGCAGGCTTCCTTCTTCTCAACTGCCTTGATCCTCCCTGTAGACGTGCAAGTGTCTAGATTATAATTAAGCTCCTTGGCGCCTGGAGTCCTTGTTGGATTGCAATTGATATTGGAGTGTGAACGTGACCCTTCTGTCAACTGCACTTTCTGATTTTCTACAGTAAGGAGGAAACAAAATTTATCACTGTGACAAGCAAGGGCTGTGCAGATTATATAACATAACTTACAAATAATTATTCTCAATAAACAAGTCCTCTTAGGTATATTAAACTATATGCAACAGAGTATGGTAGGTTTAAAATATAAATATACAGAGGTTAAGAAGCAATTGAAATATAAATAGACAATCATTTCATTAGCATTTATGCTTTTTTCTTTCTTCCTTTACTCCTGAAATGCCCACCACTCAGCTACCATCAAAGTTGGTTGAGTATTCACTCAGGTCTCTGGCAAATGCCATCTGAATGTAGAGGCCTTTTCCGACCTGCCATCTGAAATGGCCCTCCTCTCATCACAGTGTCTCCATATCCTCTCACCTTCCCCTCCACAGAACGCACAACCACTGGGCAGATCACAGACATGTTTACTTGTCTACTTGTGTAACACAGAGACATCAGGAACACTGTTTTAAATAGTCTTGTAACTTCTGTGGCAAAAATGGCCCTGGAACAAAGTAGGTATTCAATGAATACATATTGGGTAAAGAAATTATTTCCAAACTCTATGAACCAAGGTCAGCATTAGTTTGAATAATAATGAGATTAATTTCATTTTTTGAACAAAACCAAGGAGAAAACTTTCTAATAGTAATTTAAGAAGTCAATGATTTCCCTTAAAAGATATATTAAATTTGGCAGGCAAATTGCTAAAACTTCCTAGCAGAACAGAATTATGTCATAATTTAATTGTCAAATATATACATATATCTACATACTGACATGTACATATGCACACACATAGTCTTTCATTGGTAACATGATGTGACAGTGATGTTGACTTACCGAGACGGTAAGGAGTTACTATAGCTAATGACTAAATGGCTCTGGCTGACTGGCTTTCCCAAACAACACCAGATTTTCTTTTAATTAACTGACTCTCACATTGCACAGCCTTATGACTGATCGCTCTCCTAGATCTCAAACTGAAAAAACAGACACCCTCAATATTCATGTAACCTTGAATGGGGCTTGAAAATGGCTTCAACAAACTTGACATGACATTTAAAGTTTTTTGGTTATTCGCTGAGAGATGTTCCATTATTCCAACAGTAATGACTTTGGAGCACAGGCAGTCACTCATGACACTGTGTTTTATGTGAGTGCTGAAAATCCCAACCGAAAACAGCTTGTACATTAAAAGGTGGCTGCTGAAGATATTTACTGCGTTGTCATTTCCTGGCCAGGAGCTTTCAGGTGATGGATGAGTATTTTTTACACACTTTCTTGGACAATCTCAACAAATTCTAAAAGTATGATCACCTTCTTGCTGCTGGAAGAAAATAAATATACTTCTCTTTGCAGCTGCTCTTATTAGGTGGATAATTGTTACTGAAAAATCACAATCTAATAAAGCAGTGATTTCCTCTTAAAGCACTTGACGCTCTATAGTTTCTAAGGCACATATTGTATTTGCTGTAAAGGGCACAGTGGACATGTATCCCTGTAGTTCTCATGACCACATACATTTATTTTCTAGCATCCACCCTTCTGTCCCTAAATGTGTTTGAAAATGGCCTCTGTCACTAAGTGCAAATTTTCAGTCAACTTACTCCTTCTCCTAGATATTCTTGTCTTTTCTTGTCATTTGATTTCTTGTAAATGACTCTATCATGATGATATCTATAACAAACTAGTTTATTCTGCTCTTGGGCAACTCCAGTCAAATATCTGATGGCACAGAAGAGAGTAAATGGGCTAATATATAGGTGTATTATATATATACATATATATATATAATACATATAGACCTATATTTCATATATATATATATGAAATATAGGTCTACTATGCATTTGTTATTCTCTGCCCTCTATGGCTCCCACGCACCAAGCCCCATTTCACGTGTGGCAAAGTGGAAAGAGCAAGGGATTTTAAGGTCAATCTGGGTTGAAATCCTAGCTCTACCTCTTGGCTTTCATGGGCTACTTAATCTCTTTGGACTTCAGGTTCTAATAATCAGCCTCACAGAGTACTTGTGAACACTAAAGGAAATAATGTGAGTGCCACTTACACCTAAGTTAAGAGACTGTCTTCTCCCTCCTCCTTCCCAAGCTTTCCAGGGAAGCCTCTAGCCCCCCAGACGTGGGGTTCTCAGAGGCTCCGACTCTCTGACTTTCTAGTGACCGCAACAACAGGGCTGAAACACCATTTATTAATAGCATGTGCTTACATAGCACCTTTGTTTATAAAGCACTTGTTGCACTTTAAACGTCACTACTCTTCATTTGATAGATTGAGAGGTAAAAGCAGAAGCAGGTTAAGTCACTGCTTAGACTTAGTCACTGCGTACATCAGTGGCAGGAGCCAATGCTGTCTCTAGAGATACTAAAGCTGTCTTAAAGAAATTTGAAAAGCTTTTTGCCAAGGAAAAGTGTTAACTCAAAGCGAAGTTTCATAATAACAAGGTCCTGTACTTAATACTTCAAAATGCTTTCTCTATGCTTGATCTTAGCCAAAAGGCCAAGAACTACTTTTAAAAATGCTATCTGACGCATTTAATTCTCCCAGTAACTTTGTAGAGTAGATAGTATAGCTAAGCTACCTTTGCAGACAGTATGTCCAAGGTCACACATGTACTCCTGTCCTTTCCTGGGCTCACCTGAATTCAGGACTATGAACTCTAAGCGCAGCCTGAATCCCACTGCAGTCCCCGACTGCATGCACCCCTCATTCTCCCAGACAACTATTTCACATCTTGTCCACCACTCTCACTTAACTCATCCTCAGAAGCAGTCAGAAGAGAACCAACCCCGATAAGCTCCCCCTTTCCTGTCTACACACCGAACGCACACACGTGCCTCTCCGTTAGGATCTGCTCTGCTCACCTCTGATGACAGCCCCTCAAGGTGAGCACCACACACTGCTCCTGCTTATCTATTCAGGACATCCCTCCGACACCCTGTCCCCACTACCACTCCATACAGGTGTCACACTGCTCTTGCTTATCTATTCAGGGACATCCCTCCGACACCGTGTCCCCACTACCACTCCATAAAGGTGTCCTTTTCCATGTGCCCATGCTCTTCAGCGTACCCCTATGTTGTAATAACCCTAACCTTTAGAGAAATAAAACCTTGGACTCCACACCCTGCTCCATCTACCACCACAATTGCTGACCGGTGGTGCAGCAAAGCCTCCCAGAACTGCCCTTACTGTCTCAATCTCTCCCCCTTTTTCTCTTGAAACCACTCCAGTCATGCTTTTGAGCCTTTACTCTTCTGCAGCAGCTCCTGTCAAGGTCACTAATAAGCTCTGTGTTGCTAAAAACAAGGGTTGTATATACCCACTTGGATATTTTAGTTTTCCTTTCCTTGACTTCTACCAGATCTAAGGAAGGGGAGCCCAGCAGAGCCTGGGCTTGCTTTCAGAGTCTGCTCTTTGAACTTCCGGGGCTCAGGTGGTTGACCATGGGCGGGCCACTGCAGGCCCCAGCATTTCTACCCTTTTGAGAAAACTCCACAAATAGCTGTGAGCATGCTCTAGGGACAAATGATTAGAGAAAAACTGAGCTGGTATTTGATTTCTCTGTGGTTTCAGGTGGAGAATCTTTCATGAGAAGCAACAGACAAGGCCAGATAAAAAGAGGCCATTCCTGAGACCACTGAAGAAATGAAAAAGAAAGAGCACAAGGGCTTCTTTAACGATGAGCTTAGAGCCCTGTTAGAAATTCCTAGACAACTCTCCAGTCCAGCCCTCACATTTATCTCCCAGCAGCCCAACAGCCCCCATCCAGGTGCCAGTCATGGGAGATCCAAAGTGTAGATCCGAGGGAGTCACCACGAGGTCGCGCGCAGATGAATGAAGTCGGGTCGGAGGAGACTTCCACCACACCCAACTGGAGATAATGTGTAGAGCTGGGGGAAGGTCCCAAGATGGAAGTGCACTTTTATTAACGATGCTATTATAGTATTCGTTCAAGGCCATGTGTCTTTTGCTATAACTATTATTTTAGAAGTCCCTGTTGGTGGCTTCATGTGGGCTGAACTGGAGACCCAATATCCATGTAGTTACTGCAATTAAAACGTGCTTAATTTCTAGACAGTTCATTTCAAACATCCAGGAGATGCCACAACCCTGTCATTGGACAGAACTCCATATCGGTAGTCAGTCATGAAATAATCGCAATTTCTGGCCAGCAGGCTTGTCACTTCTCAGAAGAAAATAGTTCCATACAAAAGACATACGTTGGACACATGAACTCTTTAAATCAAAGATAGGACTGTGGTATCAAGAAAAATAGGAACATTTTCTCTTTCCCATCAACTCAGATTCTTATCAATACACTTTATAAAATGGAAACTAAATATATAAATATTAAGACGAAGTAGGCGGTGGCACAGTGGATAGAGCATCGGACTGGGACACGGAGGACCCAGGTTCAAAACCCCAAGGTCACAGGCTTGAGCGTGGGCTCATCTGGTTTGAACAGGGCTCACCAGCTTGAGCCTAAGGTTTCTGGCAAGGAATTATTCACTCTGCCATAGCCCTGCAATCAAGGCACATATGAGAAAGCAATTAACTGAGGTGCCGCAATAAAGAATTGATGCTTCTCATCTTTCCCTTCCTGTCTGTCTGTCCCTCTCTCTGTGTCTGTCATTAAAAAAAAAAAAAAAAAGATTCTTGATGAAGTAAACAGACTTTATAACTCTCCAGAGAGAGAAAGTTTGTGCTACTACTTTATGAATTGATTCCAAGGTGGCTATTTCCACCCCCTTGAAGATATCACAGGTGATGTCAGGGAGGAGGTGTGTAATCTGTCTATGACTACTGCAAATACCTAGGGCCACTGGTGATCAGCAAGGCCCAGCTGCGATTCCTCGTACCAGGTCAGTGAGGGAATCCAATCCACATATTTGTATTTACATTTGTATTTACATTTCCCTGGAACATAGGACAACTCACTTGTTTCAGTCTATTTCCTCCTGTGAGTCCTACTCTAAGAATTGACTCTGGAGCCCCATCACAGTGCATTTTTTTCCCCCCTGAAAGTGAATGAAAAGTTGAAAATTGTTGAAAAGTTGAATGGCTCTTAAATACAGAGAACTCACAGACTTAAACAAGAGAATAAAAACTTTAAACTAAGTTAGTGTTGGATCTCAAGTGGCCTTTGACAGACTACAGATTTGGATGACAAAGAAAGCTAAAATAAGACATAAAACCCCCACCATCCTGAGCTAATATTTCCATTGTTTCTTGAATAACACAAAAGAGAGAACACCAGGAAAACTGCTGACAAAAAGAGTAAATATAAATATACGCAGCTTGGCATCCAATGAGGAAAAATCTCAGCCAACAGTTATGCTGCTTGAGCTGAGGCAAGGCTGACGCCTGGCTGACAGCCCTGGGGGAAACCCTCTCAGTGGCAGGAAATACCAGTTATGGTTCAGAAAGAGGCATTATTCCCTTTAAGTCAGTATTGATCCCCCATCGCACTGTGGTTCTAATGGGCATGAGCTTCTTAGAAGTGCCAACTCTCAGATGAAATATAAAATTGAGCTCCTGCCTTTTGTGGTCAATGGTGAACCTGTGGCAGTTTGACAGGAGGAAGAACATAGAAGTCTGACGTCCCAAATTGACTGCACTATTCAGTCTTCCTGAAATTTGGTCTCTCCTTACAATCCTTTACCTTTTGCTCTTAACTATTACTTTGACCTACTAAGTAGCTGTTTGTTTCACCCCAGCAATGACTTCACTTTGGTGAGGGAAAAAGAAATGACCCGTAAATATACTTTTAAAGCACTACTGGGTCTACATGATAGTAAAGTGTGTTGACAAATATATGTTTTTAATCTATGCAATAGCGGAAGCGCGTGCTGGCCGCCAGCAGCCCATGTCCCTGCGGTTTCCTTACTGATGCTATAAATAACTGTCTCCCCTCAGCTTCGTTTTGCTGTTTGTTTTACCTTTGATAATGAAAGTGTATAAAAATGATAAAAAGAGCAAAAGGGCATTTTGTTCATAGTTAAAATCTTTTTTTTTTTTTTCCTGAAGCTGGAAAAGGGGAGAGACAGTCAGACAGACTCCCGCATGCGCCCGACCGGGATCCACCCGGCATACCCACCAGGGGGCGACGCTCTGCCCACCAGAGGGCGATGCTCTGTTGCGACCAGACCCACTCTAGTGCCTGGGGCAGAGGCCAAGGAGCCATCCCCAGTGCCTGGGCCATCTTTGCTCCAATGGAGCCTTGGCTGCGGGAGGGGAAGAGAGAGACAGAGAGGAAGGAGAGGGGGAGGGGTGGAGAAGCAGATGGGCGCTTCTCCTGTGTGCCCTGGCCGGGAATCGAACCCGGGACTTCTGCACACCAGGCCGACGCTCTACCACTGAGCCAACCAGCCAGGGCCCATAGTTAAAATCTTAAGTGTGCCATGAAACTCTCATTGAAACCAGATGTAAAAACAACAAAACAGAACAATTACTTCCCAATTCAAACAAAGCAAAGGATGATAAATAAAAGCTATCTCTGAATAGAGGAGGAACTTGAAAATTAAACTAGAATTCTTTTTTCCCACTCACTCATCATATATACATTTTTTAGTCTTGTTCTGTGTCGCTGCCTTTTAAGGAAAACTTCAAAGACAGCATTGACATTTTGCAATTTGTACGGGGGGCCTTCCTGACTGACCACAGGGCCAGAGGAAGTGGAGGCGATGCAGTTCCTGAGCATAGAGCACGGAGGACCAACCGGCCCATTTCCTCTAAAGAGAATCATAATGCAAACCCTTCCACTCAAGTACTTATCTTTCTGATTTGTAATATATTACTTGAGTTGAATTCTCCTTTCTATATTTGCTTTCTTCTTTTCTCATGTTTCTACCCAATTATTAGCAAATTCTAATTTGGTGTTCATTCATACCTCTGTATTGAAACTGCTCCCTACAAAATTACCAGATGCCTCAAAAATCCTAAACTCAAATGGAATTTTCTCATGCCTCGTTTTCTTACACTTGCAAGTTTATATAAAGTGTACAATAAAAATTTTGGTTAGTCTTTTTCTGGGTTTCTGGGAGGTTGCCACTAAACCCTTGGAATGAACAGTGACAGTATCTTTGCTCTTCATGGTGGTTCCCTCGATAGTTTACGGGAGTGAGAGAGGATGTGGGCCAGCCACATCAGACAGACCGTCGCGATTAGAGGGTTGTGGGGTGGAGACTGAGTTCAGCCAGGTGGCCTATCAATCACACCTTGGTCACGAAGACTCAATGTGAGCTCTGGCGCTGAGCATCGGGGGAATTTTCCTGGGTGGTAATACATATTGTCACACATCAATGTCCTGGGTGTAGGGGTACTGCGTCCCCGAGGACACGAGAAGCTTCATCTTCGGGACCCTCTCAGATACCACCCTATGTGTAGTCCCTCTTTGGCTGGTTCTGACTTGTATCCTTTTACTGAAATAAAGCTGTGATACTAAGTTTAGCACTTTCATGAACTCTGGATGTCATTGTACTGAATTACCAAACCTGAGGGGGTAATATGCCCTACCCCCCACTTAGTGAGGGGG
This sequence comes from Saccopteryx bilineata, assembly GCF_036850765.1. Lineage (NCBI taxonomy): Eukaryota > Metazoa > Chordata > Mammalia > Chiroptera > Emballonuridae > Saccopteryx > Saccopteryx bilineata. The sequence continues at coordinate 92,607,192 of NC_089495.1, read as the reverse complement.
GCTGAGAACTCCCAAACTTGCTGCTGCTGTCTGAAGTAAGGGCAGCCGTTTAGAATACTGTGACGGGTAAAACTGGCCTAACTCTGGGCAGCTGGTGTCATGAGCAATTACAGAATATTACTCATAATTTTGAATATTACATAATTAATAGTATCAATATTATATTACCTTTCTACATGGCCATTCTGTACTTTGCAAACACTTTCCTCACACGCCCATTCATCTGGTTCTTACAACACTCCTGTGAGAGATGACACGGCGTGTTTACTTTGTTTTACATAAAGTTGAAGGAGACGGAACTCTCAGGCAGAGCCAGAGACAAAACCCAAGTCTTCAGATGCCTGATCAGAACACTCTCTTACACTAACGCCCTTCTCTTTGTGGATGATTCATTTTTACTCATCGGTAATTGGTTCTACCTTCCAAACCCCTCTCAAACATGACAATCCTCTCTCCGTGTGGCCAATTCACCCTTGGCCCCCTTCCCTGCCTTTGCTGTGTTCTTCCGACCATGATCTCTGGCGGCAGCCACCTCCTCCAGGAGACCTCCACCTGCGTCACCCGCCTTGGCCTCCTGAACTATTTACATCGACGCCCCACCATCACTCAGACAACACGCTTTCAAGCCAAACTTTCATGTCCAAAGCAGTTTCCTTTTCATACGAAACCCAGCCACAGCAGTGCTGCTATCTGTTACAGACAGCTGTCTTAGGTTACGCTGCGCTGTGGTCCTCCGTGTGCAGCTTGCAGCTACTAAGTAAGTGTTTCTAAAGAATGCAATTTCCCGTCAGCTAATATGTGAAAGATAGTAAATACCTTGAGAGATTGATAAGGAGGTTTAAAAAGAAGAGGCTGGAGAAATAACATAGGAATATGATTTGATAGTATAGTTATTAAATATATACTATACATATCATATATATAAAAATATATATGTAAAGCACTTTATATGTTATTAAATATTTTTTTCCAATACCCCTAAAAAGATAGTTACTAACAACTGTTTTATGAATGAGGTTATTAGGTTTAGAGAAGACTATGAACTGTTAGAGCAACACAGAATTGGCTATTTGCTGTTGATAAACTCAATCCAAAACTTAGGCCACCGTGGCTGTGGGGGCACAAGCTTAGGCCACAGCAAACAGACACTGTGAGATGTACAAAGTGTTTTACATTTGAGATGGTTAAGGAAAGGTCAATTCCTAGTGCTAATGAACAGGAAGTTATATTGGAAAAGAACCAACTAAATAAATACTAGAGGACCTAAATATTTTCCTGGAGCCATTTCTAAGTGGCATCTTACAGTGTGCTTTCAACTATTTTCCTTTATTTTTCCTATTTCCTAATTCAGCATTTGTTAGCTATTTCCAATGTACAGCTGTTTCTTCTGAATGAGTAACATGCTATTTCAACTCCATTTCACTTTGCTTCACAGACTCATAAAATATAAAATCATGCACACTCAGGATTAGCAAGACCCTTAGTCACTTCACTTGGTAGAACCATCTCTCCAATACTTAAATTCTGGTCACTCAGCATCCTGTCAAGTGGCTGTCTAGCCTCACTTTGAAGACCTCCAGTCATATCCTCATAATCAACATATTCCTCCCTTGCACAGCTCTAATAATTAAACCTTCTATTTTTTGAGACTTTGTTTGCTTGAAATCTTAGACACTGGCCCTACTTATTTTCCCCATTAGGGCTGTATTAAGTGAGTCTAATTCCTCTTCCACTCACCGCCCCTTCAACTATTTAAAGACATATCACACTCCCCAAATTTTCTCTTTGCCAAGCTGACAAGCCACAACTTCAATGGTTTCTCTTTGAAGTGATAGTCAAGTCAATTCATTAGTTAATTCCATGAGTATTTAGCCAGCATTCTGGGTGCTGAATTCTTGAAAAATTTAGGATCTTGTCATTGTTATTAGAAACATACAAAATCATATTCAGTTACTAGTTTGAATCTTGGGAAGAACCAAATCCAACTAGTATACAAACAAAAGCATTATATGCTCAAAGAATCCTTTTGAATTAAACCTTTAAAAATTTTCCAAGTTATTACACTTGAGTTTGATTTTCAGTATATGTCTAATAAAAATATGCTTAAAACAATTTGTTTTTGTTCATTAGTGAATTCAAACCTGGGATGCATGTGTGATGAAGACCATGTTAAACTCAAATAATTTTATGTATGGCTGTATACACAGAAATGTTCCTTTATTTCTCCCAGCCTGTCACTAAATACATATTATGTTTGCCATAGTTAAAAGATGGTACTATGTTCAAGAAGAAAAACAAACTCATACCCATCTAACTCGGATGTAACTCACTAGAACAGAAGCTCCACAGAGGGCAGGGATCTTTCGGTTTCTTCACTGTGTGTCCCCACGCACAGTAAGTCCTCACATAATGTCATTGATAGATTCTTAGAAATGGCAACTTTGAGCGAAACAATGTATAGTGAAACGAATAACGAAATCAATTTTACCACAGGCCAGTGATTTTCAACCCTTCCATCATATGGCAAACAAACTAATTACTAAAATTCTGTCACACACCAAAAAATTTATTTTTTTCCGATCTGACAAAGGAAAGGTATAGTTTTGATTTTTTTCACACCAGATGGCTATTGTTATGTTGGCTGTTGTCATTTTTTTTTTGACAGTTTAAGGGAAAAGAGGTCAGTGCTCCTGACTGAATAGTCAGGTATTACACGTTTAAAAATTCTTGTGGCACGCCGGTTGAAAATCACTGCCACATGCTAATTGATAAACATAAGAATTAAGTTCCTAATGCGTATTTCCGGTCACAAACACACCACCAAACTTCTAAACAAAGACCCAAAACACTTCTAATATTAAACACTGAAACAATGTGTGCTATACACACATTCAAGAAAGGTTAATAAAAACAAGGGAGATAATTGTTTTTCAGCCACTTACTCCAGGCCAGGGTGGTACTGGCCAGAGCTCATACCGGCAGTTCAAGGAACAAGGCGGGACCCACCCTGGACAGGATGCCCTTCCATCACAGGGTCTCTCACTCGCTCACAAAGGGACAATACTGACACCCATGCACCTCGGGTGCATCTTTGAGAGGTGAGTGGAAACAGGCATACCCAGAGGAAGCCAACACAGACAATGAGAATATGTAAACTCCACAGACAGTGGCCCCAGCGGGAAGTGCTTTTCCCCTCATCATTGTTATAACAAAACAATATTGAATGAAAAATGTTATTTGAGGACTTGTACTTAGAATAATAGTGCCCACCTCTTAATAATGAATGTTTAATACATTATTTCTCCAGTGATTGGATCTAACCATAGCATAATTTTACCACCTTGTTTCAGTTAATGTTTTCTACTAATCCTTTAAAACACAACACTTCAGAATAACATTACCTAAATAACAAACTGATGACATATCAGTTTTGATTAATGTTTATATATTTTTGTGCTTTCTGGCCTCTTGAGGACATAGCATCGAGTCTAGAACAGTGCTGTCCAATAGAAATATAACAAGACTCATAAAAATGGGCTAATACACAACTTAAAATTTTCTAGAAGTCCCATTAAATACTGGGAAAAAATCAGGTGAAATTAATTTTAAAAACTTAACCAAATGTCAACTATTATCAGTTCAACATATAAGCAAAATCAAACATATTAAGAAAATATTTAACATTCTTTTCTTGGGAAGGAGGGCACTGCGTCTTGGAAACCCAGCGCGCATGCTATACCCTAGCAGACGTCCCCAAACTACAGCCCGCGGGCCGTAATGCACCCCCTTAGGCCATTTATTCAGCCCCCACTGCACTTCTGGAAGGGGCACCTCTTTCATTGGTGGTCAGTGAGAGGACCACTGTATTTGGCAGCCCTCCAATGGTCTGAGGGTCAGTGAACTGGCCCCCTGTGTAAAAAGTTTGGAGACCCCTGCACAGCACCCGGAGTCTCCTGCAGGCTGGCCACAGCTCGCCCCGGCTACAGTGCTGACAACACAGACCTAACTGGATGCTACACCCTACAGCACCCGGAGTCTTCTGCACGATGGCCACAGCTCGCCCCGGGCTACCGTGCTGACAACACAGACCTAACTGGAGCTTCTCTTCTGCTGCTGCTATTACTTACAACATCTTTGAGTTGCAGATCTTTATAGAAAATTTTAGTGATGAGTAACTACATCTCAAGTTGTATTTTATACTATTAAAAACCTAGTATTATTAAAAGTAAATTAGAAATAACAAAAGCCTAAGTTTTAAACTTAAAAGTTAAAGTTCAAATTGTAGTAATCCATATCCTAATAGAAATCAATATTGTTCATTTACCCATATTTACTAAAGAGACTTCTAAAATGTACCTGTCTCTGTGCAAACAGGTGCAGTCCCCTCGCTGAGCAGGAGTTGCAGAATCGGGGTCACAAGCCCACCCCTGCACGGGAGTGTAGCTTGGAATCCTTTCCTCAGTTTTAGGAGGGCATTTTTACGGTACTTTGTCTCCCTATGTAGTTTAGACTAGTAAACTTGGCTTTGCTCTAAAGTCACAGAATGTGCACCAATCATGGTTAGTTATCAGATACATGTGCGCTACTGAATTACACAGGGAAATAACTGCGGGTAGAAATACATTCCCGGTATTGAGGGAATGCTAAAATACAGACCTTATTAAAGTTAGGTCAATAAATGAAAGATACCTATTAACAAAATCAGTTATTACAGCAGGAAAATGCTTTTGCAATATTATTTACTTAGCTACATAAAAAACAATCAAGTGAAAAAATGCCAATATTCCAAAATCTAGCATTTCACTGTGATTTTGTTTCATATAAAGAGGAAGGAACAGCTGTACGTTCCCAGGTAATTTAGATTTTTGTAGCTTTTGTGAATGGTAAAATAAACAGTGTCTAGAGTTAAAAAGACAGAATGAAAGGTGAATGCTTCTGACACGCCTGCTGTTGCTACTGCCTATGACCATGTGCTGACGGGGTGGACCCAGCGCCTCAGCACCGGAGGCCCAGGCTCCATTCACAGACTCGTCTACTTTTACTTCATAGGTCTATCCACATCTTAGTAAGTCACTGAAAACTAGAAGGCTCTAACTTATTAAAATGTGACTCTCCTTCTTTCCAAAACGAGTTGACCTTTATTTCTTGCCATTCTCCTATTCAAATTGGAACCGCGTGCAGAGTTGCCACTGTTCGAAACTGATGGCTTGCCTTTTTGATTGTTCTATTCATAGCCCAGCAGCATTATCTTGTACTAGATTGATGGCACCAAACTTCATTATGAAATCTGAAACAACTTCTAAGATTTTGGTTTCATGTATTTCTAGAAAATGAGTTATAAAAAAGGGAAAAAAGATCTCGATGAGTCATAGGCATTACCTTTGAGACAGCAGCTCAGACTAGTACACTACTGCCTCCTACTGTCAGTTTGAGGAAAGTGAGTGCCTCCAAGGACCTTATTCAACCCTCCTCTAGATTTACAGATCACTGGCCTTCTCCCTCTGAAGTGCCTGGAATCATTACCCAGAAGAGCTGTTGATGTATTCCGAGTTTCCCTGAACTCTTTCCCTGCTTAGACAACTAGATCTGTGACAAAATCCAGCAAATACCCTGAGTATTGATCTTGTCCACTCAAAATGAGACTCGTCTTCAATTTATAAGATAACTTTTGTTCTTTTAAATTTTTTCACTTTATTTTGTTAAGAGTTTCATTTTCCTCTTTCTCTTTTCCCTACAAAGACTACCGCATGACATATCTGTAAGGAAAAAGCAAGAGAAAAAATGATTTTTAAATCTTTTAGCAGCTTTCTACTAAATAGAAAATATTAACAAGAATGAGTTAAAATAATATAGTAGGAAATATCACAATTCATTAAATCAGAGAAATGTTTAAAACATTTAAGTTATGTATGTAACATATAGAAGGAGTATGTGGGAATTCTAGGTAAATACGGGGGTAGGCACAAGTAGGTTTATACTAAGTAAATTGTTTCACAGCCTCACAACTCTAAACCTACTTTTGCCCGCCAACCTTGTACAAACCACTCATTCCAGAACTAGTACATTTGGATCAATGACTGGGTGCTGGTTGTAGGGTCCTTTGGGCTCAAACTGCAGTGTGACTTCTGACGGTTTTGTCTGAGTTAAGGAACATCGATCTGCATTTTAAAGGGAAGATTTCTGATCAGCAAAAGAAGTCAGACAAAGATGACCCTTCTTAGAAGCTGCTACCTTTTAATGAGGGAACAGTAAAAGAAACTGGTCAATGTTACTTCAGCTGCTTCATTGCAAATACAGCACTAAATCAGGTTACGGGCTGCACTGAGATCTCTGGAAGATTGGTTTCTGTAAACATCTCATTTCTAGACCCCATGGACACATAGCTGGGTCAGAACACACCGTTCTCTCTTCCCACTTACTGCTTTGGATTCCTGCCCTCGGGCTTCTCTATCTAGCCACAGGGGTTGTTTCCTCAAAGACCTCTTTCTACTCATCTGCCCATGGCTTTGGGGTTCCTCCAGTCTCTATGGTAACACGAAACACAAAGCATTAGGGATGTTCCATAGAGCAGGCAGAAAAGAAAGAAATCAGAGTGCAGTACTCTTGGTAAGCTGAAGAGGCACTGACTGCAGGAAAATGGACCGAGGACAAGCTGCTGCAAATGTCAGTTGTCCATTTCTTGTATATTCTCTTAAAGGAATTACAGTGTTAGCTCAGAAGAAGCCTAACAGTATATGGAACTTTAAAATGAAAAAAAAAAATTACTGGAGGTTCATATTAACTGTAAATGTCCAGCAATTTATGATTCATTAAATTATTGAGATGAGAGTTGTCAGCTCATTGAGATACAAAGTGAAAAAGGAAAATCAAATCAAACATTCCAGTATGGTTTATGTTAAAGACAAAGGAAATTATGTTACTATCACATGACAGAATGTTTTATTATTATTTCACCTGAAGATAATATGAATGTTCTTAGTCTTTTGCTATTTGGGAAATCACATAAAATGTAGTTTCTAAATCTATTTAGTTCCAGGCTCAATATAATCAGAGTATTTTTGCACCATACTTTTGGTTAATTTCAATCTATTTCCTGGTCACAAACAGCATCTTTAACTTATGATGTGGGAGCAGTAATGCTGTTCAACTTGAATCTGAAAATATTCATATTAACCAAGATCATCTACACACATTATGAAAGATGTTATTAAATTCTGTCACTACTTTAAAAATATTTCATGCAAACCTATAAAATAATGCTGAATAAGTAATACATTTCAAGCACCTAAACTCACAGATCAACAATGTTCATTCTGAACTGTTCTTTGAAGCAGTACCTCAACAATTAGACTGGTAGAAATTTAGGGAGGCTAATAATATACTCACCTGTAGAACTCTATTATTAGGATCTGAGGAGATTTCTTTCCTTAGTCTTAGGGTTTATTTTATTTAAAAAAATTTTTTTGAACTCAGCCACTAGGATGCAGCTATATGCTCTAGCCACTAGAGGTCAGACAGTTATACCTGTCACCAATCATTAAATTTAAGTGGGCATTATTACAGTACCTTGAATGACTTCTAGTGACTTAAAAAATACGGAACATAAACATTCTTTACAACTATCACAGCATACATAATACATTTGCAAATTAGTTATTCTATTTCTAAAGGTCTTTGATTTTACAATGCTACCACCTTTCTATACTGGCTCTCATTTAATTGGAAGAGGAAAGAAATCATTGCACTTAACGGATGGCTCTAGAAACCTTTGCAATGAACAGAATCCCATGACATGAAGGCCTCTTCTGGAGTAGAACAGAGATGTGATGTGTACTGGTTTTAACAAGTCCATTTTACCAAGTCCAATATTCACAGACCTTCCAGTATTAACTGTTTTACACTGCTCACAAAAATTAGGGGATCAGGGAACGTGCAGATACTCCAGTACTTTCAGCCTTTTGTATAGAGCATTTTCACCAATGAAATAAAAGTTGTTTTGCATCTCATCTGCATAATTGAACAACTTTCTTTGACTTGTCGTTTGCTTTTATGATGTTCTCGTTTAATAAAAAAAAAAATCAAATACTTTTTTTTATCATGTCTTATTCATTTAGAAATATCTCCTAATTTTTGTGAGCAGTATATTCTCTAATGTAATTGCCTTATGTCAATTTTCTCTTGGATTGCACAACCTTATTATCTTACATGTTTATTATAGTCCCACTTGTCACAGTTAAAAATAATTATAATGGGGAGGGGGTAATTCCTTACCTATCCAATGAGGTTTACTATGTGACAAACTAAAAATAATTTGTTAAAAAAAACCCAAAATTTCAATTATAACAATCTACAAAGATGGAACTCAGATTTAGTTCTAACAAAAATACTATATTCATTTTCTCACCATCTTATTATTAAATTAATAAAATAACAAAGTTTTGTTCTACAAAAGACTAATACTAAAAACAAAGTTTGAGACTTAGTAAGTGGCTTTTACATGAGTTGTCATACAGCCTAACAGAATATGATTGTTTTTCTATTTCATAGATGAGGAAGGGAGGCTTTGAGGAGTTAAGGAACCTGCCTCACGTAAGGGGGTGAGTTATGATGATACTAGAATTCAAGCACAAGTCCCCTGATTCAGTTCTGGGATCCAAACTATACCATTGTTATCTAACTTAAAAACAAAACAAATCAACAATACTGTAAATGCTGAAAGAGAAGTGGACAGTATTTCTATATTAGCACAAGGAACCAAAGGGAACTTGAGACACCATTTTTCTGATATTGTTTTTGACAAATACCTTAAAAATCAATTGAGTTATCTAGTTAAATAGAACCAGAAATATATTTTCCAGGGTTTTGCTTGTATTGTATAAAGTACTGTCTATGTTTAAAAATGCAGTATACCTAGTTATTCATGAAAGAAGCAAAATCTATGACCCAGATTCACGAGTACAATGGAGAATGCAGAAAGCTAGTTTATGATGGTCCCTCTGTGCACAGGGGAAGGTTCTAAGACCCCCGTGGACGCCTGAGACCACAGACAGTACCGACCCTGCATATACTATGTTTTCCCCATACGCACAAAGTTTAATTTATAGATTAGGCACAGTAAAAGGTTAACAACAATAAAACAGAACAATTATGACAGTATACTGTAATCCAAGTTATGTGAATGGCTTTCAAGCCATTATTAAGTAAGATAAGAGTTATCTGAACACAAGCACTGCAATACTGAGACAGCTGGTCTGATAACTGAGATCGCTACTAGGAGACCGATGTCCCCGTACGGCATACAAATGCTAAACAAAGGAATGATTCAAAGGCAGAGCGGAATGGTGCAAGATTTCATCACACTACTCAGAGCAGCATGCAATTCAAAACTTTTATAATTATTTTTGGAATTTTCCATTTAATGTTTTTTGACTGCAGCTGACCACAGGTAACTGAGATCGTGGATAACTGACACCATGGAAAGCAAAGCTATGGACAAGGGGCAATTACTGTATTCTGAAATTACATATAAAACTTTATATTTTAATTAATACTATCCAATTTGTACCAAGTAGAGAGTCCAGAGTTATAAAATGTTCTCTTTTTTAATAAAGTAAGCTAACTACAAATGATTTAAATTCAAAATTTTAAATATATTTCTTTCACTAGTAACTCACACTTGAGGAAACTACTATTCTTTGAGGAAACGGAGCAACTTCTGAAAGTAAGAAGTTTTAACTTTTTTGGTTTTACTTATGCAGTGAACTCTATAGCCAATATTATCCCCTTTCAATTCCCTTGTCATACCATTTTCTGTAATACTCTATGATCCCTCAAACCTCATCAAATACTACTGATTTCTCAAAAGGTTGTGATGTCACTTGCCATTGTACTTCTCTATGTTGCATATCCTGGTCTGCTTAGTGCTTGGTTTGCGTCCCTGCCACATGCTCGAGTCAAGTGACAAGACCATGAACTCCTCAGAATAGAGTCTGTGTCCTTTCTCAGCCCTCGTGGGGTTAAAGCAGTCCATCACAGGTAGATACGCCATGTATCATCATACGAGTCTGCCATCAAAACAGCAGAGACTGTGTCTAACATTTTCTGAGCGTACTGTACGTACAAGATGGGAAACAGGCTTTCACTCACTTAGGATGAAATGTGGAACAGGTGCTGTGGCCATCCTGCACTGTCAGAGGTACAGCAGAGATTGAGCAGATGTGTTTCTGCCTTCAAGAAGCTTATAGTCTAACTACATCACTAAATAAACATCTACAGATGTGTTTGCTTATTTTTCCCCATATAACAAGGACAGATGGCAAGACTGCTCAAAGTAGTCAATTATGCCTCTCATTTTTTAATGCATTGTTGGATCTGGTATCTGTTATAGCTCATAGCAAAATTAGGATCTGTGCCTCTTAAATAATAAACAGAAATGTTTAAATCCTGTGGATGTGTTAGATTTAAAAAAACAATGCTTAGGACTGGAAGGGGAGTTATTGTAGCAGCACACAGTAACTGAAGGGAACACAAGCAATGCTGAAGGTAGCCAGCCCGCTTAGGATACCTTCTGAGGAGAACTAATGAACGGGGCCACGGGGGACGGAATGAAAGGTGGGCTGCAGGGAGAGAAACAATCCTGGGTAGAAATGTAGGGATGAAATTGATCAAATCAGGAATAATTCATAAAGGATGAATTAGGCAGGATTTGAAGAATGATATATGAAGGAAATGGATTTGTAATCAGAAGCCCAGAATTTTAGATGCTTTTGCTCCAGATGTAGTTGAGAGTAAGGGCTGCCTCAACTGCTCTTTCACTGTGGCTAATGTCCTATTATTCTTTTGTCAGTGTTACTTTACAGGGAGAAGAGTGGTGTGAATTCATCATTCGACCTGTGCCTCTCTTAAGAGACTGGTGTTCCAGTTTCCACGATCCTTCTGAAACCAGGTCACAGGGCTTGGGCACAAGAAGTCGATTCCAAGGAACCTTCCTAATCTGAGCCTCTCTACCTCCCATCATTCATGCTCAGACAGCACCCTCTTCTTTTCTTTCATTGCACTTACCATATGTGTAATGTGTCCGGGTGATTACATATTTAACATCTGTCTCCTCCACTACATTTTACTAAAGAAATCTTTTACTGGGTCATATCCAAATGGTGAGATGAGGCACTTATTGTGCCTCTCTGTGTGCCACGCATGAGGCGCTTCACAAACATTTCCCCACTTAATTCTCACATGCTCTATGAAGCTGTTGTGAACGTCCCATTTTACAGGAAGAACATCCAGGCCAGGTCCTCTCCGGAGACCGCGGCAATGCCATCGGCTTTGCTGCTGTGACTTCTGGCAAGGACCATGATGATTTCCTCAGGCAAGTTAAAGGCCCTTTTGCAGGAGGCAAGTTTAGCTGTATTCCCCTTCCCTGCTGTCTTTACAGATTCGGTTTTCACTGAGCTCACTGCCACAGAACAACCTGTTTGTTTACCAAGTAGTAGGCTCATTGATTTGTTTGTTCTTTAGATTTTACATGAAGGAGAATCAAAAGCAATTTTCCCTGACTCATCTGGTTAGTTGCAAACTCTACATTTATAACTACTAAGATCAGAGGGTGCTCTACCACCGGTTCGTTTATATCTAAAAGATAAAAAATTGCAAGGGTTTCTTTTTAGTCTTGTCATTCACATTTTATATCCTGGAATGAGTCTCTTAATCTCTACAGACTTCAGCACCTTTCTTTGTTTACTGGGGATGATTAAATAAGCCAAAGCTACACAGGATTTTTATGACAGAAACAATACACACAAAAGCTCTGGTAAGTACAGATCGCCACACAAAGGTAAGGCATTTGTGAGGCATTCTCCCATCACAAATCTCAAAGGCGGCTGTGTGTGGCCTTCTTTCGAATGGTTATAGCAGGTATACGAGTAATAGACATTCCTAAAATCACATAACTGAGAACAGAGCCATTGATGCTTCTGGAATAATTGATCAAGATTATCTTTTTTAATGTGGAAAAATATTAAAGAAAAAAACTTCATTTCTATTACTTTCTTTAGAATCTATCACATCACATCAGTCAACTAACTTATGCTTACATGGAATGTTATTAAATTCACAGTGAAAGTGATAAATCCAGTGACGTGTATTTATTAGTTAATTTACTGGGGATGAAGTGGGTGGACACTCCAAATTCTGAATATATTTCATGAGAATGGCAGCTGCAATATTTATGAATTACAGGTCTTTGCCATTTAAAATAAACTGACAGCTTCCTCCTAAAGCATGACAACAACACATTTAAAGTCAAATTTGAAGATTTCGGGGCATCTAGAATGATTAAGAAAAAAATTGTGACAAGATTTTGTGGGCGGAGTGTTTTGGGGTGGGAAGGAAATTCTTTTTTCTGAGAGCCAGAGAAACATTTCACATTTTCCTAAAATGCTGGTGCTTTTCTAATTGACTTCCTTTGCCTCTCACCTTCCAATATCTTAAAAGAGACACATCTGTGACTGTTTTTTGAGTAGTAGTAACTAACAGATTATGTTCAAGAATACTAGGAATGAGGAAATAGACTAGGAAGAACCACTGAAGTCTCCAGTTTAATGAAATATAAGCCCTTTTGTTCTTGTGTTCTTGGCTTTCCCAAGTGTCCTCCTAGTTTCTCTGTGGTTATCCAGTACCATTCGTTGAGAAGCAGGTGTGTGGGCGCACAAACACACAGCGTCCACTTAATCCTCCTGTGAGACGGCCATTGCTTATCCTCATTTACTGACAAGGAAACTGAACTCAGAAGTTCTGTGGATACTCCAGCGACAGAGCTAAGAAAAGGCAGATGCAGAATGAAAACTTAAGTCTTCCTGTTTATTTGGCACACTGTCATTGTCTCCTGGGTCACCAATGGGCCGTTCTGCTGATGGGAGTGCTCTCTGTTGTAGAAGAGGTTGGTTAACATGGACATGGAATGAACAGAGATGGAAAGTGGTATTGCTGATGGTTGTACGGAAACAAAAGAATGTATTGGGGCTGCAGAAGATCTAAGCAGGCATAAACTTAGAGTTTATAATAACAGAGTTCGAGTAACAAAACACAAAAGAATTTTCTGTTCATATAATGAAAAACAAATAGATTCCACATAAAAGAAATCTATTTGGGGACTGATAGAAATGTCCATGTTTCTCCTTTATTTGGTTTAATCTGAGATACATGAAAATCTATCCTGAAATTTCAGTCAGTAAGAGTTATAGTCCCCAAACTAAATGTGCCACTACCCTGGCTTTCTGTCAGTCATTCAAGCTCAGATTCACCAGTCACAAAATGAACACTTTTCTGAGATCTTTTCTGTTAGGAAGTTCTTTGATTCTATGAAGAAAATTCTAAAAATAATGTGCTAAATATTTGCTAGCAGAATCTCTCAAAAGAGGAAAAAGATACCCCACAGAAAACGTGAAGCTCAGCCATTCATCCTTCACTCTGAAACAAAGGGAGCAGGTGGGATCCTGATTTCAGATAATGTGATTATAGAGCAGTTCTAAGCTGTAAACATGCCCCTTACTACTGGCCTTATTCAGTGCCTTAGAGATGTCACATATACTTTTTAATCTTATATTGCAGGAATAATGTCACAAAGGATATCTATTCACATCAATGTTCCACTTGAAAAAGAAAACAAAGAATTCAACTCGCAGGTGGTTACCAGGCAGGAGTACTCAAAGGGTCTAAAAGGATAAAAGGGAAAATGATGAAGCACTTGGGCTCTTCAGAAAGAAGGTACTGCTATTTAGGAGATTCAAGGATCTTTTCCCATTGAGATGATGTAAAAAAAACACTTTCACTGATAAAAAAGGGCATTCGTTTTTAATGTACAGTAAATCCTCATTTAACATCGTCCATACCTTCTGGACTGTAACTGTAACTAAGCAAAATGACATATAAGGAAACCAATTTTACCATAAACTAACTGTTATAAGCAAGAGTTAAGTTCCTACGGCATACTGGCCACAAAAACATCACTAAACTGCTAAATAAAGTCCCAAACACTTCTATTGTTAACAAAATAAATGTGAGCTATACATTTATTTTTAAATGATGAATGAAAATATGATCATGATTTTCCAACCCATTTACTCCAGTTCAGGGTTGGGGTTGGCCTGAGTCTCACCCAGGAGCTCATGGAGCAAGGCGGGCACCCACCCCAGACGGGAGGACCCTCCACCACAGGGTGCACTCACCCCACCCATAGTCACTTCCACTGGGACTATACAGACACGCCCATTCCCCTGATGTTCACATCTTTGGCATGTGGGAGGAATCCAGAGAACCCGTAGAAAACTCACGTAGATGGGAGAATGTACAAACTCCACAGACAGTGGCCTGAATAGAAAATCGATTTTTTCATCAATATTGTAACAAAACGATGTGCACAAAATGACATTATTCTAGGACCTGCTGTATACACTGACTTTGTGTGGCAAATAAAGTATCTGGGCTAGAGGTATAGAAAGTTTTGCAGAAAGTAAGAAGCCTTTTGCCTGGCTTGTGACACAGGTTTATCACAGTTTACACACCCAGGGTAAGCTATTCTAAAGCAGATCCTGGCATCACACATCCTTAGGCAAAACCATGTGTACCAAAGCATTGCAGAAACGGCCGTCAGAAGTAGAACAGAGCAATGGCACGAGACCAGAGCCTTTCATGATCTTTGACAAGCGATGGCATATACAACAGTGACAACTTCAGTGCCATGGAGGTGTGAGGGGGTCCATGCCAAAGCGCCAACCACTTCCCATTGTCTGCTCTTGGGCTTCCCCATAAACAGTGAGTCTGGACCAACAGGCAATATTAAAAACAAAAGGTTAGAGATCATCTTGGGACATTAATTATGCAAAAGCAGGCAAACTGAATTTAATCAGAAGCAGCAACTCGGTGCAGGAAGAATTTTCTCTTTTTGACAGAAGCAGTGAGGAAACATTAATGGTAATACCGCAGCATCTGCTGATTGCAGTCGGAGCTGCAGGACACCAGCGTTAAATCACTGAGCCATCCTGACGGCTCCTGGGTGCTCGAGTCACGTCGCACAGCAATTTCCAGCCAAACTCATCCAAGTCTAAAAATCAAGCAACATGTTTAAACCAGAGGCAAACAACTGAGTTTGGACTTTTAATAAAACATATGAAAAGGAATTATATTTCACAAAACTTTAGATCTAACGTAAGAGTTTGTCCTCAACAAATACATTTTTTAAAGAACACAGGAATTTTCAGATCTATTGATATACCTGTGATTAATCAAATTTTGAAATTTACAGAAAGAGGTCAAAATTTAAGTCGTTAAATTATTAGAAATACAGTTTTAACTCAGTTGACAAAAATTCAGGACAAAATCTGATATCTCTTAGTGCTTTGAAATGATTTATCTAAGAGATTAAGAGAGTAAGTAAGTAGAATAATGATTTTTAAACAATTAACTTGGTTTCTAAGCAAGTGCAGGTAAAATAAAAAGCTCAGAGAAATAAAGAACTCCACAGTAGTGTAAATTGGGGATGGCTATGCTAGCCTGTGGACTGCTTCTGAAGGACAGGCCGGATAACCAAATGCATTCGTACCCGTCAGGGAATTGCTAAAATGGTAATTAAAAGAATAATGAAATTCTTTAGCTATTCATAACTAAAACTTTCATACACAGGTGTTTCTGTGGGATTTCTTGTGGTCAAAAAACACACTGGTGTTTAAATTTAAATCTCTGAATGACACAAGATCCCAGAGAACAAAAGACTGTGTTAAATTCTTCTGAGAGTCAAATTCACAAAAGTAAATGTCTCATATTTTATCCAAAATCAACACCAAAGATTTTCTTCCCCTAGTTGCTTTGAGAGTTCAACTAAATATTATTCATAACATGAGAGATTAAAGAAAGGAGGAAACAAAACCTTTAAAATGCCGATTTTTGAAGGAAGCCATTGAAACCGTGGTCACAAGGGATGGCTCTATTGTTGCCTTATTCTCAGCTAGATATACTGTTTGAAAATATGTTTGCTCCAGTTAATCACTAATACACTGTTCATCTGCAATTTTTAAATTCTCAACTTTTTCACTCAATTTCTTTTCCCAAACACATTAAAAATGTCTCTAGACCTCTCTTTAGAGACATAACCTATTGATGGTAAAAATGCAACTGGGTAATCAAAAACACAACAAATAATAAATGGAAAGGTAAAAAAATGGATCCGTTGAGAATTTCAACTTAAATAAGTCAATATGTAATTGAATAATGAATCAATAAATATTAAGCAACAGTATGTATAAACTGCAGAGCTAGATATCAATAAGTTTAAGGAACTGTTGCTGGTCTGAAAGGGACCACGGACAGAACTAGAGTTTATGTTGAATCTACTAAAAAAAGGTACAAAGATCCCACCATATAGAGGTTATTGTCAGCATAATGAAGACCCACTCAGTAGGAAGCCATAGCATTCACAGGCTCCGCAGGGGACTGCTGCAGCCTCTTCTGAGGGGCCCAATCCCTGAAGTGGGCAGGAAGAATCCCAGTCATTAGCTGGGATTGGGAGGCATAAAACAGCAGGGGGAATTCCTCTGGCAGGCATGTGTGCCGTAGAAGTTAACATGGCACAGGGGGAGGTAAGCACATGTGCAGCAGGAGCCGAAATAGTGACATTAAGGGGTGGAGCCTAGCCTGGGAGAAGAATCAGAATGGATAAGGGCTCAGAACCCCCGAAGGTCCAGGAAAGGAGCTGATCAGGGGGAGAGCCCAACAAGCCCAGGAGAACCCAGGAAGTACTTGGCTAGTTTAAAAGCAAGCTTGCCTATTCCTGAAAACCAAGAAAACATATGCAGGATTAGCAGGGATCTTGGAGAGCTGACCGCCCTCTACATCCCTGAGGGTGTATTACTTTTACTTCCTTTCACCTGCTTTAACCTCACCCTGTGTGCCCTTTGAAATTCCTTTGTCACAACACTGCAAGAACCCATTTCCACCAGCAACATTATGATTCAGGACAAGTGCCACTCATGCAGATGAACATGTAAAGATACATAGAACACGTGTCATCTAATACTAACATTTTTAGTATCAAATTGTGTTGACATTTCACACAGAAAATGTTTTTGTGATGGAGTTTGACCAGTAACAACTGTTTCTATAGGAGTTACATGTTTATTCTGTATTAGTTGACCCTCGGGCACAGAAGGAAAGCAATGATTGAGGGAGAGACAGATGTGAGTCTAGTTACAGCAAGTTAAAGATAGCAAAAATTCATCACCTTACTTTTCTTCCAGAAAAGATGCCTCAAGGGCCAAAAATTTTCTGACGAAGTTTAAATATAGGGCAGAAAATGAAATACAGTTTTAACTCAGTTGACAAAAATTCAGGACAAAATCTAATATCTCTTAGTGCTTTGAAATGATTTATCTAAGAGATTAAGAGACTAATTAAGTAGAATAATAATTTAGAAAATGAAGCTTGTTTGGCAGCCTGAGGAGGAAGGATTCCAGCCAGTCAGAAAGAAGGGGTTGAGCCTCAAGCATTTTGTTTGGAGGACAGCAGACCCCTGTAGGCCACATTCTCACCTCTCCCACACGAAAGAAAGAAAGGAATGAGCTAGGAAACTGGGAAGTGCAGGAGGTCTGTAAAAACATATGAAGGAACTAAATGAGTTGCACTAAAAAAAAATCAACAAAGTATTCATGGGCAAACATGGATCTTACTAGACAATCAAATTTGATTAGAAAGTTTCCCTCTTCATGGAAGAAACTAGAATTTGGAGTAGGGAATAAGATTGCTTTTCTGCAAATTTAGATTAAGACACTATGTTACAGAAGTTAGTATCTCTGTAGACTATGATATTGGGAACAAGATGGTTTTAAGGTGGGCATATTCAGCACACTTACGAAGAAAAAACAGTATCAAGCAGTAAAGATATAAAGTATGCAAGTGGTGCTTGAAGGAACCTAATCATAGAAAATTAAATAAATTTAGACCATACTTATTAGCTCTCCAGGACATTATTGAGCCCACCAAAGTACCGATCTGTCCAAATAATGTTAATTCAGATTAAAATAATGTTAATTCAGATGAAAAGAACTGGAAGACCATCTAATCTAAATGTCACTTTGCCCGGGAGGAAGCTGAGGCCCAGAAAGATGAACTTACATGTTCTAGGTCTGTGCATGTGGAGGAAGGTTGCATGTATTGGTCCTGCTCACAGGCTTTGCGTCATGCCAGCTGAGGTGTAAACTGGAACTCTGCTACCTTATTTTCCATTCCATCAAATGTTCATAATTCAGTTTAACTTCATTTTTCTGTGGGTACTTTATATCATGATACACATTGCATTTGTATAGTGCTCTATATGTTTAGAGGTGTACCTATATGCATTGCCTTGCTTTCTCTTCAAAAAATACGAGCAGGCGGCCCTGGCCGGTTGGCTCAGCGGTAGAGCGTCGGCCTGGCATGCGGAAGTCCCGGGTTCGATTCCCGGCCAAGGCACATAGGAGAAGCGCCCATTTGCTTCTCCACCCCCCCTCCTTACTCTCTGTCTCTCTCTTCCCCTCCCGCAGCCAAGGCTCCATTGGAGCAAAGATGGCCCGGGCGCTGGGATGGCTCCTTGGCCTCTGCCCCAGGCGCTACAGTGGCTCTGGTCATGGCAGAGCGAAGCCCCAGAGGGGCAGAGCGTCGCCCCCTGGTGGGCAGAGCGTTACCCCTGGTGGGTGTGCTGGGTGGATCCCGGTCGGGCGCATGCGGGAGTCTGTCTGTCTCTCCCCGTTTCCAGCTTCAGAAAAATACAAAAAAAAAAAAAAAAATACGAGCAGGCAAGCAATATGAGTTGGGATGGGGGACAGATAAACTCAAGCACAGTAAAGGTAAGCAATTTATAAGGCAAGTTAGTGAAAGAGCTTGGCCTACATTCAGTGATCCTGTTCCTGTTGCTAGGTCATGTTATGCCCGCCCATTGGTACAATTTGCCCTGGACTGCTGTTTCTACACAGAGGAGGAATTGTATTTACTTAATGTAATGAAAACAGTGTGTATTTGTAACAGAGTTGCTTTCTGCTATTTTTCATTACAACTGCATAGTGTTTAAGCTACATTATGGGTTAAATAGACTCTTGAGGGCTAGCCTGGTAACTTAACCACCATTTATAACATTTATAATATTGTTTCGGTGGGAAATTGCTTTGAGTTCCAAAACAACTGATTTAAAAATTAACTTTGGGAATACCACTGGTTTCAAAGTAGAAGACTGTGTCTGCCAGACATTTCATGTAATTGGTTACTTAATTCACACACTGAAGCAACAATAAGGATTGCCTACTGTGAACCTCACTGCCACTGTGCCGGGCTGGGGAGCAAAGATGAGGACTGTCTTAGACCCCGAGGCACTCATAGCTAGCAGGCAGAAGCATATTATTACAACAAATAAATTATAAATAAGTGCTAAAATGGAACTATGGGGTAAAAATGCTGCAGGAGCAAAGAGGACAGAGGAACAAAGCCTCCGAAGGGTTGACCGTGGAAGTAGGATGTGTTGAGTCTTGACAAGTGAGGACAAGCCTTTCAAGCAAGGAAGAGGACGAGGGCATCTGGGAGGGAGGATGAGCAGAGACCAGAGCCAGCACACGAACGGGTCTGGTGGCTTTGAAGAAATAATGGCAGGAATACTGGGGAAGGGGCTTGGGCTATAAACTGTCATACTTTTTTGTTTGTTTTTAAATTTATTTATTTATTTATTCATTTTAGAGAGGAAAGGGGGAGAGAGAGAGAGAGAGAGAGAAGGGGGGAGGAGCTGGAAGCATCAACTCTCATATGTGCCTTGACCAGGCAAGCCCAGGGTTTCGAACCGGCGACCTCAGCATTCCAGGTTGACGCTTTATCCACTGCGCCACCACAGGTCAGGCCAACTGTCATACTTTTTAATCATAAAATTTTCAGTAATTGCTAGAGAAAGAACTAATGAGGAAAGGATTGAAATTACTGTATCAGCAAAATCAGTCCACAGTAGAGTATCTTCCACTATCTCATCTCCTTGGATTTTCAAAAGAAAAGCGGATGACTAGATCAAGAAAGATACAGACCCCTGCCCTGCATGGAAGATTTGCTGCTTACTCGTTTCATAAGTATTGTTTTAATCTCCGTGTGTGGTATGACCAACCTACACCCATTTTTTTTTTGCTGAACTATATAAAATCTAAGCTGACAGAAGTCTGCCTCATGATAATTAGTTTCAGCAATTATAGTAAATGATCAGCACAAAATAAAAACTGGCATATTTCGACTGTTTCGTTTGCTAGCTTCTGTTAAATTAACATGCTTTATATTAAAACTGTAATCTTTTTGACTATTAGTAAAAAAGCATCTCACTGTGAACACATGCTTCGGGGAAACGCCTGTGTACAGATCAATTTTGGTTAGTGCATGTAGAACTAGTAACAAACAAAAGGAAGAAAGCTAGAGTAAGGGAAAGAAGAAAATGAAGAAGAATGTCTCAGCTCAACTACATTTTAAATGTAGGAGAAACTTTTTTATATTCAAGTACATAACCTATTTGCAGATGGCTGACTGAGGGTGTTTAGGACTAAGTAAACTGTATTTCTTTCATGTGTAACATGAACAGAAAGATCCAGTCCACTGATCCTTTTTAAACATTAGTTAAAAATAATCTTGACCCTTCAGTGTAAAGCTTACGCAATGTACACATTGGGACTAAAATACTTCATTTAGCCTAAGACAAGTTAAAAAGGATTTTAAAAAGCCAAGTATAGAATTTAGAACGTAGAACACCACAGCTGTAGTTGAGAGTATTCTCTGTGCATGCTTTTGATAACTGAAAATAGAATGAAACATTCCCCCCCAACCTTACTTGGTACAGATTCCTTATAGCTTTGATAAATTATTAGTTGGTTTTTTCTTTCCCTTTCTTTTTTAAAGAAAAGAATATCGGCTTTCAGCTGCAGTTTTAGCTATTTTTCTGAATCCTGAATATTAATCCATGAAATCTGGTGATAAAAAGGAGGACTGAGGTTTAGGACTGAGGGTCTAGGATAAGAGTGTGAATCGTAAGTAGTTATTTGTGAATTTGGAGCCAAAGAGACCACTGAAGTAAATAGTTTCTAGTTGTACCCCTCTTCATCAGCCCTTCTACATGCCCTCCTCCCCCTGATTCTTACCTGGGTCTGAAAGCCTCACTCTATTCTGCTTCAGGCTGACAAGTTACAGAGGCCCAGAGAGGTCAAGAACATGCCGTAGATGAACTGTCAGAGTGTGTGTACACTTTCCATATACCCCCCACCACCACCACCACCCTGCTCCCCTCGGAGGCCTGTGGAATCCAGGCTGTGCTCCTCCCGAGTCCGACCACAGAGCCGCTCCTTGATTTCACTGGCTTCAGCTGTTACTCCTTGGGAATTATTTTGGTCTAATTTACCTGTCAAAAGTGTGAAATACCGATTATAATAAAATTATCTTTCCTCTGACTCCAACTCTTTCTTTAATCATAGAGCTTACATACTATTGGGAGAGGCAGGCATTAAACAACTCATCAAACAAATATGTAATTACAACTTGTAAATGCAATGAAGGAGAAGTAAAGGATGTAATTATGAAGTGTAACGGGGGAACTGATTTAAGTTTTAAAGGAAAGACAGTTATAGAAAAGCTTCTGTGAGAAAATAATATTTGAGATGAAGATGAAGAGTTAGCAAGACAGGTTTGGTGGGAGAAGAGCATTCCAGGCAGAAGGAACAGCATGATGCCTGTGGGTGGAAGGCTCTCGTGGCTAGAACGCAGTGATCAATCAAAGATAAGAGCGCTGGACTGGGACTGGAGATGTGTGGAATTTTATTCCAAGAACTGAGGAAAGCCACCAAAAGATAGTAAGCAGGAGTATGGCCTGGCCAGATAACGCATCTCTCTGATGGTCCTTGTTATAGAACTCAGTTTTAAAAGTATATGTCATTAGTTCAAAGAATGAAGAGAATTATCAGTGCAAATCCTTCTCTATTTGCAAAAACAATGAAAGCAAATGCTCTTTTGATAATCTTTATGTAGTACTGTGGTATCATGGACTAGAAATCTTAGTATTGCAATCTAACATGCAAACAAATTGCAGAAGATAACATACTACCCCAATTTAGAAAAAAATTAACAAAGTTTGTATAAAATTCACGAGGCATGTGAGATCTTCAAAATAATGAAAAGGTTTTTTTTTTGTTGTTAATAAAGAGACAAAATTGTTACAAAGTTACATGACAAATCTGAGTTTCCTACTTGCACGACAAACCTGAAGCCATAATTTATATTGGAAATGATTTTTTCTAATCTGAATTTTAAGTTATCTTTCTAATCCCCATTTTAAAAGTAATGCCAAAAGTGAATTTTCAAGGCTATAGTTTATGAAATAATCTGTTTAGTATATAAAATTCTGACTTCATAAAGAGAAATCCTAATAATATGCTGAAATGTGATTTTTCAAAGAAATGACTTTATTTTTGTGATCCTGAGCTGTTCTTGCGGTGCTATGTATAAAACAAAGTTTCCACCTCTGCTTTCAATTTGCTGATCATTATAAAGAAAGTCGAGATATGGCCCTGGCCGGTTGGCTCAGTGGTAGAGCATCGGCCTGGCGTGCGGAAGTCCCGGGTTCAATTCCCGGCCAGGGCACACAGGAGAAGTGCCCATCTGCTTCTCCACCCCTCCCCCTCTCCTTCCTCTCTGTCTCTCTCTTCACCTCCTGCAGCCAAGGCTCCACTGGAACAAAGATGGCCTGGGCGCTGGGGATGGCTCCATGGCCTCTGCCTCAGGAGCTAGACTGGCTCTGGTCGCAACAGAGCGATGCCGCGGAGGGGCAGAGCATCGCCCCCTGGTGGGCGTGCCGGGTAGATCCCGGTCGGGCGCATGCAGGAGTCTGTCTGACTGCCTCCCCATTTCCAGCTTCAGAAAAATACAAAAAAAAAAAAAAAAAAAAAAAAAAAAAAAAAAAAAAAAGTAGAGATATGAGATTCTATTAAATTGGTTTTGAAATGAATATTAGTAACCAATAATCAACTTCAATAATGCTAAAGAAAATAGTTCTTGGAATGTATTCTAATCCAGGTAAAAAATATAAGACTCGAAAAAATTCAGGAAAATTGTGCATGACCCCCAGCCCTTAGAGAGCACTCAAGATTTGTTACTAGAATCAAGAATCTCTTCTCAGTCAGGTTTATTTCAGGAATAAGTGTATGACATTGATAACACTTTTGATTTTGGTTTAGTTTACTAGAAAGGAAGCTATGTCATTCTTCATTTATAACATGATTCTTAAAGAAAATTTAAAAATCATGTCAAAGAAGTTAGCTAATACAATGAAGGAAAGCATATTTTCATAGTCTAGAGATACATTTGTTTTTGAGTTGGATACTTTTATAATCTAAGAAGAAAAGTAACTTCCCATTATAAAGCAGCTAATTTTTATAGCTTCTAAAGTACTTAATTATAAAATAAATAATGCTTTTGGGATGCCTACAGTTCTGCTAAATAAAGTAAATTAACCTTAACATAGCTTCTTGGTGAACATAAGACTTTAGTAAATACTTGCTTTGTTCCTGATGTTTGGGAAAATGTTATTAGAAACAAAAACAGAGTTAAAAAATGTTAGTTCTACAATGAAACAAACTTGTTTAGTCATCTGGTCTGAATGTGGATTTCCTAATTATTGAGCGGGCTCCGGAATATAAATATTCACGGGTTCAGAAGAGCACTGCCAAAGAGGTTATGAAGCAAATAGTGTGCAACCACCTGGACAACGAGATCCATCTGTCTGGCTGCATTTAGTTGGAAATAAGTTTTTAGACTTGTTAGTAACACGCTCATGTAAAATTTATTTGACTGAATAAATTACTAAGAATGTTTCCTTGAGCATCATAAAGTGCTATAGTTGATAAAAATGAACATACTAATCACCTTCCTAACTTTGAACCACTGCGACAGCTTCTAGTGAGTGTATTTTGTAGGTTACTAATTTGGCTTCATTGTGATTGTGGTTTTGACTTGACACATGGGATTCCCATCAAGGTAACATGGCCAGTCCCATTGAACACTCCTTGTAGAGGGAAAAGGGGGCGGGGTTCCTGGGTATAGCTGATACTCACTTGAAGGCGAGCACAAAGGTCTTCCCCTCAGAGAGAGAAGTGCACCATGATGCTGTTCTCATCTTTTCAGATACTGATACTGGGGTAAGGGCTATAGCTCGGATGACGAAAGCCATAGGGAGCAATAGTAAGCCTATATCCCCTTTCCTGGAACTGCTTTCACAAATAAACTGTGTTTTCAAAAGAGCACTGTTGTGATACATCCAGATGATTCCCCTTCTTCAAATATTTACAAGTTAAAGGAAGAATGTGTTAAATGAGATAATGTAATGTGTGTAAAGCACAAAGCCCTAGTACTCCACATGTGACGGTTACTAAATAAATAGTAGTTTCATCAATTGTCCACTTGTATCAGGAAAGTATAACAGTAAAGTTCCTGACAAAGGAGAAAGGTTGACCATCAGGTAAAGTATCTGCTAATAAGTGAACTGTCAATACACAACCCAGTTGGATTCAGTTTTGGTACTGAAATGTGCACTTACTCTTTATGAAGACTAAAAGATGTACTTAAGAAGTCAGTATTAAACTTTTTTTTTTTGTATTTCTCTGAAGTTGGAAACGGAGAGGCAGTCAGACAGACTCCCGCATGCCCCCGACCGGGATCCACCCAGCATGCCCAACAGGGGGCAATGCTCTGCCCATCTGGGGCATTGCTTTGTTGCTACCAGAGCCATTCTAGTGCCTGAGGCAGAGGCCATAGAGCCATCCTCAGTGCCTGGGCCAACTTTGCTCCAATGGAGCCTTGGCTGCAGGAGGGGAAGAGAGAGACAGAGAGGAAGGAGAGGGGGAGAGGTGGAGAAGCAGATGGGTGCTTATCCTGTGTGCCCTGGCCAAGAATCGAACCCGAGACTCCTGCACGCCAGGCTGACACTCTACCATTGAGCCAACCGGCCAGGGCCAGTATTAAACTTTTAACCAGGATAAGAGTATCCCAACAGAAGGACATAAAGTAGTGGAATAAAATGACCCTTATCTAAAAAAGAATGACAAGTCAAGCTGAATTGAGCAATTAAAAAGATATGCACTGGTACCCTTTCTTCTAATCTAACAGTATGAAAAAAATGCCTTTAAAAGAAATTCTTTGTTCTACCACCAAAACCTCTCAGTGTGGTTATCTTTAAATATAAAACAAAAACTAGAAACTAAGATATACATCCTTACTGTCTAAACAGAAGAAAACAACAGATTGCTAAATCCTTACTGAAAAAACATTAAAGGTAAGAATGCAGCTCTTCTCGGCCATTCAAAATAACTTCCGGTTTCAGAGTGTCCAATCCCATTCACTAGTTTTTATTCAGAAGAGATGGTTACTTGACCTTACGCTTTTTGGCAGAGATCAATCAAGATAATTTATTAAAAATCAAAATGGCATATTGTTTAATAATCACTTTTTTAGAAATAGCTTAATAGATTTCATTTCATCTGGATTGATTTTTGAACATTAAACAAGAGTACAATACTAGAATATAAAATTTAGGGCAACTCAAAAACTTGTCAGTTGATACAATTACCACTTGAGATGGTGTGGAGTTACTTCCTGGAGACAATGCCATGTTCCCTATGTCACAAACCTGTTACCATGACAGGAGGACAAACGCCGGCCATAGAGTGCTATGCATCCCATTACAATGGGTTCATTCATATTTATAATACAATCTGTGATGTTGATGCAATCATTTTAGATCTCACTGTTATTTCAAACAAATCCATAACTGAGCAAAAGGAAGGATGTTGACAAGAGTTAATGTGGGTTTTATACTGTTTACAATTGCTTTCTAATCTAAAAGGCTGTGAAAATTGATGCACTGTTAGGAGTGCTTTCATATACTAGTACAGATAAAGAGCTGTTGCGATGCGGTAATCTCTGTAATGCTAAATTGAATTTTCTACAAGTGCTTTTTGTTTTCTCTATTTGCATGTGATAAGTAGACTCCTGATTTTATGTAACTTAATAAACCAAAAAAGATCTTCTGGTTTTATTAATTGAGATGTATCTGTTTTACTTTAGAAAGTAGGTTTTAAGTCAAAGTAAACTTGTAATTCTATCCTAGTTATTTATAAAATAAACTATGAATTGTATTTCAAATGAATTAAGGAATCACAATGCCCAAGAGCTGTGGATTATCTCATTCCAAACCTCTGGATCATTTAACTTGACTAGGAACTTGACTACCATATGGTATATTGAGGGATATACAACCTAAAGATAATTGTAAAAATTCACACATCAATATGAACTATTAATAATATTTCTCTACATGCTCTACACACTGTATTCCTCATACTGAGAATAAGATAGGTAAGAGGGCATAAAGGTTTTTCAAAGAATTGAGGCTCATGCAGCAAATCTATAATTATATATTATATAAAGATATATATTATATATATCATATATATTTTATTTAAATATCATTACCAACAGACAATGTGTGAACGTGCATTAGTCATCCATAGCTCCCAGGAGACTGCATTGCCTCTTTGGCTCTAATACACTTATTTCTGTAAATGTGTGACAGATCCAGGGGTCATCGCTCCTTTAGTAAATGTGACTCATGTCTGGTACTTGGAACAACCTAGATTCTGAGAAGTGGAAGCTGGGTTATCATGTCTACACAAGCTATGAATAAAGACTACCTATTCATAAAAGCAAAGAACAACTACTGTTCATGATATTTAAAAACAACTTTAAATTATCCAACTAATTTACTTGTTTACTGTGTTAATGGTTCTATATTTCCAAGAAAGGGGTTATAAACAGTGAATAATTATGCGTTTATTCTAAGATGTTAAATGTACTTGTAAACAATGGTTGTTTCTACATAAAATTTTGTTTGTAGAAAATAATGCTCCTTATTTTCTTTTTCTTACTAATATTTTAAGTTCTGGTAGTCAAAGAAAGAAAACCTGATGTGTACTGGCAAGAATTAAACATGCAAGAAACTTCAATAAATACATATGCCCAAATGTGCATAAACCAAGGAATAATAATTATTTTGTAACTACCAAAATAGGAGCAACATCCTTTCAAAAATCTTGTCTTTTTTTTATACTTATCAATACATTTGATGCTCTTTTTATTTTTCTCTCTATAAGTTATTGCATTGACATTATAAAGTGCATCGTTAAGAAAATTAAATAACTGGTTGTCTGATTACAATTTCACTCTGAACTTAATGCGGGTGGGGTTTTAGTCTTCCTGTCTGCTGTTCCCGACTCTGTGTGGTAAACTGATCTTCTCAAGGACCTACCATAACGTAAAGTGAGGTTTTTCTAATGAAGAAACACAAAACTACTTTACTGCTGCAAAGACAAATACAAAAGGAGAAAAAAGAATTAACAATAAACCTAATATAACAACCTGCTATATCTGGAAATCAGAATTTTAGAACACAGCAGTTGCTGAAGCAACATGAATATGAAAATAATATTTAATGATACTAAAGATAACAAAGCACCAGCAAATATCCTTTCCATATATCTTTTAAAAGTCTCTATTGTACAAACATATGGAGCAAATGTGCAAAAAACAAGTGTTGCTAAATTAGTGTATGAAAAACTATTGTAATTGCATATCTTGACAAAATAGCACAATAAATCATATTCCTGCCTTCTTAAAAAAATAGAAAGTAAGCAATATTCTTATTTCCTTAATCAGCTTGAAGTGGTTTCTCTCCTATGATAACACAAATAGTACATGGCAAGGATTAATAGACCTAAGAGAATTGGGATGACACGGTACAGTGGTTCTAATAGCTGCTTCCGAGTATTCACTGAGGCAAAATAAAAAATAATTCCTAAAACTAAAATTATACAAAATTAAAATTAACAGCGTTCTCTTTTTTGGATGTTAAAATATTCTTATAAAAAATAAAATATATCAATAGATGATGCCAAAGATCATCATTTATACCCATTCATCCCACAATTAGTTCCTGAACTCCAGTATGGGTAGAGCTCTGTTCTAAGAAGAGCAGATGGCACAACTGCCAGGAGCTCTTGGAGCTGGCCTCATGGAGCTTGCTTTCTGGGGGCAGTGTGGAGGCGACTCACAAGAGATAAAAGTAAACGCATCCTATGTCAGAGGGGGTCTGCATATTGGAGAAAAGGGCAGGGTACATGTGCTCAGAGTTGGGGTTGCTATTTAACAAAGGACGATCAGAATAAGCCCCTCTGATGATCTGCAGGAATACATGGAATGAGCATACCTACATTTTGGAAGAAAAAATGTTCCAGGAAGAAACAGCAAATGGACACTAATGTGTTCCAGGAAGAGCAAGGAATCTGGAACAGCTGAGGAGTAAGCCAGGGCAGGAGCAGCTGAAACGAGGTCAGAGCTAAAGTGGACAAGTGGTTTGACTTGTTGGGCTCTTATCCCACTGAAGGGTTTTGAGAAGCATTACCTAATCCGCTCTGCACTTGAATGAGCTCACCCTGGCTGCCACGCTCAGAGGAGACCAGAAGAGGACAGGGTGCTTCCACTGGAAGCGAGGAGGTCAGTTAGGAGATGATTCCAACAACCCACGTGAGAGAGGATGAGACTGGATTGCTTTTCCTCTAGCAATCCAGAGGGAATATGAGATGTTGACTTGACAGCCTTCATTTCAGTACTGACTTTTCTAGTTTATTTCCTGGTGTCCCACTTTTTATTTTTTCCAGAAACGCTTGTAAGCAGAGACTTGTCTTAATTCCAGATTTTTATTAGAAAGTGATTTCAGCCATGCACTCCATCTTAGTTTGTAGCTGGATTTTCTCTAAGACTTCCTTAGAGCACAGGTGCTTTGAACAGTGGGGCATCTGGAAGCAGAGCCCACTGGGGGAAGGGGCTCGGGGTGAGTGACCTTGCAAAGCCTCTGGAGCTGAGTTAGAATGATTGCCTCAATGGAATTTTCTAATCTTCTCTCTCTCTCTCTCTCTCTCTCTCTCTCTCTCTCTCTCTCTTTGTGACAGAGAGAGGGACAGATAGGGACAGACAGACAGGAAGACAGAGAGAAGCATCGATTCTTCGCTGTGGCACCTTAGTTGTTTATTGATTGTTTTCTCGTATGAGCCTTAATGGGGGTTGGGGGGCTACAGCAGAGCGAGTGACCCCTTGCTAGAGCCAGCAACCTTGGGCTCAAGGGGTGAGCCCGCACTCATGCAAGTGACTTCAGGGTTTCCAAACTGGGTCCTCCGCGTCCCAGTCTGACACTCTATCCACTGTGCCACTGCCTGGCCAGGTGGAATTTTCTAATCTCTAAATTAGGTGGGAAGAGCTTTTTACCCTCCTTTTTTCTTCCAAACTTCTTGGTATGTCCTTGTGCCCCTAAACGCAGACTGCCTGTCTGCCCTTTTACCCTGTAATCCTCTTCCTCCTCCAACCTCACACCCGATCTCTGTCGACCCTAACGTAGGCTCTTTCTCCTAAAGAGCTCGCCTGTCTCTACGGCTTCCACCTTAGGCTTCCGGGTGTAAACAGAACATCTCCATGCTAAACATTTTTCTCAACTGAAGATCTGTTTCTGTTTACAGAGAGTTGCTGCCTTCTTTCCTCCTCTCCCATCCTCTCACCGCCCGCCCCCACTCGGCCTCCGCACTGCTAATGTCTAAATGCAGACTCCTTTTCTCCCAGAGGGAAACCTGCTCTTATTCCTTACATTGCCTATTTTGCGTAGTGGTACCAGCCTTTTCCTCCTGGCTCG
The DNA here is from genome assembly GCF_036850765.1 of Saccopteryx bilineata. Taxonomy (NCBI): domain Eukaryota; kingdom Metazoa; phylum Chordata; class Mammalia; order Chiroptera; family Emballonuridae; genus Saccopteryx; species Saccopteryx bilineata. The sequence continues at coordinate 92,577,377 of NC_089495.1, read as the reverse complement.
TTATTTTTCTCCTTGGGAAGGAGAGAGGGGAAGAAATAGCTATTCTAATTATAGTGTGTCTCTCTACCTTTTATCTAGCAACTGCTCAGCCAGAAATCTTTGTGATAGTAGCCAGATATTTCTGTGGAGGGAACTTATTTTGGAGGACCCTGGAAAAGGGTGCACACACAGGCACACACGAATTCCTGTTAGGCCACACAATATTTTTGCTGATGAGTATCCCCAAAGAATGTGATGTTGGAGGGGGTGGCAGACACAGTGCTCACCAGATAGTCCATGGGTGACTGTTCTGCATTAGATCACAGCCATATGAGTAGCTCTGGCCTCTGACTGGAGTTAATGTCACAGTTGGGAAGAGGCAGTTAAGGGCCAAAGCATCTCCTCCATCCACCTTTCCCTTCACCCGGGACCATGGTCTTCCAAAGGATGTAGCTACACGGTGGTGAGAGGTGACTGGACTTATGGTCTTCCAAAGGATGTAGCTACATGGTGGTGAGAGGTGACTGGACTCACAGTAGACCTCACGGGGGAGGAAGAGTCCATGAGATTCCAGTGTTAGTCTGATACAACAGCAAATCTCCACTACCCTAATTAATGAAGATCGCTTGGTTATCCAGGTTAATCTACCTGAAATGTGAAATAGATTACTCTAGTACTTCTGTCATACTAAAATCTGTCAAAAATTTAATTTCCATTAGTCTTTCCTTCTAGTACCATAATGAGCACAAAAATTTATTTACTTAGGAAAAGAAGTTACCCAAATCAAGTTTCAAGAATATATATATCTGTTATTTTAGTATTGGAGGATTTGGTAAGGCTCTTCATATAACATTGATTCTTCTTCTGTTAAAAATATGTATCTAACCAATACTCAGGAGTATGTGTATACACACACATCTATTCTACGTGCTCGCTTCCAGCCTCTGCTTCCCAGTCCAAACAATCATGATTCAAAATGTTCTCCTACCCTTCTGTTCTTATTAGTGCTTCATCCTATCCTACCTATCATGAGGTATATCAGATCTATAGATACTAATGTTTACAATAAACACACACATATATAATAAGGTTCTGTGTCTATACTTCCTGTGGGTAAAATTTTGACTGAAGGTGATGACTGGATGTCAACTCACAGACACTGGTGAAATCCCTCCTCCCCCCCCCCCCCAGTCTGAATTAGGTACCCCTCTAGAGTCTTCCACAGTGCTTTATCATGGACGTGGAAACGGTTATCACATTATAGCACAAATGCTTGATTATCTAGCTTCCTAGCCAAATTGTAACCCATGTGAGGTCAGATGTCAACTTTGTGTTGGTCTCTGTGTTTCTAGCACTTAATATAGGACCAGGTTTATAAATCAGTTCAATAAACACTTGTTCACTCACTGAGTAGTTTTAATCAGATTTTCAAAGAAATCTGGGTGCTCCTCAAAAACAGAAAAAGTCACTGCTTTAAAGTCACATACATACACGCACACACTAGAATTTCAAACGTACCAGTAATCTATCACTGCACTTGCCCCTTTCAACACACAACAGTCCACCTGCTCAGAACCGCATGAATCTTCCCTGAAGACACTACCAATTTATTGACTCTTTCCTATGAAAAAGCTGCACATTCTGTAAAATTTGATATCTGACCAGGTACGAGCTTTGCCCAGATTATTTGTAAAGGTGTTAAGTAAGCCTAGAGCTAATATCAATTCCTAAAGAAACCTGGTCCTTAAACTTTTCAACCTTTTCTTCTCACCATTTGTTTTCCTTTTCTAAGATTTTTACCATAATTAATCCTTTCATCCAACCTTAGAAAATGAAGACTCATACTTATTTTCCCATTTGGCTATAGCAATTACATTTTTAAATACCTTTAAGCAGGAAGACAATATATAACCCTCAGGCATCCTTAGTTTCAAAATCTTCACTTGGTAGATGAGCAAATGCCTTATCAACTAGATATCTTTCTGTCTCCTATCACATAATATACTAAATAACATAAGCTATACTGAAGAATGAGCTATTTATAGATATGTTTCTTAAAAATGCACACTTAACTCACAAATGGAATGTGGCTGTTTTCTTTAAAACAAAACAAAATGTAAGGAATCTGAAAATGTGTTAATTGTACTGGTTTTCTTAGTAGTTGTGGAAAACTTGTTATTTAAAACAATTTATGCCAATAGAGCTTGATCATAACCACCTTCCCTGACTCTTCATACTATATACTTAGTGGTACATTTATCAGGCAGCATGACGTGACTTTACTTTTAAGAAGTTTTTTTTTTTTTAATGAATAATAGTAGAAAACCAAAGCTAATGTTTAAGCTTTGAGATCCCCTCAATATGAAGTGAGCATACAAAACATAAAAATATATAGATATGTTTTTATTTCTAGATAAACTTCAAAAAGTCCATCAAGGCTTAAATGATTTGGTCCCTGCTTGTTTCTCTGACTTAATCTCCTTCTGGTCTCCTAGCTAGTCCCTCCAACACACCAGTCTCCTTGTTTTTTTAAAAAAATACCATCAGCCTGACCTGTGGTGGCACAGTGGATAAAGCGTCAACCTGGAATGCTGGGGTTGCCGGCTCGAAACCCTGGGCTTGCTTGGTCAAGGCACATATGGGAGTTGATGCTTCCTGGTCCTCCCCCTTCTCTCTCTCTCTCTCTCTCTCTCTCTCTCTCTCTCTGTCTCTCTCTCTCTCCCCCCTCTCTATAATGAATAAATAAAATCTTTAAAAAAATACCATGAGTCAGAGGAGTGGGGGATGAGGGGACTAGATGAAAGAAGGTGAAGGGGTTAGCCAGAACACATAGAAACATACTGTAGACACAGACAACAGGGCGGTATCAGCAGAGGGAAACGTGGTGGGAGCAAGGTGGAGGGGGCAAAGAGGACAAAAGGAGACTGCCTGGCGGAGGGGGCACGAGTGGTGTCCAGATGGTGTTATACTGAGTTGTACATATGACACCTGTATGGCTTTGCAAACCAATGTCGGCCCAATAAATTAAAAAACAAACAGAAAAACCACCAGCATTAATTTTGTGTCCTGCAACTTGACTACATTTGTTTATTATTTCTAATAGTTTCTTTGTGGAGTCTTTAGCATCCTAACATGTGTAAAATGTGACGGTTTTACTTGTTCATTCCCACTTTGGGTGCCTTGTATTTCTTTCTCTTGTCTGACTGCTCTGCCTAGGACTGCCAGTACTATATTGAACAAGAGTGGAGAGAGTGGGCACGCTTGTCATGTTCCTGATCAGAGGAAAAACTTTCAGAACTTCACCATTGAGCATGTTATGAGCTCAGAGTCTACCATATATGGCTTTTATTACGTTGAAGTACTTTTCTTCTATATCCATTTTATTGAGTGTTTCTTAATCATAAATGAATGTTGCGTCTTACTGAATGCTTTTTCTGTATCTGATTTTTTTTATCCTTTATTTTGTTAATGTAGTGTATTATATTGATCGATTTGTGTATGTCGAACTATCCTTGTGCCCCTGGAATAAACCCCACTTGATTGTGATAGATTATATAATTAATGTATTGTTGAGTTCACTTTGCTAGTATATTGTTTAAAATTTTTGCATTTGTATTTATCAAAGATATCGGTCTGTAATTTGTAAACAACCTCTCTGACAAAGTATCCAAAATATATAAAGAACTTATAGAACTCAAAGCCAAATTTACAAACAATCTATTTCAAAAATGAGCAGACAGCCTGGCCAGATGGCTCAGTTGGTTAGTGTCATCCCTATACATGAAGGTTGTGGGTTTGATCCCTGGTCAGGTCACATACAAGAATCAACCAATTAATGCATAAACAAGTGGAAGAACAAATCAATGTTTCTCTCCCTCTCCCTCTCTCCCTTCCTCTCTCTAAAAATCAATCACTAAATAAAATTAAAAAGAAAAATGAGCACAGGACCTTAGATATTTCTGCTAACAAAACATACAAATAACTAAAAGGTATACAAAAAGATGTTCAACTTCACTATTATTAGGGAAATGCAAATCAAAACTATAAGATACCTTCTCACATCTGCTAGAATGGAATTATTAACAAGACAATTAATAACAAGTGTTGTATAGGCTGTAGAGAAAACAAAACTTCATCACTGCTGGTGGGAAGGTAAACTGGTAGCCACTATGAAGAACAGTATGGAGGTTACTAAAAATATTAAGAATAGAGCTAGGTGAACCATGTCATCCAAATTAAGTAAAGATAACTTATTTTTTAAAAAAGGATAGAGTTATCAACATAACCCAGAAACCTCTCTTTTGGGTATCCACCCCAAAATTTTGAAAACATTTATTTGCAAAGATACACACATTCTTTTATGTTTAGGAGCTGCATTATTCACGGTGGCCAAGACATGGAAACAACCAAAGTGTCCCTCGAAAGAGGACTGAATAAAGAAGATGTGGTACATATATATTGATACAATGGGCTACTACTAAACCTTAAGAAAAGATGAAATACTGCCATTTGCGGCAACATGGATGGACCTTGAGAATATCAGGCTAAGCAAAATAAGACAGAAGAAGCTAAGAATATGATTTCACGCATATGTGGGATATAAAACTGAAATCCCACAGACATGGACAAAAGAATGGTGGGTACCAGAGGGAAGGGGGGGTGGGGAAATAGTAAAAGGCCAAGGGGTTCAAATACATGGTGATGAAAGACATCTGACTTAGGGTGGTGGGCACACAATGCAATCTTCAGATCGTGTATCACCTAAATGTACACTTGAAACCTATATACTTATTAATCAATGTAATCCCAATAAGTTTATGACAAAATACCAGCATACTCCTGTCTCAGCCCTGTCTTCACCCTTCTTCCCTTATACATCTGCTTACTTACTCCCCCCACCATCTCCCTCAGACTGTCCCCAAGTACTGTCCTGTGCTGAGGCCTTCCCTCACTTCTTCATTTAAAACTGGATACCACCTCATGCCCCCCACCTCCTGCTACCAATGTTTAGCATTCCCTATCCCCTTTCCTCTCTTCCTTCTGTGTTTCTACAATAATTACATATGTGTAAATCTGAAATGGAGAGTTCAAATTAAGATGTGGTGAGCTGCAAAACACACACCAATTTCAAAGACTTCACAGAAATAAAAAAAAGAAAAGTATCTGATTAACAATATTTCCATATGAATTACATGTTAATATTAAAAGTAACATTTTCACATTAATTACTTTGAATACATTGGGTTAAATACATTAAAACTAATTCCAGATACGTAAGTTTCACATGTGTCCTGCTGTGACATGTCTATTAGCTCTGTTAACCCTTTCTGGGTATCTCATATCTATTACACTTTTCTAATCCCTTTTCTTCCCTCTCTGTGCTTCTGACTGGACATTTTCTTTCATTTCACCAATTCTGTTTTCTGTTTTTCTAAATTGCCATATTAACCATCAATTTAATTTCATATTTTGTATTTTTCAATTCTAAAGTTTCCATTTGATTCCTTTATAAATTCCAACGTGTCCAGCAAAGTATTCCATCTTCTCATTATTTTATTTTTCTCCCTTTATTTTCTTGAAAATTTTAATCCCAAATACAATCCTTGTCCAATAATTCTAATGTTTGGAAAATCTGCATATCCATTTCTTGTACGTGTGTTCATATGTCTTATCTCTTGATATGACTATAAGTGTTTTACTAAAATCTGGACATTATGTATATATTAAAAAACAAGAAAAATAATATATTGGGAGTTCACACTTTCCTCCCCTAGAAAGAACCTTTACCTGGTGGGGAATGAGCAGACCCGGCTAAGCTGCACTGTTAATAAGACTCCGGCTACTCTGATATGCCCCAGTTCCTAGGACACCACCTCCAGCATTTTCAAGTGATTGCCTGGCAGGTTGTTATTTCCTCAACAAGATGATTTTTGCTTAGACTTTTAGTCTTGTGCCACCCCTCATCACCCACAGCTTCAGAATATAACACGCACCACAAAGGGAAACTGCCTCTGTGCTGGGACCCAGCCAGTCTCCCGGTCTGCCACTCCAGCCCCACACGACTGCCCAAACTTGGCTGGTTTTGCTGGTCCCAGCAGCTGCCCTCTCTGAGGCCACACTCCCATCTTAGCAGCTGCAGGTGTCATCTCAGAGGCGCAGGTCCATATCTCAGCGGAGGCACCAGTAAGAGACAGACTTCTCTCTACAATGCCACTTCCTCTGGACGATCTGTGCACATTAACTGGCATTCTAGTTATTGCTAGCAGGGGTGGTTTGCCACCAGCTCCACCCACACCCAGAGGCACAAGTGTGCTCTACTATTTTTCGTGGGACTCTTCACCATCTATGTTTTTTTATTTATTTGGTTTATCATCTTTCTTCAGGAAGGCTGGGTTTTTTTAATCTATTTTTTCATATCTGTATTCTCAGTTCTCAAGAAATGTAGAAAGAATAGCCCGACCGGTGGTGGTGCTATAAACAGAACATTCATCTGAAAGCTGAGGTCCCAGGTTTGAAACCCTGAGGTCACTGGCTTGAGTGTGGGATCATCAACATGATCCCATGGTTCTGGCTTGAGCCAGGGGGTCACTGGCTTGGCCTGAGGTCCCCCCACCCCCCGGTGTCAAGGCACATATGAGACACATTCAATGAACAACTAAAGTGTTCCAACTACAAGTTGATGCTTCTAATCTCTCTCCCTTCCTGTTTTCAAAAAAAGAAAATGTAGAAAGAATAAAAAAATGAATTCATGACCAACACAATGGTAAGATTAAAAAAACTAAAAAATCTGAATAAGAGTGACACAAATAAAAATAAACTGATTTTCTACCCAAGAAATAGATATTTATTTAGCCACCATCCACTGGCCCCTTACTATGTGCCAATCAGTATCTTAAGAATTGGGTACTCAAAAATGAATACAACATTGTCCCTATCCCCAAAACACAGACTAGCAAAAAAAAAAAAAAAAAGAGCAAGAAAGAAGTACTTTCCTGACTCGTGACAAGAAAGCAGCAATGGATTTTAAACACATGAAGACCTTAACTATTAACAACAACCTTCAAAAGCTTCTGTGGAACTTAAGACTCTTACTCCCGAAAGCCCTCTGATTCTGCTCAGAGCCACCTGCCGACTTGTCTGTAACTGCCCTCAGGGCCCACGGCATTTTTGTTTTCAATGGCAGCAAAAAACATCCCCCCAAATCCTTGAAAGTGGATTTGATTTTAGAAAACAATTAGAAGCCCTTTGATGTAAGGTTTGATGAAAAAAAACAAAACCCTTATAAAATCAATCCGGATCAGTGAGGGAGACCTAAGTAAGTGGGACTCCTTTTCTCGTGTGGTTTGTAAGCTGGCTCGAGAGGCAACTCAAGAAACGGAAAATTTATGAGTGAAAATATTGTTGAACTAAGTATTTTTAGTGTTTTGTTTCATTATTTTAGTCCTGTGGTTAAAAGGTAATTTTTAGAATGAAATATGCAATGCTGGTTGAAAGGTGAGACTTAAAAGAATGCCTAGAAGAAAAACTAGCATATTAAGAAAACAGAGAAGTACTTAGGAGTTGTTATGGCACATGAAATTATTTAGATCCCACAAAGCCTGTATTTCACAGCTTAGAATACATCACTTTCCTGTGTTGATATTATGAAGTTGGTATTTGACAGCAAACAGTTCTGTTTCATGATGCTGAACTGAGTCCACAGCCCCTGTCAGTTTTTCTCACAGACAGTTGTCATCCATTTAAGGTACATGAATGGATATATTTCTACATTTTACAACCCAGAATCACCCTCAAACTTAAACTTAAGAATAAATAAAATAAGAATCAATAGTAAAGGAAAAAGCTACCTTTTCTCATTTTCCACTGAGGAATAACTAGGTCAAACAGGGAAAAAAGAAACTTTAAGAATAAAGTACAAACTACGAAACCAAAAGTTAGCTGCAAAAAATGGTGATTGAGTCAAATCCATTTCTTAATGTATTTTGCAAAATGTTGTGATATTTTTATTTATAACAATTGGAGGACCCAAAATAAACAACACTCAAAAGTGTTCACAAGCCATAAGCTACAACTTTAGGGTGATATTTCTTTTGTTACCTACATAACTGAACAAAATAAGATTCCACTATGAGAGATCTGCTACGAATAAGAAATAAAGTAGCTTCTGAGAGGTCACTTTCACTTCCTTCTTCTTTTTCTCCTGTTATTCTCAGATTACTATTGATAATTTAGTTATATTAGCATTTTAGTCAATAAAGAGAGCCGAATTGATTTCTTCAAATTCAGACAACCAACAAAAATGTTAATATTTTATATTAATAACACAGATTCCTGTAGGGATATTTTGAGTGAATAGAATTGACATACATATAAATGCAAGGAAGTAATTAAAATTATGTATTAGCAGTAATTGTGGCAATAATTTTGTAAAATGATTATATCCATCTGAGAAAAAAGACTTTAAAATGAAGTCATATTCATTACATGAAGAAGTGACTAGAACCTAGTAGTAAGTGAAGCTAGTTAAATGTGTTTCTACCAAGCTCCAAGTTTAAGTTTTAATGCACTTAAAAATGTTTCTGGTCTCAAAACATTGAACTGCTGAAAATTTCCCCCAACAGAACAATTCCTTGAAGGGAAAAGCAGTTAAAATATGGATTGACGAGCAATCAGTAATCATTACTTGGTACATTCAATGTAGTATTGCTAGCACCTGGTTAACTAATTTAGAAACTGGTTAAACATCTGGAAAACAGGGCTTCTTCAAGTTAAATGTGAAAGCTCAGAGAATAAGATGGACTGCCTCACATTACCACTTATCAGGAAAACTGCAGAATAAGACTTTAGAAAGTTAAAATTGGGTGAACATATTAAAGGCAATTGGAATCAAAGGGATTTAAGTAGAAAATCTGGTACTTCTTAGAAAAGCTGATGATACATTTCATATCAAGGTTTAATATTTCTGTGAAGTTGGTTTAAATAAAAAGTACAATTTGAAAAAAGCTTTTCATAAAATTCTTAAACTGGAAGAGAAGAAATGAAAATTAGTACACCAGTGAGATAAGAACTTCCGTAAACTCCCCCCGCCCCCCTGCATCTCTCACCTGCATCACTGTGCTCCCCAGACTCCACCTCCCCTCTTGTTTCAACTGATGAACTCTCCAGACTCTGACAGGGTCAGCTCCTCCACTTGCCTTGCAGGCCTCCAAATGCCTCATTCCAGGATGACGCCCACTCATCTTTTTCTAATGTCACCAATTTCCCCCATGTTATTGAATTGTTCTCTTTAGCAAACAAACATGCTACCATACCCCTCATCTTAAAAACAAATGCCCTTTCCTTCACTCTAATCCTTCCTCAAAATATTAATCCATCGTGCTCCTTTCCTTTATAGCAAACTTCCTTAAGAGTTATCTACACTGCTCATAAAAATCAGGGGATATTTTATCGCTTCATATTTACTATGAAATATCTCCTAATTTTTATGAGCAGTGTAGATAATGTTTCTAATTTCTCTTATTACTTCTGGAACACATTTCAATTAGGTAATGGTTCTACCCATTGCACCCAAAATATGTTTCTTCTCAAGGTCAGCACTCACCTCCTCCACATTGATACATCCAACAGTCTCCTTCCCAAAACTTAACTCCCTTGACTCCCAGGACATCAGCCTTGCCCAGTCTTCCTTCTCAGTGCTCTGGTGTGTCCTCCTCATCATCCTGAACCTAAACGTTAGCGAATCCCAGAGCTCAGTCCTTGAGCATTATCTCTTTCTGGCCACACATATTTCCAAAGTAATCTACTCCAGTTTCATTGTTTAAGTACCATTTGCCTACTAATAATTCCAAAATTTACATCTCCATAGCCCTGACCTGTTTCTAGAATGCATTTTCTGAATATTTTAAATAAGATTTATTGTTTTATATTTCCCCTTCCCCCCAAAATCCCCACAAACAAAAATGCTTGCTTTTCTTAAGGATTAAAACAAAGACTAGTTGGTCACCCTATTAAAATTAAAATAATAAAAAAGACTATTTGATGTGAAGAATCAAAACCCAATGTAAAAGTGCGTTTATTCAAAACACCATTATTGACATATATGATTTTTCTAAACTGCTAGAAACAAAGAATATAAAAATGAACTTAAAAATCAACTTAACTTCCATAACCTTATATATAAATACTATATAATGTGTGTGTGTATATATATATTTTTTTTTAGACACAAAAATTCATTAAAATCTATGAAAAAATGAATATACTAACAGAAAACAAAAACAATACCTGATTTAAAAAGTTTTTAAGGAGGCATATATCTTTTCTACTGTTTTGCATGTTTAATGAACAACTTTTTTTTTCTGAGTGAATTTATGATTTTATAGACTCATTAGGTTAACATGATTTACTTTTATTAAGTTGGTCTTCTTAAAAAATAACAGATTGATGACAGTTAAGATAGAAAAGTTGTATTGAAAATACCACAGTATATTTGAAAACCTCTTATAACAGACTTCAAATAAAGGAAAAAGAAACATTATTATTTCAATGTGGTTTCTACATTTAAAGGTAGTTAAAATTGACAACAAATGTTAATCAAACTGAAATATGAAAAAGGCATGCAATTTAAAATACGGGAATAGATGAGGGATATAGTAATAAAATGATGATGCACCTGTCAGAAAAGCATAGAACCTACCTTCCATTGAATTTGAACAATTGTTACTTATTCAACTATTGTTCAACAATCAAGAAAGACAAGTAGAGAGCTTGCTGTATTAAAAATATGGTTAAAGGGCCCTGATAGGTTGGCTCAGTGGTAGAGTGTCGACCTGGCATATACATAGATGTCCTGGGTTCAATTTCCAGGCAAGGCACACAGGAGAACAGACCATCTGCTATTCCACCCCTTCCCCGTCCCCTTCTCTCTCGCTTTTCCTCCCACAGCCATTGCTCAATTGGTTCAAGTGCACTGGCCCTGGGCACCGCGCTGGCTCTGTGGAGCTTCTGCCTCAGGTGCTAAAAATAGCTCGGTTGCAAGCATAGACCAAGATGGGTAATATTGGCTCCAGATGGGGATGGCAGGTAGATTCTGGTAGGGGCATATGTGGGAGTCTGTCTCTCTATCTCCCCACCTCTCACTTGGAAAATAAAGAAAGAAAATATATGGTTAAAAACATGTGTTGTGAATGCTGGCTCTATTTCCTCTGAGTTGTGGGAGCATGGAGAAATAGAAGTTTTAGTGTATGTGTAAAATAAAGATAATACTGGCTCCCATCTCAAGATTCTCATGATTATTGTGATTACTGAGTGAGATAAGCTATCTAAATATGTTAGCATAGGGCATGATCTATAAATAAGGGCTTAACAAATGTTAGCTATTTTTACCATTATATTTAATTTCTCAAACTTGTTACTACCTCTTCTTTCTTTCTAAGACATTTTTAAATCCAAAGCTATTAAAATGAACAAGTAGCAAAAATAATTAAAACAAAAAGAATATTCACATTGAGCTCTGAATTCTGCCTGGAAGTTTTGAAACAACACAGTTTTATTACGGAGAACAAAGCTATACTTTGAAATCAGTTTGTTCTGTCAAAAAGACAAAAAGGCTCAGAGGATGTAATTGAATGACTATAATGCACCCTGGCCAAGAAGCGAGGCTTTAACTTGCTCTTTAAAGTATATGCAAGTGAGCATTGTTCTTTCCAATTTAATATAGACTTTCTACCCATAAATTGACTTTCTGAAATAGTTAGATAATTGTTGTATACTTTCAAGTTACTTTGTCAGTGTTCTTGAACTGTGAAAGTAATTCAGTGTTGAACTCATAAAATATACTCTGCAAGGTCCAAGTTTGAGTACAGTGATTTGTTTCCTAACAAAAGAGTCCAACTAAATTAAAACTCCTTTGTACTGGACAGTCCTTGAAGTGAGTGGCTTTCTTATCCATAACCCTTCAAAGCAAAGCAGCCAAGGGCAGATTTTTGTGCCTATAATCTACTATCTCCACCACCAGAAAAGATAAAAATTCTGTATCACCTCCATTCCTACCACACCACTCCCACAGTCCATGATCCTTACTATTTCTCTTACTGACATCACCACGACCACCACCAACTCTCTTATGACCATTACTAATGAAAAATAAGAATACACTAGTGCCTTTACTTGTATTGCTCCATTTAACCTTCAGAACAACTTGAGGTACGTTGCATCTATTTTATAGATGAGGAAATCGAAGCATAAAGAACTTAATTAATTTTTGGCCTATGTTCATATATTTGATGAGTAGAAAAGCCAGGATTTAGATCAAAGGGTTTTTTTGTTTTGTTTTGTGTTTTGTTTTTTAAGTGAGATTAGGGGAGATACAGAGACAGACTTTCACATACCCCCTGGCTGGGATCCAGCAGGCAACGCCCATCTGGGGCCATGTTCACAACTGAGCTATTTTTAGTGCCGCCATCCTCAGTACCCAGGGCCAATGTGCTCGAATCAATTAAGCCATGGCTGTGGGAGAGGGAGAGGAGGGGGGAGAGAGAGAGAGAGAGAGAGAGAGAGAGAGAGAGAGAGAGAGAAAGAGGGAGAGAAAGGGGGCAGAGGAGGGAGGGAGAAGTAGATGGTCACCTCTCCTATGTGCCCTGACTAGAAATCAAATCTGAGACTTCCACACACCGGGTCGACACTCTATTGCTGAGCTAACTGCCCAGGGCCAAGACCAAAGGTTTAGTAACCACAAAGCACGTGTACCTTCCATGGCCCTGTATATCATTTAGCACAAAGTTAATGTTGAATGAATGGACAAGTAAAAGTTGCCATGCTCTGGGTCAGACAGCAGTGGCCACAGCTCATGGTCAACTGTCAGGAGATGCTGCCCTGCAGGACATTCTATACTCGATATTATCTAAGTCACCTTATAAAGTCCTCTTATGGGACAATGAAACACATAGAGAATGGCACAAATGGGAACACTAAAATCAATGACCAGAAAGAAGGCAATGGGCTAGAGCCACAGAGTCAAGAAAACCAGTGTAAACAAGCATTTTATCTGCTGGTAGTGACAACAGAAACAGGTAGAGGAAGTAGCACTGGGGCCGCTCAGCACCCTGGGGCAATGGCAATGTCCTGGACAGCATTCCAGTGCAGTGAACCTTTCCTCAGGAGAGAGTCTCATCCAACTGCTTGTGTCACTAACTCCGGAGTCAAATACTTATTCCCCACATAGAATCCTTTACTGTGTTCTAGATTTTCTATCCTCTGTGCTTCAATTCTGGTCCAAGCCGACACCACCTTCTGTTGGATCACTTTAATTTACTCCGCACTGGTCTGTGCCACTTTTGTCTTGCCCTTTCTGATCCATTCTCCACTGGCCTGGTTCACACACACACCTTGTGTACCTCGCCTGGACTTATTTAGCCCTGATTTAAAACATCATTTCTTTGGGGAAACTCATGTACAGGGTAAGATTGGTTCTCCTGCTATTGGGTCTTTTATTTTTTTAAATTAATTGATTTTTAGAGAGAAGAGGGAAAGAGAGAAAAATAGAAGCATTCATTTGTTGTTCCACTTAGCTGTGCACTCACTAGTTGCTTCTAGTATGTGTCCTGACCTAGGACTGAACCTGCAACCTTGGCATTTTGGAATGATGCTACAATCAACTGAGCTAATTACTCAGGATTGTGACTGGGACTTTAGTCACTCTCTAGATTCTTAATAGTTATCACAATTAACAATTATTTGTTCATAAGTCTTTGTTTTTAGACTTTAGACTCTTTGAAGACAATGTGTTTGTTTTGTTTAATCCCATATCCCAAGTACAGAGCCTTGCCTATAGTGTACAATAAATATTTGCTTAATAATGCTACTTTCCCCCACATAATACAGCATCTTCAGTAACCTGAAGACTTGTTGTTTTCTTAAAGAAAACCTGAATAGCTAATCTGAAATGTGTTTACAAATATTCACAGTGAAGAGACTGGAACCCAGCCCACCTCCACTGGGGACTCACATCTTGCATGCGCTGTGCAGAGGGACTGGCACGGGGGAGAGGCAGGGAGCAGGCTCCACTTGTGTGCACAGAGGAGCCACTAAGAATCTTTGAGCAGTGGAATGATCGGATCAGATCTGCGTTTGGTAGAAAACTTGGCGGCTGGATGGACTAAAGTGTGTTCATTTAAGCGTTGAAAAAGGAAGAGCAATTGGGGAGCTGTTATAATACTGTAGGTGGAGGCTTTTCTTTTTTTTTTAAGACTTTATTCAATTTTCAGAGGGGGGGGGAGAGAGAGAGAGAGAGAGAGAGAGAGAGAGAGAAAGAAAGAAGGGGAGGAGCAGGAAGCATCAACTCCCGTATGTGCCTTGACCAGGCAAGCCCAGGGTTTCGAACCAGCAACCTCAGCATTTCCAGGTTGATGCTTTATCCCACTGCGCGACCACAGGTCAGGCAAGGCTTTTCTTTCTGATGGGAGAGCCAGAGGCCCACATGTTCATGTGACCTAAATCTGACCACTAAGTCTTTAAAAAGTCTGTTAAAGGACTTAGAAAAGCTTCCCGTCCTGCAAACACGGATGCAAGGAGAGCCCATCCCCAGACCCACGTCTTTGGACATGGTTGTGTGGAGCTGGGAGGTCAGTTATCTCGCAAGAGTGAGTCAGTGAGCCCGGCTGGGAACAGCACCACAGAAGGCAAAGAGGAAAGTTAAAGATCCAAGTTTTTGATGACTGAATAAAAACTGAAAATAAGTTTTACTTAGAAGAAAACAAAATTTAAGATCTGAAATATATTTTAATATATTTACTTTTATTCTTATCCCTCTTTATCGAATACCACATTCCTACTCATTGAAGTTAGGATGCTCCAAGTTCAAGTGACAGATTGCTTATTAAAGTGCCTAAAAGTTGTATTTATTAACTCACTTATCAAGAAATTAGCTTTTATTGACTTTTGAAGGTGGCTGACTGGGGCCATCAGGGAGCTGGCTGGGAACATGGACAACCCATGCAAGTGTATTTTCTAGCATGTAATATACAGCTCAATTTTATAAGAAAATTTGCAGTTTGCATCCAAAGACAAAACAAAACAAAACCCAAAGAAAAACTAGTCAACTCACCTCTCCCAAATAAAATAAGGAAAAAGCAGGGAGACAAATGACAGAGATTCTTATACACTAGCAAGTAGGATAGACCCTACTGTTCCCCTTTATCTGTCTACATGTGGCCTATGGTTAACTTCCTTTCTTTCACCCAACATCTGTTACCATTTATTATGTAACTATCAGTCATCTAGATGTTAATAAGAGCATATCATTTTCTCTGCCCTTAAAGAATTATTCAGTGTTCACCTCAAGAAGAAGTTACACATTATCTGCTTAGCAAAGTTCCCCAAACATGGTAGGTGAGCAAATATTTAATGTGTTTGTTCCGTAGCATTATATTTTTGAGCATTCTAAAGAAACCTTAAGATAAAATCTTCTGGACACGGACGGTCATCTGCTTAGAGGAGATGAGGAAACGTATCATCTCAGGTATAATTTGGAGTTCTGAAGGTCGTTACTAGATAGACACAAAACCCAGTCATTCATGTAAACCTCAAGAAAACTATGAAAATAAACAATCCTGTATGTCACTAATCTTTATCTCTATGGAGCACTGAACACACAACATAGAATTTTAACAATAAAAAGAAAAATAAAAAATTACTGACCTGGTATATACCAGGCAATAAGCCAGGTGCTTTTATATATAAATTCATTTTCAGACATATAACAACTTTTCACGGTTGGAATTATTATACCAGTTTTACAGTGAAGAAATAAACTTAAAGGTCAAGGTTACACTCTTGGTCACCTTCCTGACACCATGCTGCCTGTGTTGAGAAAAAAACCTTACACTAACTTTGAAAAGTATATCACAGAACATAAACCACCCTAATAAGGTTCTAAACCTTCAGAGAAGGTACTTTGGGACATCCTTATAATTACAAAGATAAATTTCTCTTATTCTGAAATCTACATATTTGAATAGCTCAAGAAGAATATCAAATCTGTTCAGCAACTGACAATCCTTTCAAATTTTCAGAAACTGTTTTATTCAAGTAAAAGCATTATAATTTATAAACACCAATGTGTTATCGGCCTAACTAAAACAAGCTACCTGATCCAATTCATAGCTACTAAATGTGAAGCACTCAGCAATTGAGCTTCATGGGATGTGCCTGTGGAAATGAGACCAGGCAGAAAGATCACCACAAGCAAAAGTCAGATGGGAATGTCTAAGGCCTCTCTACATCGCCTCTTCCTGGTGCTGGGAAAAGCTCTTTGCAGAGCCATGTCTTCTGGCTCATATTTTCTTACTCCTCCTTGAAATACAGAAGTGACAGATGATGCGCCGGTAGCCAACCTGGACCAACAGGCAGCCTGGAGGTTAGAAGCTAAAGGATAAACATGGTAAGCAGAAGGACAGAAGGAGACAAGCCCTCCTGTTCATTCTTTCCAACCTGGGCCTAACAGAATGGTCCCACAAAAAAGGGTGGTGAAAAGAACAGATGCCCTCCGCGAGGTGGGGGCTGGAGAAGAACCATCAACACTCACAAGCACGTCTATGGAGTGGGCTTCGTGAAGTGAGCTGCATGCCCCTTGGGCACTCAGAGATGGCAAATTCGCCATGAAGGAGACAGGAAATCCATATGTGCGCATGACACCAGGCTCCACCAAGCTGTCTTCATCAAAGGAACAGGGGTGTACAAAACATGGCCATGTGCCGTTGCCCAGAAAATGTAATAGGATGAAGAGTCACTAAACAGCTCTGTGTGTTGATTATCTATGTACCTGTTATCACCTTCAAAAACCTACAGTCGATGCGGACAAGAATTCACCACTGATTGTCAGATAAAGTTATAAAACAGCAAAGAGAGATGACTGAAGGAGTCCAAGTCCCTGAGGGCATCATGGACCTTCCATGCAAGCCTCACAGATACCTTTGATTTCTCTCTTCAAGTAAAGTATTTAAGTCAACGACATTTTAGTTTTCTCTTACCTGCACTTGAATCTGATCCTAACCAATATGGATTTTTTTTTTCCTGAGGAGAAGAAACTGGCTGGTTGGAGGACAAGGGGGAAGAGAGATTTTTCATTGTATTTTCTTTTGAAAAATCTTCATTGGAGCCATGTGATTGTTTCTCAGCCTTTTGGCTAAAATCAAGTGTAGTATCAATTTAAGCCAAGTGAATTACTTAGTCAAACTGAAATTAAATTAAAATTAATTTAAAAAGTCTAAAAAAGTAATTGTAAACTTTAGTTGAAAATTAAATTTTAAAAATGGTTCAGATGATAAAAAAATATTAAAAAATTAATAAAATACCGTCTGAAAACTTAAAAATTGTTCCTGTTAATAAAAACTTTGTTATTCTATAAAAAGGTTCATAAAAATCTATACATAAGGTATTTTCATAAATGTGGACAATGTGATATAAACCTCAACCGTTTCTCCTGCAAAGCTTTGAAGCACATGAGGACAGGAGCCACTGTGTTCCATTCTGTAACAAGAGCTACTTGTCTGGGATTCTGCATGTGGTTGGTGCTTAAAAATGCTGGTTGAACAAATAAAATGCCATTAAACACATCACTGTCGCGAGTGCTTGCCTCCGTACGTGCCTGGCAGTTATCTATAAAACTGAATGTGTGGGAAGACTTTAAGTAAACAGAGAAGAAAAAGATTATAATTTTGAGTAGAAGCTTAGTAGAACAAGTTACTGGTAGTTATTTAAGCTAGCAAGCAAACATTTTAAGTCCATTTATTTACCTGTCTCAGTAACTCATTTTCCTCTGCAAGTATTTATTGACTGACTTAGTGTTAATCTCAAGTGAAAGTTAAAAAGGTATTTATGTGGGGTGGGGCATAAAATTGCTATTAAAGTGTAGTAGGAACTCTACCCTGGTTCCCATGATTTTTGTTTTTCTAATACTTTTATTCTTTTAAAGCAAACCAAAAGAACACAACTTACTAAATGTACACTTAACAAAATTTTCCTACTGAAAACTTGTACCTTTACTCTGTAACAGATCTTTTGTTGTTGTTCTACTAAAAAAACCATTCATCTTCTCAAAGTGTTTGTTAGCAATTTTAACTAGCTTATATGGAAATATGGTTACAAAGCTTCCAATGGAATTTACAGGTGAGGCCTTTTTACTGAGCAAATACGTGAAACTTTTTAAAGATTGATAGGAATGAGTAACTTACTTTGTCAGTTTTATTTTTCGTGTCTTGGTAACAAATGTTATTTTGATAAATAAAGATGGTTTTTATTGCACTTACTGCACTGTGATTTTTATACAACTATGGCTCTTCAAATAATATAAAAGGAGGAGCCATACTTCAGTACTCCAGATGTTAACTCGTATTTCTTTTAAAGTTATTTGTCAACATTTCCACATCTGTATCAGAACAAGAAGAACTGATAGCATGGGTTTCTCTATGTCCTACTAAATAAGAATCTCAAGAAAAACAAAATGGATGTAACAGCCCTGTAAATGGTTCTGTTCTATCATTTTCTCTACTCTTGCCTCTCACCAATGCCTTACAAACCTTTTCACTTTGTGTCCATTCGGCAAAACAATGGCGATGACAGTGGGAAAGATATCCACCCAGTACCAAACACAAAATAAACTTGGGTGGGTCTGAGCATGCCCCACCTGGCAGCAAGCACGCCACAAGAGTAGAGGAAGGAATTCCAGCCTCATCAGATTACTTGCAAAGCACAATCAATCAAGGTAGATCTGAACCCAGTTTCTATGCAGCATCAAAGTAAGAGCCCCAATGGTACTGGCCGCCTATGTCCTTTTGGGAGCTAGTTCCTACTTGACAACAAAATCAAGGCAAAAGCTCCTACTATATAAATAGCTTTTACCATAATAGAAATCTCATCAAAGCAATATCCATAAAACATCTAATTATACCTGTCAAAAATTATGTTCAAAACCGTTAGGAACTCAGGATCAGGAAAAAAATCTTGCCATTGTTCAGGAATTGTGTATGACCTTATAGATGGAAATAATAATGATCTAACTTAAAGAAGGTGCTCAGAAATACCTTCCAAAAGGGTTCTGGGATCTTTATGACATGGTCTTTATTGATTTTTCACTTTTATAGCACAGGCGAATTAATGAGATTGACAATTACTTGTAAACAAGGTTGTGTGTCCTGGCTATGGGACTGACAGCAAGCATCCATTTAAACTACCTGCTAGACTAGAGTATTGTATTAACTGGAAAGCTACAAATCATGTCAAAATCGTCTTGTAGTTTAGATGTGATTTGGTCTCACCAGTCACCAAACTGCTCAAGGTTGGGAAGCTGGGTGTGAAACGGAGGCCCTGGTTTTGCTCACAAGAGTGACATTGGAAGTGCCTGGCTTTCTCTTATACTAGCAACAGAGTTCCCAATATCTGGTCACCAGCCCCGTGAGTGCTGAGAGGAAGGAAGACGATACGTTATGCTGGTGTAGACTGTAACAGGCACGGCTCCGTTCTGTAGCTGGCAGGAAGGGTGGCAGCTTCCTGATCGTGTGCACTTCCTGTTGGAACAGGCAGTTTCTGCATCTCAGAGGAGAAAGAAATTGCCTTGGTGGCCTGTGTTGTGGTTTTTGATGCTGTCATCAAAGCTCAATCTAGACCAGGGGTCTCAAACTCGCGGCCATGAGGCCCGCCCACCAATTTTGTGCGGCCCGCAGACTAATCAAACTTCGTGGATTAATCTGTGGGCCATTCTGCGGGCCGTACAAAATTGGTGGGCAGGCCGCATGCGGCCCGCGAGTTTGAGACCCCTGATCTAGACCATTTCTTCAGTCCTCCCATAATTACTGTAATTCATTTGATATGCCATTATAAATACTTTCCTACTTATACTTTATTCTGGTTTTTGCAGCTAAACCTTGATCTCTACATATGCCAGTGCACACATACTCTTTCCAATAAATGGATTCTCAATTTGTAATGGCGAAGAGAGTCAATGCAGGGTTTAAAGGTCCACAGGGACTTCCGCACTCCAAGAGAATGATCAGGGATGAATGGTTGCTGAACTCTGCTCTTCCTCCCTCAAAATGAAGACACAGGTAAGTTCGAGGACCGGAGAGGGCAATGTTCAAAGTATTCCTCTGACTTGAAATGTCCAGATTTTAGTTTAAGTCCTTCCAGAATAACACCCAAGATTTAAAACTCCAAGTACAAGAAGTACAGTAAGAACAAGACTTCTAAAAGCCTGGGAGACCCTATTTTTTGAGAACAGGTTCCAGCAGCCGCAGGTCCCCATTAGTTCCTAGAGGCAATGGAGTTCTGAGATACACGACACCCACTCCTGCCAGGCAGTCATTGACTTATCATAAGATGTGATGTCTCTGGCTCTTTCAACTGGAAACTTAATTCAATTATACTATGAGGTGTGTGTGTGTGTGTGTGTGTGTGTGTGTGTGTGTGTGTGTCTTTTCCCATCAATATTGCTCACCTGAAATAGTCTTTTAATAAAAGTTTCTTTTGGGGGGCGTTGTAGGTGGTATTATGAACTGTCTCAAGATTCTTTTCTTAAGTCTCTCTTTGCCTGAAAACTGAGACCAACGTCTCAATAAAAGTTAGAAGGGAAAAAAGACCATGCTTGGCTGTCACTGCGGTCTTCCACTTTTCTTAAATAAAAGAACAGTCCCCTCTTATAGTTAGTGAGACTTAGCTGCAGATGGTGGGTAAGGTTGCCACATTCAGCAAAACAAAATGAAAAATGAGGATACTTAGTTAAATCTGAATTAAGATAAATAATGAATAAATTTTAAGAATATCCCATGAAATATTTGGGACCTACTTATATTTAAAAAGTATGTATGAGACTTGCTGAAATTAAAAAAAAAAGTATTCTTTATCTGTAAATCAAATTTAACTCACAATCCTATGTCTCATCTGACAATTCTAAAAGCCCTTGTGTGCACCACCACTGAAGACTGACCTTATCTATAGTGACCCAGGGCCTCACACTGTGTCAGGGCCGAACACAGACCTTCAGACAGAAGGAAAGAGCTAACTGGGAGTAACTCATGGCTTTTTAAATAACGGGGAATGAAGAGTAAATGAAATTCATAATTGGCCTCAGACTCTTGGTTTCCTGGGTTTTGCTGCCTTGAACCTAGACTCAGGTATGTCCCTGCCCAGGGGCCACAGCCTAAGTCTTCGTGCCCTGTGACCAACTCGGCTTCCTCTTGAAGCCTGGCTGTCAGCAGGCTCAAGAATAAATCACAGTATTGACTCTAACTTCTTTTTTTTATCCACTAAATACACAAGCTACCTCAAGTCTTTTAAATAAGAGATAACCATAAGATATTGGAATCAAATGAGCTGGCTTTCCTCTGTAGTAGACATGAGGAATTAGTGAAGGGAACAGTTCTAAAATTTACATACAATAGTAGTCACCTTCGTCGTTTTTCCATCTCTGGGGAATAAAAAATAATTACTGTATTTCCCTTAATAATTATATGCTACAGATTTCACTATACAGGTTTTGTAACGTGTAGTGTCGGGCACTGTTACTGTAAGGAGGAATGATGCCCCGGGCAGAACAGCTATTCCAGAGGTTCAACTTTTATTTAGCAGGTCCTACACTACGACAGGGAGCAGACAGAGGTACCAGGCAACTCAGTGCTTTTGTTAAAAGTGTTCTACTGCTAAAGCATGAGAAGTGAAAATGTGGCTAAGTTTTGAAATGGAATACATATCTGGAAAATAGAGTTATTTGCAGTATAGTTAAGTTTTGCTTAAGTTTGGAAAGATAACATGAAACAGTCTCAGACGAGCAATTTGCCGACTAGAAAAGTCACTCTTTTTTCCATCAGCCTAATATGGCAGTTGTGTCTCACAGGCAAAGAAAAGCTAAGGAAGACTTACAGACTGCAGATATCTGGTATAGTGTGGCAAAATTAGCTGCTAGTTTCTTCTCCTTGTTACACATTTTCCATATGGGACTTATTATTATCAACGAGAAGAACTAAGAAGCAACCAGAAGCAAGAGGAAAGGTCCAGAATGGCATGCATTAACTGCTTGTCAACTGTGGTTTTCCTAATGAATTGCCCTGTGCTCTGTATCTCACTGATTACAGTACAACGGCTTTCATTTAGTCACTGCAAATAAGACTTAGTGCCACCGTATTTACATTCTATAGAAAATAATTAGCATTTCATATTAGAATCATCCAAGGCACTTCTGAACTTACAGCAAGACTATTTGA
This sequence comes from Saccopteryx bilineata, assembly GCF_036850765.1. Taxonomy (NCBI): domain Eukaryota; kingdom Metazoa; phylum Chordata; class Mammalia; order Chiroptera; family Emballonuridae; genus Saccopteryx; species Saccopteryx bilineata. Next base: position 92,555,148 of record NC_089495.1, on the reverse strand, counting down.
CATCATCCGATACTTGATTCCATCCCAAACAAGCTTGAAAACAGATTCTGTGCTTTTTAGTTACAATGGTGTCACCGATGAATTCTACCATGGCTTACATTCCTGCCAATATTATAGCTGGGGATATCAAAACGCGGCAGTAATTAGGCCTTGCAAGTCTGACTTCCCCAGCAGTAGAACTGTCACAGAAGGGGAGGAACTGATATTCAAAGTTTATAACTCAAATGTCTACAATTATTGCTAGAACCTGAATACAACCATTTTAAATGGCAGAAAGCAACTCAAGAAAAAGCCTTATCATAAAAGTAGAAGACAGAAAAAAATAACATCACATGCTTTGATGAGCAATGCCTTTTCTCTGTTAAAAAATCATCGTTACTTTTTAGAACTCAGCCCTGGCCAGATAGCTTGGTTGGTTACAGAGTTATCTTGATATTCAATCCCCAGGCTGGGCACATGCAATAACAGATCAATGTTTCTCTCTCTCTATCTATCTTCTTTCCTCTCTTTCTAAAAATCAATCAATAAAAACATTCCTCAAACCTGATTAGTAATTTGGTAAGGAAGTATCTTTTTAAAACATAGCTACCATATTTAAAATATTATAAAGCCTGTTCTATTAATTAGAACTTCATTTTACAAGTATTTTATTCTTGAATTAAATATATAGATTTATATATATTACTATTTTGTAAAACCAAATTTATGGAAAGCATTTTGTACAAAATCAGTTATTTCCTTTTCTATATAAATGTGTGTGTGTAGAAACCTGCGTATGTATGAACATATGTAATTCTTTATATAGAACTGATGTTTACTCCAGCACGCTCATACAAAACTGGAATCAATATTTCTGAACTTGTTGTGAATATGTTGTTCACTGATGGAACTAGATAATCTAAACATAACACCTCAGGAGAGAAAGACCCTCGGCCCCAGTCACGGCTGGGCCCACGTGATGCTCTCATTTCTCTGACTTGTCCTTTGCTGGGCTCCTGTGCTATGCGAATAGCTCCTGGTACCTGCTTCTGGACCTCTCGAGATAATTGAGACCCCTGGTCCAGTAAACCACCTCAGAGCTCCTCACCGTTCATATGCTCCTTCCACTTGGTCACAGATCCAGCCCGAGAATCTCCAGGTGGCTGATCTCGTGGACTCTCACTCACAAGGGGGGCGATCTGTGGGACTCTTCCTACCTCACTATTTCAGTTTTTACGGGTTTAATTGTCTTAACTAGACATTTGAGAAAAACAGGCAAGTGGGTGTTAACAATGCAAAATAATAATAATAATAATAAATTAGCCTTAGGTGCAAAGAAGTAAATAATGATAGTGTGTAGGACTGTTGGCTAAGAGCTCCCAGTGAACGTAGTAGAGATTAGAGGTGAGAAATTAGTGATAATAAAATGTGCTCAGTTGGTAAGGGCCTTTCATACAAATTTTCTTTTCTATAAAAAGATTAAAAACCTTCAAAGATACAGAGTCTCTCTCTTTTATATTGTTTCATTCCTTATCATGTCTCTCAACAGGGACAGGGAATTAGTTCTATCTGAAAAAACCTCTTCAAAAACAAAGTAAACCTCTGTGGATTTCTTGCAAGGTCACTGTGACCTGCAGTAACCAAGACGTTTTCATTCTCCCCTGACAAAAGCTGGTGGTCAAAGCCAGAATATAGTTCCTTAGGTTACAGGTTGTTGTTTAGGAAGCTGGGATGATAATTAGGTCACATAAAGCACAGTAAATGGTTATTTGATATCCAGGAAGAGGACTGTTAGAACTTGTCTCGGCTGATACAGTCTGCCTCCTTCCCAAAAGTAAATGAACCAGGGAGTTTGGAAACTCTTTTCAATAGCAGTTCTATCATCACCCATCCATTTATCCTCAAGTAAAGAATATAGACAAACGCATGGATTTGAATCCCACCTCTGCCATTTACTACCTATTTAACGTTAAGCAAGTTATTAACCTTCCTGTGCCTGAAATTCTTCATATCTCCATGCCTTATGGAATTTTTGTTATGATGGGATGAGCACATTAAGGGCAAAACACTGCCTAGCTGTAGTAGCAGCTACATAAATATTGACTGCTATTTCAATTGATAGATGTGCTATACAGAAAATGAGTCAATGTGAACTTGTGAACTTAAAAAAGGCATTTCTTGTCTAGCTTATTATTAGAGACCTGGCGTGGCCTTAGGCAGCCAGCCTACCACCACACACAGAATCTGGCATGCAGCCCCAATGCCCACATTGTGGTCTCCTCGACTTCTCCATTACAGAAAATGAGTGTATGTGATGAGTAATTGATACCAACCTCTGCAGCGGGGGAAAATAGTCAAGATGAGCCTGGGACATCTTGTTGCCAAATTATAAGGACATATTAAAATATACCTGGGTGGTTTTAAAAGCACACAGAAACTTGAAGAGGGTTCTTAATTTGACAAGACTGACAATTTGGGGATCAAAATAGATAGATGAGAAATTAGACCTTGTGAGTTGAAATATATTCTGGTTTCTTGCTTCATATTTTAAAATCTGATAAGGCTAGCACCCCATTGGTTATTGTTATATTTCAATACTTTTCCCAGTCTTTGCTTGTTTGTTTCTCTATTTGAATTTTAGAACTAGCTTATCTATTTCTAAGAAAACTTCTGTAGTAATTTTATTATAAATGATTTAATATTGACTAATATCTTTATGAACTAATCAATAAAGAATTACTAGAAATAAAAGATCAAATAACACACTAAAAATGAACAGAGATATGAAATATATAAAAAGAAGTTAAATAGAACATCTAAGTTCTAGTATCTGATTTGAAGTGATTTCTTATATTAGCTGTTGTTACATTGGTAAGTTACTTAAACTCTTTGAATCTCACTTTGACATCTATAAAGCAGAAATATTACCACCTCCTTCATAAGAATGTTGCAATTACCAAATGAGATACTCAAATGAAACACTTGACACCTAGTAAATGCTCAATAAAATATTGATAGCGTTATTGCTTTCAGCATAAAATCCAAACTCCTTACCTCACCTATAAAGACTGCTGTCTTCTGTACCAGCCTCTCTCTCTGACTCCTCCATCTCTTCTTTCCCCTTCATTCATCACCATCTCATCATCACTCTTCCATTAATTCCTCTGACATGCCCAGATCTTTCCTGACTCCATGCATTCACTATCGCTTCTTCCTACTTCTTTTTTAAAGACGGGACGGACCTTCCAGGGCTGGCCTTCATTTTGCAGCTCAAATGTTCCTTCTAAGAAAGGTGTCTGCAGTTATCACATCTTATTTATTTTCTCTACAGCTTTTAGAAGTTGTCATTTATTTATTTACTTGCTGTTGCAAAAGAAGGTGGGCCTGGTAAGGACCACAGTGGTAGGTAGAGCGAGAGCCCCAGCATCCCAGACGCTCCTTGGAGCTGCATAGGAAGCGCCCTACTGACTGAATGTCTCAGAGCTAAATTACAAAACACTGATGAAGAGAATGCAGATTTTCTGTACAACAGAAAACCATATTTTGAACTTAAATGTTCAACTCTGACTAATGTCTCATAAAGTTCAAAAGAAAATTCAATCGTATAATTATATTAAGAAAGAATTACTCAGAACACCGAGACATACAACAGAATAACAAAAAAGAATGCCATTTTGAAAAATATTAAGCATTCTAATTAGACAGCCACCATACCTACTTCTGTATAACATTTGTGACCTGCAAATTGTGCCTTCACACAGGAGAGGCAGCTCTGTAATTACCCCAATCACCACAGTTAAAAAGCTTAGGAAGAGAATGAGCCAGTAAATCAACGTAAAAGACATAATTGCCACATTCAAAGATCATATGAGGCTGCTTGTTATCTATAGGCTAATATAATTATTAAAAAAAAGGGGAAAAATAGCAAGAAGAACCAAAAAGTCAGGTTGTTTAGATTTTCATAACTGAAATGAAAATCTTTGTATCTAAATTTAGAAAGATTTCCAGCTCGTTTTCTGCTGGTTTCACTTGCATTTAAAGATTTTTAGGACGTCAGAGAAATGGCGCTGTGAGGGGGGCTCGCAATGCCTCTCCCTGAATTTTCAACAAATTCAGCAACTAGAGACAGAAAATCCCAGGAGCATTGGAAATACATGTACATCAAACCAAGGTATGACTGGGCAAAAAGGTGGCTGAAAAACCACTCTGAAGGAAATAGGACGAGAACACAGTATTTCGCTTCCCTCACTGACCCGAAGAAACTTTTTTTCACTTGTAACTGAGAGGGAGGAAGGGCTGGGGCGGAAACATTCAAGCCGAGGAGAGAGTGTGCCCGCAGCTCAGCCTACGGAGCTGACACCAGCAGCAAACCCCGGCAGAGGTGGGCGTGGGCGAGTGGCTGGCCTGCAGAGTGGGCTTTGTTTACCACTGGTCTCCGGATCGGCAAGCGTGGGCAGTATACGAGTGGTTTCTCCTGGCACATTGGGCATGGGCTCCCGCGTTTCCAGATAGAGGGGCTGGGTCAAAGACAGTTAGCAGTGGCCTTCTGTGTGGGCTACAGACAGAGTCTCTGTGTGATCCCTGCTCCCCAATCAACAGTGTGTGGGGAGTGCACAACACCCGGACCTCTCTTGGCGGGGCGCCTTCACCAGCCATACAGGCTAACAAAGCAAATTCCTTGGGAAGAGAACTTCTGAAGCGCTGGGGGGAAGGGTGCGCAGGCAGCTGCAGACAGTCTCTAAGGAGCAGTCCCGTGGATCGCTGAAAGGAGCCTAACCCACAGACTGCTTACTGCCTGGCTGGATTACGCTGGCTGCTCTGGCTGACAAGGACTTCATTCCCAGGTCTACAAATTAAGAGAACCAGAGGAGAGAATTGATAGTTCTTAGGGCCTCTCCTTCAGCAGGCAGTGGCTTGGGCAACTTCCTGTCAGCCGATACAGGGTAAAAAACACATTCCTATGGAACAGACCTCAGAGAACACTGCAGAAGTTGGGCAGGCTGGGCTGTAGGCTTCTTAACAAGGGAGAAGCCTGTGGAGAGCAGACCCGCGGAGCGCTAAGGCAAATTTAACTAGACATACCCGGGGAACCTTAGAAAGGAGTCTGACATGAAGTCAGCTCCCCCCCCTACCTGCTTAAGATGGTGGCTCTGGTCGGCAGAGCTTTTATACCGAGGGCTGTGCTTTAAAAGGACATGGAAGAGGGACTTGGCAGCTTTTAAGATCTCTTGTTCTGCAGGCAGTGGCTGGGGCACCTTCTGTGCTTGCTTATATATCCCTTAGTATTTTTAGGATTTCAATTTTAAATTCTTTGTCACTTAACTCCAAGGTTTTCAGTCTATTGAAATTTATTTTATAGATTTTTTTTCTCATCTATTTGAACTACATTTCTGTCTTCTGTATCTATGATATTTGATTTCTTTTCCTTAATGGCATTTGAGAGTGGTATTTTTAATAACAGTATTAAGAGTTGATAAAGAATAAAAAAATAAAGATAAAATAAAAAAGTAAAAAAATTAAAAATTTATTTTGTGAAAATACAGTGGAAAACTGAAAATTATATTGTGCTAAATGGAACAAAAACTACATAGAACGAAGGAAGGGCCTGAATTAGGGAGATGTGACAAAGAGGCAAAAAACAAGTTAAGAACCCACAAAATGCTACAAGGAAAATATATATCAGAAGGAGAAGAGAGAGAAAATGGAATGGAGAACATATTCAAACATATAATAGACAAGAATGTCCCAAGCCTGTGGAAAGAACTAAAGCCTCGAATTCAAGAAGCAAACAGAACACCAAATTATATTAACCCTAACAAACCTACTCCAAGACACATCATAATGAAACTGGCACAATGCAATGACAAAGAAAAAATTCTCAAGGCAGCCAGAAAAAAGAATACAACATATAAAGGAAGGCCCATTAGATTATCATCAGATTTCTCAGCAGAAACTCTACAAGCTAGAAGAGAGTAGACCACAATATTTAAAGTTCTGAAAGAGAGGAATTTCCAACCAAGAATACTATACCCATCAAAGCTTCAAATACGAAGCTTCAAATACGAAGGAGAAATAAAAAGATTCTTCAGACACACAAAAGATGAGGGAATTTATCACCAGAAAACCCCCACTTCAAGAAATACTAAAGGGTTTTTTTTGACCAGATACAAAGAACAAAACAAAACAAAACAAAACAAAACCACAAGTAAAAGCTCCATCAAGAACACAATAAAATCAAATTTAATCTGTGACAACAAAAACAAAAAAGGGGAGAGGACAAAGATTAACAGTAGCAAAGGAGGACAGAATGCAGAAGCACTCATGAGATAGTGTACTACAATCAACATGATAGATACCCTTTCCATTACTTAATGGTCACCACACCTGAAAAAAACCACCACAGAAGCTCATAGCTTGGGGGAAAAAAAGCAACAGAAGAAAGAAATATGGATTACAACCAAACAAAAACAAATTACAGAAAACAAAAGAGATCAAACAAGATACAAAACTAACAGAAAGCAATATATAAAATGGCTATAGGAAACCCTCAAGTGTCAATAATTATACTAAATATAAATGGATTGAACTCACCAATAAAAAGACACAGAGTAGCAGAATGGATTAAAAAAGAAAATCCAACTGTATGCTGCCTACAAGAAACACATCTAAGCTACAAGGTTAAAAACAAATTCAAAGTGAAGGGCTGGAAAACAAACTCCAAGCAAAAAACATCCAAAAAAAAAAGCAGGTGTAGCAATACTCATATCTAACAATGCTGACTACAAGACAGCAAAGGTAATCAAAGACAAGGACTGTCATTTCAAAATGATAAAAGGGACATTGAACCAAGAAGGCATAACACTTCTTAATATATATGCACCAAACCAAGGAGCACCAAAATATATAAGACAGCTACTTACTGACCTAAAAACAAAACCCGCCAAAATTACAATCATACTTGGAGACCTCAATACACCGTTGACGGCTCTAGATCATTCATCCAAACAGAAAATCAATAAAGCAATACTGGCCTTAAATGAAACACTAGAACAACTGGATATGATAAACATTAACAGGACATTTCATCCCAAAGTGCCAGAGTATACATTTTTCTCTAGTGTGCATGGCATATTCTCAAGAATTGACCATATGTTGGGCCACAAAAATAACATCAACAAATTCAGAAAGATAGATATTATACCAAGCATATTCTCTGATCATAAAGCCTTGAAACTAGAATTCAACTACAAAAAAAGAGGTAAACAAACCCAAAAAAGTGTGGAAATTAAACAACATACTTTTAAAAAATGAGTGGGTCAAAGAACAAATAAAAGCAAAGATAAAAAGTTACATACAGACAAACAAAAATAACAATACGACATATCAGAATCTCTGGGATGCAGCAAAAGCAGTAATAAGAGGGAAGTTCATATCACTACAGGCCTGCCTATATGAACAAATAAGAGAGAGCTTAAGTAAACCACTTACCTCACATCTTAAGGAACTAGAAAAAGAACAAAAATAACTCAAAACCAGCAGAAGAAAGAAAATAAAAATCAGAACACAAATTAATGAAATAGAGAACAGAAAAACTATAGAAAAAAAATTAAAGAAAGAGCTGTTTTTTTGAAAAGATCAACAAAATTGACAAACCCTTGGCAAGACTCACTAAGGAAAAAAGAGAAAGGACTCAAAGAGGAGAAATAACCACAGATATCTTAGATATACAAAGAATTATTATATATAGAATACTATAAAAAACTATATGCCATCAAATTTAACAATCTAGAAGAAATGGATAAATTCCTAGAACAATACAATCTTCCTAGACTGAATCATGATGAAGCAGAAAATCTAAACAGACCCATAAGCAGGGAGGAAACAGAAAAGACTATCAAAAACCTCCTCCAAAATAAAAGTCCAGGGCCAGATGGCTAACTAGTGAATTCTATCAAACATTCAAAGAAGACTTGGTTCCTATTCTACTCAAAGTCTTCCAAAAAGTCGAAGAAGAAGCAATACTTCCAAACACATTTTATAAGGCCAACATAACCCTCATACCAAAACCTGGCAAGGACAACACAAAAAAAGAAAACTATAGACCAATATCTCTAATGCATACAGATGCTAAAATATTAAACAAAATACTAGCAAATCAAATACAACACATTAAAAAAATAATACATCATGATCAAGTAGGATTCATCCCAGAATCACAAGGATGGTTAAACATATGCAAAACAGTTAATGTAATAGACCATATCAACAAAACAAAGGAAAAAAACCATATGATCCTATCAATAGATGCAGAAAAAAAATACAGCATTCGATAAAATACAACACAATTTTATGTTTAAAACACTCAACAAAATGGGTATAGAAGGAAAATATCTCAACATAATAAAGGCCATTTATGATAAACCATCTGCTAACATCATATTAAATGGCATAAAACTGAGGACTTTTCCCCTAAAATCAGGAACAAGACAAGGTTGTCTACTCTCTCCACTTTTATTTAACATAGTGCTGAAAGTTCTAACCAGAGCAATCAGACAAAAAAAGAAAAAAAGGCATTCATATTGGAAAAGAATAAGTAAAGGTATCACTTTTTGCAGACGATATGATCTTATACACTGAAAACCCCAAAGACTTCACAAAAAGATTACTAGAAACAATAAACCAATACAGTAAGGTCGCAGGATACAAAATTAATATACAAAAGTCCATTGCCTTCCTATATGCCAACAACGAAATATCAGAGAACGAACTAAAAAAAAATAATCCCCTTCATGGTTGCAACAACAACAAAAAATACCTAGGAATAAACATAACAAAGAATGTAAAGGACCTATATAATAAAAACTACAAAGTATTGTTAAAGGAAATAAAAAAAGATACAATGAAATGGAAAAATATTCCTTGTTTCTAGATAAGAAGAATAAATATAGTCAAAATGACTATATTACCCAAAGCGATATATACAAATTTAATGCAATTCCCATGAAAATTCCAATATCATTTTTTAAAGAAAGGGAACAAAAAAAAGTCATCAGACGTATATGAAATTATAAAAAAACCTGAATAGTGAAAGCAATTCTAAGGAAAAAGAACAAAGCTGGAGGCATTACAATACCTGACTTCAAACTATATTATAGGGCCACGACAATCAAAACATCACAGTATTGGCAGAAAAACAGACACTCAGACCAATGGAACAGAATAGAAAGCCCAGAAATAAAACCACATATATATGGTCAAATAATTTTTGATAAAGGGGTCAATAACACACAATGGAGAAAAGAAAGCCTCTTCAACAAATGGTGCTGGGAAAACTGGAAAGCCACATGCAAAAGAATGAAACTCAACTACAGTTTGTCTCCTTGTACTAAAATTAATTCAAAAGTGGATCAAAGACCTAAATATAAGACCTGAAACAATAAATTACATAGAAGAAAACATAGGTACTAAACTCATGGACCTTGGTTACAGAGAACACTTTATGAATTTGACTCCAAAGGCAAGGGAAGTGAAGGCAAAGATAAATGAATGGGACCACATCAGACTAAGAAGCTTTTGCACAGCAAGAGAAACTGACAACAAAACAAACAGACAGCCAATTAATGGGGAGGTATTTTCAAACAACAGCTCAGATAAGGGCCTAATACCCAAAATATACAAAGAACTCATAAAACTCAACAACAAACAAACAATCCAATAAAAAAATGGAAGGAGGACATGAACAGACACTTCTCCCAGGAAGAAATACAAATGGCCAACAGATATATGAAAAGATGCTCATCTTCATTACCTATTAGAGAAATGCAAATCAAAACTACAATGAGATACTACCTCACACCTGTTAGATTGGCTATTATCAACAAGACAGGTAATAACAAATGCTGGAGAGGCTGTGGAGAAAAAGGAACCCTCATCCACTGTTGGCGGGAATGTAAAGTAGTACAACCATTATGGAAGTATGGTGGTTCCTCAAAAAATTCAAAATAGAGCTATCATATCCCTCTACTAGGTATATACCTCCGAAACTCAAAAACACTGGTACATAAAGACACATGCAGCCCCATGTTCACTGCAGCATTGTTCACAATGGTCAAGACATGGGAACAACCAAAAAGCCCTTCAATAGATGACTGGATAAAGAAGATGTGGTATATATATACTATGGAATACTACTCAGCCATAAGAAATGATGATATCGGATCATTTACAACAACATGGATGGAACTTGGTAACATTATACTGAGTGAAATAAGTAAATCAGAAAAAACTAAGAACTATATGATTCCATACATAGGTGGGACATAAAAATGAGACTCAGAGACATGGACAAGAGTGTGGTGGTTACTGGGGGGAGGAGAGGGAGGAGGATAAAGAAAACCAGATAGAAAGTGATGGAGGACAATTTGACTTTGAGTGATGGGTATGCAACATAATCGAATGTCAAAATAACCTGGAGATGTTTTTTCTGAACATATGTACCCTGATTTATCAATGTTACCCCATTAAATTAATAAAAAAAGAAAAAAAATATTTTTAACATCTAGATCAGTGGTAGTCAACCTAGTCCCTACTGCCCATTAGAGGGCGTTCCAGCTTTCATGGTGGGCGGTAGCAGAGCAACCAAAGTATAAATGAAAAGATAGATTTAACTATAGTAAGTTGTTTTATAAGATTTATTCTGCCAAACTTAGCGAAAATCCGACATAAAGTACTTGGTAAGTAATTATTATTATATGCTTTAACTTGCTGTAACTCTGCTTTATAAATTTTATAAAGTAAAGTTACTTCTCTACTTTATAAATCACCATTACTGTGGAACCGGTGGGCGGTCAGAAAATTTTACTACTAACAGAGATACAAAAGTGGCGGTAGGTATAAAAAGGTTGACTACCTCTGATCTAGATGATCTCTACTGATCATATGCCAGAATCCTGATGTCTATGTCACTGGAAATATTTAAAAGTCTGCTATTATGAGAACTGATTCACTGTGCTAGACTACATTGAATCTTTGTGGGATATTAGATTTAGAACAATAAGAGCATAATGTACTTTCTATAGCCAAAGTGAATTAACAAACTGCAACTCTGACCCTCATTGTTCTGTAAAATTTGATTTGTCCCGATTTATTTACTGTACAGAATGCTATTATAAAACACCTTCCCAAAAAGTACTTTTCTGGAAAAAAAAAATCCCTTTCTCTACCCCTTCAAAATATAGTTCAAATAATTTTGCTGAAACTGTTTTTAGTCTATCCATGTTCTTTTCTTGAGTGTAATCTAAGTATTTATATGCAATTCTATTTGTTCTAAGTTAAATTTAAGGGGAGTGGTTGTTAATGTACTATACCGAAATGTATTTACATTTCGGTCTGTAAATTCTTTAAGGGCCTGGAACTTAATTTCGGTTACTTCTTAACAGGAGACTGTGGTACTTGCATTAACTTTTTTTTAATTTATTTTTTGAAAAAGGGTACCTCTCAGACTTGGCTTTAGTTTCTTTACTTTTTCTTCTTCTTCTTTGGTGTGTGTGTGTGTGGGGGGGGGGGCAGATGGGGAGAAAGATAAGAGGCATCAATTCTTCATTGCAGCACCATAGTTGTTCATTGATTGCTTTCTCATAAGTGCCTTGACAGGCAGGTGTCTCCAGCCGAGCCAGTAACCCCTTGCTCAAGCCAAGCAACCTTAGGCTTCAAGCCAATGACCTTTGGTCTCAAGCCAGAGACCATGAGGTCATATCTATGATCTCACACTCAAGCTGTTGAGCCTGAGCTCAAGGCAGATGAGTCTGCATTCAAGTCTGAGACTTCAGGGTTTCAAACCTAGGTCCTCAGCATCCCATGCCGACACTCTATCTATTGTGCCACTGCCTGGTCAGGCTGGCTTTAGTTTCTTAATCAATAAAGTGAGAAAAATAGACTAGGATATCCCTCAAAACTGACATCATATATTCTTTTTTAATAAAATACAGATGAGAACAGACTGCATTACAAAAGAAAACAAACTACTTCCCACGAAACAAAGGTAAATATGGTAAAATTTTTGTTTTCAGGTTTCAGGTAGTTATATGTGCCTATCTAAATGTGGACTGAAGTCAAAAAAGTTTGAAAGTCACTGGAGATAGAAAATCATTCAGTTTTTTCAAGATCCAAATTCTTTAATTTCTAAGGCACTCAAATGGTTAACATTTCTTCTAATATCATAACTCATTAAGAAATATTACTAATAGGATTCAATCTGGGTCCTGCTTCAATAGTGAATAGGAAGGTCATTGAGCTAAAGCCTGCCAGGCTTACATGCCTTTGCTGTGAGGAAACAGGGACACTGGAAGGTAGGCTTCTCCCTCGCTCCTCTAAGGGAGGGTTCAGTCTCTTCCAGCCCTGCTCCAGCCACCTATGACCTAACCTTGCCCAGAATGCTGGGGTTTGCCACTGAAGGCTGAAGGTGCCCGGGGCCGTCGGCCCCATCTACGACACTGTGGACGAGCCTAATATATTTCTTCCAAGAAGCAGGTAAACTGATCTCACTTGCACAAGGGCCACTTAACTATGTCTTGCCTGAATAGTCAGGTTTTTTATTCTTCCCTCGAAGATCTCTGTTGTGGGTGTTGATAGTCCTATTTTTTGCTGCTTTGTTTAATATATAGTGTTTCCTTTATTCCTCCTACCTCAATGTCTCACTCATATTTCAGGCTGGGACCTACTCCTAATTAGAGCTCTCTTTCCCCCTTTTGCCAACTTCTATTATGAATTTACCTTTGCCACTCAGCTTAGTGTATCTCAAGGTTCTCTTTACCATACCACAGTTGCAGAGCTCCAGGGAAAAGCAACCTGATCTCATCTCTCCAGGCAGAGGAGAACAGAAGCTCCATCTCCACACATGCTGCAGATGGCTTTTCCAGTTTGCCTGAATCATTACCAGCTAGAAGCAGCGGTCATTGGGACTTGGACGTGAGCTGCAAAGTATAGAATTATGACAACAATTCCAGTGCCATGTGGACTTTTCCTGGACTCCTCCTTGTGACAGCTCCTAACAGACTGAACTGGGCTTGGATTGCATTTGCAGGGATTTGGAATGGTGTTGGGGTCAACTTGGATTTGGCAAACATGTTAAGGACACTACTCTTTTATGGATTCTTGTTGTATTGGGCAAGAGTTTGCTTAAAGGCCTTAATCACCGTAAAAAAAAAAAATAGAAGACAGGATAAATAAGATGTGGCACATATACACTATGGTATACTACTCAGCCATAAGAAATGATGATATCAGATCATTTACAACAAAATAGTGGGATCTTGATAACATTCTACAGAGTGAAATAAGTAAATCAGACTAAGAGACATGGACAAGAGTGTGGTGGTTACGGGGGGGGGGGGAGGGGCACCAAAAAAACTAGATAGAAGGTGACAGAGGACAATCTGACTTTGGGTGATGGGTATGCAACAGAATAGAATGACAAGACAACCTGGACATGTTTTCTTTGAATATATGTACCCTGATTTATTGATGTCACCCCATTAAAATTAATAAAAATTAAAAAAAAGAACTATTATTAAATTACATGCAATTTTATCCAAAGAAGATTAGTAAGAAAATGAAAATAGATAAGCATATCAATGAATAAGAAAACGTTCCTTACTAAGTAAAACTTGGAAGAAATGGTTTTTTGGAAATTTTCTTTTCTCAAAACAAACAACAAAGTCAGAACCTAAGTTCCATAAAAAAATTCCATTTAGAACACCATATTCTAACTACTGAGAAGAATAAAGACTTCTATTGTATAATCTTATTCTAATGTTTGAAATAAAAACATCCTGAATGATTTCTGAAAGAGTCCTTATAAAAATAAAAATATAGCCTTTGATAAATTCATTAACAGATAAAAGTTAATAATGGAAATAGGAAGGTTTAATTATATTTAAGTCCTTTGTACCTTCAGTGTCACATTCCTTAGGTTTCCTGTTATGCTTGCTTAGGGAAAGAAAACCCCAAGCATATATTCACCCCCAGTTTTTCCTATTATCAACTCTCAACAGGTTAAAGTACTTTCAGAGGGCAAATGTGTGGTATGTATGTCACTTCCCTATTCAGTCCCCATCACAGATATCACTAAATGAGCACAATGTTCTTTAAAATTGAGCCTTCCAGAAAGTAAATGTCAGTCAATAAGCTGTTGAGAAGAAACATTTTCCTTATCTGGCTCAGATCAGAATCCATTTATGTCAGAAAACTTTAGCACAGAACCCAAGTTGCCCTTAAAAACACACACACACACACTCCTGCAGGTCTGCCTAACTGACTGAGATATACATGCATTCAGAAATCTGGCTTGATTTAGAGAACAATGAGGCATGATATAGTTAGTAACTCTCATTTTTATTCTGTTTAGTTTGTGAAGTTGCTTGATTTAATGAAAATTTACTCATATTCTTCAAACTCAGTAATCAAGGTCATATATGAAGGTAGATTACCTATCTGGTTCTTACAATCTCCCTTTATTCCTCCCTCTTCAAAGCCACATTCCCATCAGGTGGCTCGGGAATGGAAACGACACACGTGATGCTCTGTACTAATCTAAATATCTTAGTATTATTTATTCATGACAGAGTCTTAGGGTGAAAAAATGGAAAGCTAGGCTAATTCAACAAAAGACACTATAAAGACTGACTGTTAAAAACAAAAACTTAATTTCATCTTTTGCTCATCAGCATCATTTCATATCAAAAGTTAATGTTTATGAATTATTGAACTGATGAGTAAATTTGCCCCTTCAAATCATCTGACTTTGCCTCTGAGGAGTCATGTCACTTCCTCTTCATGTCACTGTCTTGCATGGATGAGTTCCCACAATCCGCTCTGGCCACTAAAGCTCAAGTCATTCGGAGCCCATCAAATCAATTATAACAGCCGCTGCTGTCTTACACCGACAACCAGTGATTGATAACAAAACCTGTTTGCTTTCAGTTCTCATCCAAGGCAACAAACCAGTCCTTGCCTGCTCTTACTAGCATTGTCGTAAATCAATAGCAATTCTGCCACGCAGGAAGGTGCTGGAGATGCTTTAGTCCATCTGGCTACATTTTATTTTCAAATTTTAAAAATATACTTATTAAGCAAGATTAATGCCAAAAGATAACTTCTTGAAGTGTCTAATGTTACACGGAACCTCATAATTTAACACACCATATCATGCTTCTAGTCTTTAATTTGATTTGTAAAATAAATGACTAAAAATAACAAAGATTTTAAAAGAGAAAATTTTACTCTTAAATTCTGCAAATTTATATTTAGTAGAGAAAAAGGACATTTCCTTTCAGATTATTTCAGATTAATGTTATGCTTTTAATTGTTTCCACGAAACTTCTGAAAAAAATTACTATTCAGCAATGTTATTACAAAAATGAAACAAAATTTAATGCAATATTCTAAGCAAATGTTAGTCAATAAGCAGTGATTAATTGCACGTAGAAGACTGCAATTTCCAGACATAAACATATAAAATTTTCTGAAGAGCCTGACCAGGCGGTGGCGCAGTGGATTGAGCGTTGGACTGGGATGCGGAAGGACCCAGGTTCGAGACTCCAAGTTGCCAGCTTGAGCGCGGGTTCATCTGGCTTGAGCAAAAAAAGCTCACCAGCTTGGACCCAAGGTCACTGGCTCGAGCAAGGGGTTACTCGGTCTGCTGTAGTCCCACGGTCAAGGCACATATGAGAAAGCAGTCAATGAACAACTAAGGCGTCGCAACGAGAAACTGATGATTGATGGTTCTCATCTCTCTTCCTGTCTGTCTGTCTCTATCTATCCCTCTATCTGACTCTCTCTCTGTCCCTGTAAAAATAAATAAATTAATTAATTAATTTAAAATTTTCTGAAGATGTTATTACTTATAGATGGATACCAATGCACTTTATATATTTTGTGAGTTGATTAACAACTTAGTCATTTGCGGGAAAAGAAAACAACACTAACCTAATTTGTAGAATTTGGAGAACACCTGAAGAATTTTTAACACCTTACTACACAATTTTTATCAAAATATATGGAGTCTACTACATTTCTAAGCTAACCTGAACGTCAGACATAAAAATGAATGACATGCAGGCACCGGGACTACAGGGAAACAAAATGGACGCAAAACCAAGGAGCAGCCATGCAAGTCTGAGAACATGACAGTGACTAAGGTAGTAACAGTTCTACCAGCTCCAAACCCCAACATCTGTGTGCTCACAAAGCTTGACTCAAATCTCAGGTCAGCTAACTAGCTATATGACCTAGTGGTCTCTCAACCTCGCCTTTTTCTTACCTGAGACGTGGATTTATCTGGAAATGGTCAGTATGAGTTTAAAATGAATTCATCTATATAAGAAAACACTGGGTAGCTGCTCATTAGTTTCACTTACCCTTTACACAAACCCTCACCTTCAGACACCTTCCAAATTTAGTTCCCATCCTCAAAGATACACAATACCCATCTCCTTCATTGAAAATGTAAAATTCCCTGGACAGAATTGGTACCCATGGTAACAATGGCCTGGGGTCAAGTTAATAAAGAACCTGGTCAAGAAGCTGGCCTGCCAAAGAGAGGGGACTGTACGAGTGAAAAGGGAGTGGGTGAATGGGGTCGGTGGGGGGGTCTGGAGGGGTCAGCTGGAGGAGAAAGGGCACCACAGAGCAGCCTCAGAGAACCTGGCCAGCCCCGAGCCTGCTGATTCTCCAAAGCAATACCTAAATGCTTATGAACTGTCATATTCCCTTTAGTGTGCTTCCTCTATTAGGGGTAAAATCGAATCAATAGGAATACTCCTGCAACAACTATAGTGCTTGAGTGCAGTAGGGCAGAAACAGGTGTGGGGCCTCCTATGGCAGAGGGGAGTCATGGGTGGAGTCCAAATTGGGCGGGTTTTCCAGTGGCAGCTAGGAGCAGAGCTATTAGTGGGATAGCTTCCTTCCCTCCTTATGCTGGGAAGGAAGAGGCTGCGACTCTAGGCAGGTCCCAGCTGACAGATTTGACCTACCGTTAAACCCTAACAATACCAAAAAGAAAACGAGTACCAGAGAATATATTCCTCAACATTTTGTGATTAAATGCTATAATCCTATTAATCCATGAAAACACTTTTTAACTGGCACCACTTTAAAAAACCTACTTCATACAATAGATTGCAGCACCCATAGGGAATTCTGTAGATCAAATCAGTTCTGCATCTATTCCAATAACCATTACAGACTAACTTGAATTGTTTCTTCACAAATTTTATATGGTTTGATCATTGTACATATAACCCTATATGTCACCTTGTGTACTGAAATATTTTCACCAGCACAGTCTGTCCAGAAAAGCTTGGCTGTGTTTACAATTGACTTTTCCCCCTTTTGGCAGCCTTTTTTTTTTTTAACAGTAGTTAAGCAATACAATTTCATATATTAAGAACATTTTTTCAGGGGTAAAGTTTAAATGCTCTCCCTATTGGCCTCCTGTCTCTCTTGACCATGTTGTAAGGATCTATCTCTCATGCTTAGGTCCAAATTATCAAAATTAACAACTGTTAGTAGAGAGGGATTAATAAAGGGATTTGAAGTTTTGAATTTGCATTTTGTTAGGAATGTGATCCTCTACAATAACGTGCTGTACAAAATAATCACATTTCCTCTACTGAATTTTAATTTGGTTCTTGAATGCATTTAGCATTCTAATACTGAACTGTTGAAGGGTGTGTGGTATAATTGAAAAACCACATCAGATGCGAGAGGTCAAAGTCTTTACTCTCTATACAGCAATGTGAGCTGGTCAGTTAACTACTCGTGAGTACTCAATTTCTTTCTTTTAAAAAAAAAGATTTTATTTATTCATTTTATAGAGAAAAGAGAGAAGGGAGAGAGAAGTAGGGGAGGAGTAGGAAGCACCAACTCCCATATGCACCTTGACCAGGTAAGCCAGGGGTTTTGAACCAGTGACTTAAGCATTCCAGGCCAACGCTTTATCCCTGTGCCACCACAGGCTAGGCCTCAATTTCTCACTCAGTAACAAGGAATATTAATATCAACGTGTACTTACAGCGCTATTCTGAGGATCAATGTCAATACCTACAGAACCAGCAGCATCAGAAGTACAACAGCTTCCATAGTCTTTCATGTCTAGAAATACTATTCTGGGCTAGGCATTCTGGGGAAGCTTTTAAACACAGGGATTATTTCATACCTGACACAACCTACAAAGTACATTTCTCTTATGGATTTTAAATAAAAAATAGGCATAGAAACATTAAAAGAAATTAAATAAATATTAAAGCTGGGATTTGAACCCAGCAGCTCTGCTTAACCCAGTGCATATCCTTATCACATTGCTCTGACACCCTGTGAAGCACTTCAAAAATGCAGTGGAGCCTGACCAGGTGGTGGCACAGTGGATAGAGCATTTGACTGGGATGTGGAGGACCCAGGTTCGAGACCGCGAGGTCGCCAGTTTGAGCGTGGGCTCATCTGGTTTGAGCAAAGCTCACCTGCTTGGATTCAAGGTCGCTGGCTTGAGCAAGGGGTTACTAGGTCTGCTGAAGGCCTACAGTCAAGGCACATATGAGAAAGCAATCAATGAACAACTAAGGTGTTGCAACCAAAAACTGATGATTGATGCTTCTCATCTCTCTCCGTTCCTATCTGTCTGTCCCTATCTATCCCTTTCTCTCTCTCTGTCTCTGTAAAAAAATAAAAAATAAATAAAAAAATGCAGTGGAAGACACCAGAAAATACATACGAGTTATTAAACTTTAGCAGACATTCACCATTCACATTTTTGATGCCATATACACACTCATTTATCTTACTTATGGGTAAATTGCAGAACCATCTCAGAATATTCTTTCCTTAGTAAATATATCCTTGTTCAAAAACAATTAAAATATATTTTCAGCATAGAACTTACGAGATACCTATTTTGGAGTTAGGACAATATGAGTTTTAATCCACCTCTATCATACTTTGCATATGCATATGAGACCACATAGAAATGATTTCACCTCTCTATACCTTAGAGAGGGAATTGTCAGTCTTGCTACACAGGACTGTTGTAAGAGTGAAGAAAGTACACAGTGCCTGTCACATAGACAACACTCAGTAAATGCTATCTGCTAATATTAATTACAGTGACAGTACTAATGACATTTAATTAGCCTGTGTGCTGGGATTTCCCATATGCTAAGTCTTAACACCATGTACCAAAGCCATCCATAATTTGTAAAATTAGCAAAAAAAGGATATTTAAGCAATACACAAAAATACCATGAAAAAAAGTAAAAACAAGATAAACTCTAGCTTAGGTATCTTGGGGAAAAACTTCATCAAGTTGTATATAAACAATCAATATAATTTGTCTACTTTTCTCTTACTATATAGAATTGTTCGACCTATATTAGAGATACAATATATTTATTCCATCCCCCAACATTTTCACCCTATAATAAGGGGATGAGAGTAGAGTATGAGAAAATAAGAAAATGAACAAAGAAGGTGTTAGCCCAAAACCATGGCGGTTTTCTCAGAGATGGTGAGCAATGGGCATAGCTCAAGGAATCCAAACCCAAGGCTGGGAAGGTAAGGAGACAAGAGAGATGATGAACAAAGAGGGTGAGGCTAATCGGTGACCTGGAATTAGGAAAGCAAGGCAACCTGTGTGCATGCCAGCTAGTTAGAAGTCATTCTTATAGTTCAACCAGCTGTCATTCCTTATAAGAGAACATGATCAACTTAAAAGAAAACTTTAAGGGAAGGATCCAAGATGGTGGCAGAGTAGGTGGTAGCTATGCTTACCTCTTCTTAGTCTTCCTAGGACCAACCTCGAATGAAAACTAAATTAAAAAACAATCATCCTGGCCCTGGCCGGTTGACTCAGTGGTAGAGCATTGGCCTGACGTGTAGAAGTTTTGGGTTTGATTCCCGGCCAGGGCACACAGCAGAAGCATCCATTTGCTTCTCCACCCTTCCCCACTCCTTTCTCTCTGTCTCCTTCTTCCCTTCCCACAGCCAAGGCTCCCTTGGAGCAATGCTGGCCTGGGCACTGAGGATAGCTCCATGGCCTCTGCCTCAGGTGCTAGAATGGCTCCAGTTACAATGGAACAAGGCCCCAGATAGGCAGAGCATCGCTCCTTGGTGGGCATGCCAGGTGGATCCTGGTTGGGCACATACAGGAGTCTGTCTCTCTGCCTCCCGACTTCTCACTTCAGAAAAATACAAAAACAAACAAACAAAAAGAACCAAACAATCATCATGAATAACCATAACTGAAGACTAGCTACAGCTAAATCCACTAGCCTAAGAATTTATAGAAGCAGCCATATCAAGACTGGTAAGAAGGGCAGAGACACAAAAAGGGCAGCTTCCATGGGCAGTGGTTGAGGTTCTGAAGAGAGATCTCAGCTGTGGTGAGGGCTTCCTTCTGAGAAGTGTCAACACAAGCTGAGCTCCCCAGCCTAGAGTACCACAGCTGGGAAGAAGTACCCACATGGCATTTGGCTGTGAAAAGCAGTGAGGTTTCTGTCCAAGAGGGAGAGACAACTAGAGACACAGGCATCCTCTCAAAGAGCTAACGTATTTTCATTCATAGCCACTTACCCTGGGCTCCGGCAGAGGAAGAGAGGAGACGACTAGAGCTGTGAAAGAGTCTGGGGCTTGTGGCTCTGGGCAGAGGCCTGGGAGAGGCCACCAGGATGACTGAGCTGAGTCACTCTCACATTGTAGACTCCATCTTTCTTGGGTGGAACACTCTACTATATGTGGCATCAGCCAGGGGAAAGCAACTGTCCCATTCTCTGGACTCCCCTTTACCCCACCTGCGGAGGTTAGGCTCTGCTGAGGAGTCGCTGCTTTGGCTAGGGTTTAGAGATCTGGGTGGACTCAGTGGGTGTCAGTGACTCACCTGTTTGGCTTTGGGGCAAGGGCCATTCCCCCCACTCTTCCGTGAACCTCAGTGGTGCTTCCCCCTCATGGAAGATCCAACAGAACCACTCTGGCTCTGGAGGGCTGAACTGCCTGACTCCTATGGGCTCTGCCCTGCAGAAATTGGGGCAAAATCTGGGTCAGACTGAGTGGTGTGGCTCTGGGTTGGGGGCCACACCCACCACCTTCCCAGAAGCCTGACTAGTACCTCCCCTTCATAGGAAATCCACTAACCTCATCCTACTGACTCTACCAGAGGCTCTTTCAGTGACTGAGCATAACAGACAGGCAGCTAGCAGGCAGAGGCAGGATATGGGGAGGCCTTGGGACTTTTGATGACTGCCCTGGGCCTAGAGCTGGTAAAAGTCAGCCTTGGTGTGCAACTTGGTCTTTCCTGCACAAACCCAGCCCCAGAAGACACAACCACAAACTGTGGATTGCTTGTAGCTCCAAGTAGGTGGCAAAGGGCCAGTCACAAGCAGCGTCATATATTGGCCTGCACCAGAGTCCCTCCCAAGATGCACAGAACCAAGACACCCTGTGGCCAGCTTTCGACAAAATCAGTACAGAATCCAATCAGCCTCACAAGCAGCATATCCAAAGGAAGATCTCAGCAGGCACCACACCCAGCTGATGCATACCCCGCTTCCCGTGGTCTGCACCCACACAGCAGGTTGTACACCTGGCTCAGGATAAAACATCATGGGCAGCGGGTCTGAGGGTTGATCCATACTCAATGGGCCAAAAGCATTAAAGCCTCCATTCAAACGAAATAACCCACACAAGGACATTCTTGGAGCGCCCAGCTCAGGTGACCAAGGAGACTGAACCACTGGACCCCACAGAACACCTACTACATAAGGCCACCTCACAAAGACTGGGAGTCCTATCAGACCTATCTTACACAGAGAAACAGACACTAAGAGGAAGCTAAAATGGAAAGACAAAGAAACCAGCCCTAAATGACAGAACAAGAGAAGTCTCCAGAAAAAGAGCTACATAAAATAGAAGTAAGCAATTTATCAAGATATAGAGTCAAAGTAATGGTTATAAGAAGGCTCAGCAGCAAGAAAAAGGACCTAGAAACCATAAAAAAAGGAACAGCCAGAAATGAAGAATACAACATCTGACACCAAAAATACACTGGAAGAAATAAACTGTAGGTTGGATGAAGCAGAGGATCGAATTAGTGATTTGGAAGGTAACATAGAAAAAAACCCAATCAGAGCAGCAAAAAGAAAAAAGAAAAAAAAAAAAAGAATGAGGATAGTTTAAGGCCTTTGGGACAACATGAAGTGTAACAACATCTGTGAAACAGAAAAATCCTAATTAAAGGGATTGAGAACCTATTTAAAGAAGTAATGCCAAAAATTTTCTTAACCAGGTGAAAGAGAAAAATATACAAATCAAGAAAGCACAGTCCCAAACAGCCCATGCCAAGACACTCATAATTAAAAAAAACCCAATACTTTAGCCTGACCAGGCAGTGGCGCAGTGGGTAGAGCGTTGGACTGGGATGCGGAGGACCCAGGTTCAAAACCCCAAGATCGCCAGCTTGAGCACAGGCTCATCTGGTTTGAGCAAAAAGCTCACCAGCTTGGACCCAAGGTTGCTGGCTCAAGTAAGGGGTTACTCGGTCTGCTGAAGGCCCGCAGTCAAGGCACATATGAGAAAGCAATCAATGAACAACTAAGGTGCCGCAACGAAGAATTGATGCTTCTCATCTGTCTCTTCCTGTCTGTCTTTTATCACAAAAAAAGAGAAAAGAAAACAAAAAAAAACCCCTCTAAAATTAAGCAGGCACAATTTAAAAGAAAGAGAATAGTACAAGGTAGGAAAGAAGAAATACACATCGAACTTTTTTCCTTGAATTTCCTTTCACTACAGGGATATTTTGGGCGGTGTACAAGACACAAATATACAGAAAGAATATGTGAGTAAATATCCTTAATGAGGAAAGAAACATTCCGATAGCACTAAAGCTACTGTACTACTTATCTGAATTTCTCATATCTACATAATAAAAATAGTACAGATTTAAGTGTGCTTCAGAGACAAGAATACTAACGAAAAACAGCTGTAAGTACTGCTCACAGTGAATGGACTGCAAAATGTTACTTTTTAAGATATATATATATATATATATTCCACTCTATAATGCCAAATTGTTTATATAATCTTAAGTAAATTAAAAATAATTAGGTAGATTGATAAGATTTCATGCAAAAATAAAATCTATAGCCCAGTTCAAATATAGCTAATATATCAGCAGAAAAAGTTTATAAAATTAAGTCACTTAAAGTTCCAGAACTTGACCAATTTAAGTATTATTCAACATTAACGCAATTTTGAAATAGCAAAAATAAGTCCACGGAAATTACTTTTATCCTAATCATATTTATGTTTATTTGATTTTTTTTATCATGAGTATTGCCTCAAATTAACATAGTACTTTTCTGCCTTCTCTATGTAGTTTCAACATAATTATGCTAAATAAAAATTATGTAAATTAAAAATACTTAAAACAAAGAGTAAAATAGTTTCAAATATTTAAAGCTATATTTTTTTGGCATTTGTATTTAAAGTTAGGATTAGGTTTTGTAAAAATTAGAAATTAAGGGCTTACAATATGTTTTTGTATGCAGATCTGGTATTATTGACTGTGACAAGGAGGTATAAAGTATTATTCTTTAAAAATATACACATAAGATGGGCAGTTGGTGTTTAATGAGTGCAGTTTTAGTTGGGAAAGAAAAAAACTTCTGGAGGGAGATTCTGGCAACGGCTGCACAACTGTATGAATGTAGTTAGTGCCATAGAACTGTACAGTTAAAAATGGTTCTAATGGCAAAGTTTATATGATGGACATATCACCATAGTAAAACAAATGTAACTATGTATTAAAAAGGATAGAAAATACAAGATAAAGGCATAACTAAAAAGAATTAAAAAAGAGAATATTAAAAACTCCATGTTCTAGATCAGTGGTTCTCAACCTTTCTAATGCCGTGACCCCAAACCAAAAAATAATTTTGGTGGTTACTTCATAACTGTAATTTTGCTACAGTTATGATTCAGAATGTAAATACCTGAAATGCATTATGTATTTTCCGATGGCTTTAGATGACCCCGCTGGGGTCCCAACCCACAGGTTGAGAACTGCTGTTCTAGATGGTAGCACTAAATAAGGCTTAACAAACTTTTAGAAGAATACACAATATATTTATAACCTTGAAGTCAGCAAAGGTTTCTTAAATAAGACACTAAAAGTGTTAACCATAAGAGAAAGGAATAATTAATTGGACTACATTAAGATTAAGGTCTTTTGTTCGTAATAACACCACTGAGAAAGGGGAAAGGCAAGCAACAGAGTGGGAGAAGATATTCGTGTTACATATGCCCACCAATGAACTTGGATCTAGAATATATCAAGAACTCCTTGAGTTAATAAGAAAAAGATAACCCACAAGAAAAATGGACAGATCTTGATCATGCATTTTAAGAGAGGTTATACATTGAAGGAAATACAAATTAAAGTCACAGTGTAATATTAATACATCAGCAGAATGATTAAAATAAAAAAGAATTTTAAAGATTAGCAATGCTAGGTATTGGGAATATGAAGCAACTGTGATTTCATTCACTGCTGATGGAAGTATAAATTGGCAGGGTTTCTATGGAAAATCTCCTGGTAGAATTCATGTAAATGAAACACAAGCATATGCTGTGATCCAGCAATTCCATTCCCAGGTATACACCTGACAGAAATATGTACATATGTACACCAAAAGACGTGCTTGAGGATGTTAAGTAACACTTTTCAGAATAGCTTTTTACTGGGAACAAATCAAATGTGTTTCGACAGCAGATTGGACAAATATACACTATTCATATAATAAAATATTAGATAGCAGTAAAAATTAGCAAACAATTGCTATGTATGATTTCATGATTGACTCTTAATAGACATACTGAGTGTTAAAAGGGAAATTCCAAAGAGAATAGACTGTGATATTCCATTAATATGAAGTTCAAAGCAAGCAAAAGTAACTGATGGCACAGGATGGTTATCCGTGGGAAGCGGGGGCAGAGGAAAGGAGAGGAGTTAGTGACTGGAAGGGGACAGGAAATTGGGCTTCTGAGGGTAACAGTGATGTTCTAACGGCAAAGTCTTTGTATGTGTGTGGTTACATGATGTGCTCATTTTGAGAAAATGCAGAGTTATACACCGTTGACCCTTGAACAACATGGGTTTGAAAAGCGTGGGTCCATTTATATGCAAATCTTTTTCACTTGGTAATCTAAAAAACTCAGAGAAAATCAGTGTTGCCTAAAACAGACTATGTAAACTTACCGTATCAATAAATATGTGCCCTACAACAAAAGTTATTCTCTTCTTTATAATTTGCTTAACAATATTTTCTTTTCTCTAGCTTTATTGTAGGAATCCAGTAGATTTAATATATATAACATACAAAACATGTTAATCAACTATGTTATCAGTACAGCTTCTGTTCAACAGTAGGTTGTTAGTGGCTAAGTTTTTGGGAAATCAAAATTTATATGTGAATTTTCAACATTAGGGGTTGGCTCACCTAATGTTCAACCATACTATTACAATTAGTACATTTTTTCTGCATGTATGTAGTATTTCATTAAAAAGTTCAAAAATTAAATGAAACAGAACTATTAAAACTAAAACCAGAGCCTGACCTGTGGTGATATAGTGGATAAAATGTCAACTTGAAACACTGAGGTTGCCATTTTGAAACCCTGGACTTGCCTGGTCAAGGCATATATGGGAGTTGATGCTTCCTGCTCTTCCCCCTTCTCTTTCTCTCCCTCACTCCCTTCTTTCAAATGAATAAAAGTAAAATGTTTAAGATTTTATTTATTTATTTATTGTTTTTTTGTATTTTCCTGAAGTGAGAAGCAGGGAGGCAGAGAGACAGACTCCCGTACACGCCCCACTGGGATCCACCCGGCATGCCCACTAGGGGGTGATGCTCTGCCCATCTGGGGTATTGCTCCATTGCAACCAGAGCCATTCTAACGCCTGAGGCAGAGGCCATGGAGCCATCCTCAGCACAGCACCTGGGCCAACTTTGCTCCAGTGGAGCCTCGGCTACGAGAGGAGAAGAGAGAGATAGAGGGTAAGGAGAGGGGAAAGGGTGAAGAAGCAGAAGGTGCTTCTCCTGTGTGCCCTGGCTGGGAATCGAACCCGGGACTTCCACATGCCTGGCCAATGCTCTGCCACTGAGCCAGCCAGCCAAGGCTCATAAAAAATTTAAATAAAAGCAAGAAAACCTCAGGTTTTTTGCTATTAAAAAAAAAAAAGAAAACCTCAGTTTTAAATAAAAACTGGAAAGGATCTTAACACACTAAAGGCATACCTACAAAACACTGAAGTGGAAGGTGCTAATTGCTGGCACATACTCTTGAAGATTTCCAGCAGAAATATACAAATTTAGAAAATACAGATTTTCTAAAAGTAAGTTTCAGAGTTTAGAAAGGTATTTGATTAAAGGACGTGGTTGGGGGCTTGGGAGGGGAGAGAGGGACCAAACATTGTAATATAGTACAGAATGTGTGGCTGAAGAGAAATAGTGAGGACACATGGCCCCCACAGGGTGACAGTTACAAGAAGTGAAACTTACAGGTTCCATTACAAAAAGTCTGTGTGTTAAGTGCCACAATCACTTGGACACTAAAAAGTGAAAGAAACCCCAGGGAAATAAAAAATATATATTTGAAGAACCTTGAATCTGCATTTGAGAGTATACAAACTCACTCTACCTACCCACCCACTCTCTTCAATCCCTCCACATACTACTTTCAGTGACTCTCAAATGAGCAATAGTAATCTAACCAGGAAGTGATCTAAGCATAGCTGCTGCTAAAAGAAGGAACTAGAAGCAGAGAAGAGGAATGTATACACAGAACAGATAAAACATTTCTCTGCTCTACACAGCAGGTCATGTTTTTATTTTATTTTATCATGCTTTGTTTGTCTTTAAGTAGCTTTGACAATTCACCCTTCATCAATGATTACACGACTCATCAGAAAAAAAGAAACGTTAGATTTTGGGGTGACTGTTTTCAGAGAAGACATTCAGTTTTAATCTTAATGAAATGTTGGAATGTAAGACACAGAGGCAACATTCCTAGATGAAAGAATAGTACAAGCTGAAAAGTGTGGAGCATGCTGGGAAGTGCACATGACTCAAGTATGACCAGTGGGAGACAGGGAATGCTGGAATCTGGTGACATCCTGCAACTAGACGAGCCTGGGTGGTATATACAGGATCAAGTGGGAGCTATACTCTACTGCACTTCACACAGAGCATAAAAATATCTGTGTCTGAATGACCTCTCTAGTAGTAGTAGGAAGGAATAAACTGGTGGGAGGAAAACTGAGGACAGGAGAGTGATCAGGACCCTGCTGCAATAAAACAGTCCCGAGACGACAGTGGACTGGAGGAAGGCAGCGGCACCAATGGGAGGTAAGCCAGATCTGAGCAACCTTATGGAGACAGGATGAGTTGTACTGGGTGATGAGTGCGGTGTGCCTGGGAGTGAGTGGTGGGGAGGAGGCGAGGGAGGAGGTTTCCAGCGTGGAGAAGGAAAGAGCAGGCTGGACTAGGAGGTGTGGTACTGAGGGATGGCCACCCAAGGAGAAAACGCGCTCTCCCTTGCCTCACTCCCTCAAAGGTCTGCATGACGGCCCAGACTGAGGATTGCCACAAAACAGTACAGTTTCCTTTCCTGAACATTTTAAAGAAAAAGTGGACAATTATCTTGCTGTAATGGCTATTCACAGATCTACTGAAGCTTCTCTTCCAGCCTTTTGATTCTATGACAACTGTCTTTTTCAGAGTCGCAGGAAGATGCTTGGGGAATTAATGGGATATTTGTAAAGCATTTTCATTTCCTTTAAAGTTTTTATTTACAATCCATTTACATACATTTAAATGCAGCTAGAAAAGCATATTTAAATTCAATTTCCTTTGAAATTGCCAAGGGACTACAACAGGGAGAATAAAAAAGCACTTTAATAGAAAAAAAAAAAAGTCTACACACCACAGGTGTCACTGTCCCTTCCTTGTGTGAGTGTGCGCGTGCCCATGCACACACATGCACACACCCAAGTACAATTGTGGCAGACTATGCTGTTTCTTATACTAAGTTTATGTTAAGATCAATTCTTTATTTTCTTTGGTAAATATTCATACTGCTAAACGTTTGTGCTGGTCACCTGGTGAGTCCACTTCGAGAAAATACATTGAATTATCAATATATATACTCTTAAAATTTGTGTATTTTCTGCATGTATGTAATTAATTAGTAAAATAAAAAATAGTAAAAACTAAAAATAAAACCCCAACTATTACAGAAGATATTAAGTCTGATGCTAGACAAAGATATAATGTCCAATATTTGGACTGATGGTACCAGTCCATTAAAAAATATTATCTAGGGACAGATGACATTGTGGGGAAACAGTAATGATGATCACTAAGCTCACTTGATACACACTATCTGCCAGGCACTCTGTTAGGCTTGAGGGAATCCGAGATGAAGAAGATAGTCTCTGCCCTCCAGAAGTTCATATTCCAGTAAGAGACAAATACATGAACAACGGCCAAGTAATAATAGAGGCAGAACACTCTGTGATAGCAGCATGGAGAAACAGGTATTCTTTTTCTTTGATCAGGAGTGGGGAAGGTGTGTCCTGGAAGGTGTGTCTGAACGAGAGCTTTGAGGCTAAGAGTGCACCTGGACAAGGGAGAAGAATCATCTCAATCAGAGGAAATGACCCAAGATGTGGGAGACGAAAGCATTTTAGTTAAGAAAAACTCAAGTGGAGTTTATGGACAACTTGTGAGACTCAGAGCCTTTTTGATCAGGGAAGGTTTCTTGCTGTATAGTTGCTTCCTACAAACTGACATTAGCCTGCCAGGAAAGAAGGGTTTTAAAACTTAGTTATTTTTTTTTTGTCTTTTTTTCTCTAGCTTTAACACACAGCCTGAGGTGTGTCAGCATGTTTAACAAGAACAAAGCAAGGAAATGAAAGAGAAGGCAAAAAGGGAAGGAGACAGGGCCAAAACCCAACATGGCAGAGTTAATACTATTTCAGGTGTGAATATTGCTTAACCTAGGGGTTAACTATCTTTTAAAATCAGAATGCCCAAGGTTTTAGCACTGTCTTCTGGTAGATCTGGAGAGGAGTATGTCCAGTGCAGGGAGGAGGATAGTGGGGGAAGAGCTACTGCAGACAAGTGGCTCCAGGTGTCTCATGATTTTAGTGGTTAGAGAGAGAAATAGATTCACTAATAGCTGGTGTGTGCAATAAAGATAGTCCCTGCTTGCCCTGGCCGGTTCGTTCAGTTGGTTGGAATGTTGTTTCAAAACGCCAAGGATGTGGGTTCAAACCCCAGTCTGAGCACATACCAGAAGCAACAAATGAATGCACACCTAAGTGGAACAACAAATGAATGTTTCCTTTCTCCCCTCTTCTATCTCTCTAAAAGCAACCAATAAAAAAAATGTTTCTTGCGCTACTGAGAATTACCTGCAAGGCAATGGTTACCCGTTCCCAAGTACATGCAATTAATATATGAAGCAAAACAAGTTGCACATATAAATGCAGGTTAAATACAGTTGTCATTCATTTAACCTCATTAACCACCAGCCCAGGCTTTGGTGAAACACTAAGTTACCATTAGCTAAGGGAACAGTAGGCTGGACCTAGAGCTTTCCCCTCCACTACAGAAACTGTCACTAGCAAACTTCGCACACTTCAGGGTTCTATAAATATTATTTTTTGAATGAAGAAATGTTCTGATTAAGTTTTAGCCATTTATGTCTGTTCGGTTTGGCAGTTTTCACTAATGTTGAAAGTATGTTTTGAGGTCTAAGAAAATAGTCTTAAGGATATGGATGAAAATGACTACAGTAACTGACGAAGTCACAATTTTTGTTTCTGTGTTCTGAAGTATTTTTTAACAAATTTTTATACCTTAAAAACAGTAATTCTGTACATGTTCTATATTACTTTAAACTTATTTCAGTCAGTAATACATATTATTTTAATTGTACATATACTTCATATTCAATATTTGAAATATTTTCCTTTTAGAGAAAAACAAACATTTAAAAAAAAACCAAACAAGAAAAATATAATAAAAGCCAGTTGTTTTTAAATATTCCTGGAATTAACATCAAGATTTTAAACCTTGTTTTCCCATTAAAACTTGATATTAAAAAGTGGGAAATATTACTCCAGATTACTGTTTCCAAAATGTTCCTTTTCCAACCAGGGACATCTCAGGGACACCATAATCTTTTGAGGAATTTGTTCAAAAACCATTCCTAAGAACCTACTCTCAGAAGTTTTCATCCAGTAGGTCTAAAATGAGGCACATAAAACTTTTTTTTAAAAAAGCTGTTCAGCCTGACCAGGCGGTGGTGCAGTGGATAGAGCGTCGGACTGGGATGCAGAGGACCCAGGTTCGAGACCCCGAGCTCGCCAGCTTGAGCGCGGGCTCATCTGGTTTGAGCAAAAGCTCACCAGCTTGAGCCTAAGGTCACTGGCTAGAGCAGGGGTCTCAAACTCAACTCAGCATGTGCGCCGCAGAGCAAGATCACAGCCATTAGGCGGGCCGCACTAGGTCTACAAAAGGCAACTGTTATGCAACACTTTTCTCACTGCAGTTGAAAACAAACAAACAAAAAATCAGTACAACAAGCACAATCGTACATGCAGTTTACTGCGGGCCACGAGTTTGAGACCCCTGGGCTAGAGCAAGGGGTTACTCGGTCTGCTGAAGGCCCGCATTCAAGGCACATATGAGAAAGCAATCAATGAACAACTAAGGTGTTGCAATGCACAATGAAAAACTAATGATTGATGCTTCTCATCTCTCTCCGTTCCTGTCTGTCTGTCCCTGTCTCTCCCTCTGACTCTCTCTCTGTCTCTGAAAAAAAAAAATTTAAAAAAGCTGTCCAGTTTATTATGACAAACAGCGAGGTTGGGAAACCACTATTGTTTTTTTCATTATGCATAATTTATCATTTAAACAGTGCTAGTTACTGGCCTCACTGATCATTTTGACACAACCATTTCAGGAAGTGATTATCCTGCCACCCAAGCCAGACTGAGGATTTCCTTTTTCTCGTAGTCAACTCTTCCTTCCCAGATTACATATCTATGTATGTCCCACTCCAATCAAGGACCTGATTCTAAAAGCCTGCAGACTGCCACCTGCCACTAGACATTATTTGGGAATGATTCAATTTGTATTGGCCCAAATGAGCTTAGCTAGCCAGATATTGGGCATGTCGACTCACTTAAAAGCAAAGGTGTACAAAACATCCAATAAGACAACCTGGGCAGATTTTTACATTGAAAGGATATGGAACACAATCAGCAATGGTTATGATTCTGTCCCCAGAAGAAAGTTGGTGGGACCAGGTACTTAGCCACAAACAGCTTGCTTTCCTGATAAGATTTAATATTGATATTATGGGCTTTCAAAACCCTCCTTGATGTAAGAACACTCCCCATCCCATATTCAGTTTTTAGGCCATTAAGGAGAAACACTTTGACAGAGTGAGTATGGACTATCTACTCTTAGGTGTCCAGAGGGCTACTGTGTGGCCTGATCATGGTGGACATCTACCCCTCCAGTTATCATCCAGCTCACCGCTGAGTTTTGTGTTGACACAAATTCTCTCTGCCCAGGAAATATGGACGTGCATCCTCATGGTAAGGATATTTGAAACTTCATTTGTTCTCAGAACCCTTTGGGAGACCTAATCATTTGAGGGAACTAGAAGTCATGGTTGGTAGTAAATTTGACAGTAACTTGATCTCTGTTGACAGAGGAATTGATTATTTCTTACCTTTCAGAGAGCTTTTCTCATTTACTATATTGGGAATACAGTGTTTTAGAAATGCAGCCAAATATTTTGAAGTTGAGGATTAAATGAAAATAACCTTTTAAAACATTCCATAGACTTATTAAGGAATATCTGAGATACCTTTATAAAATTCATAAATAAAATATATATAATATACATATACTTTGTAGACATTTCATCTTAAGTAAAAAATATGAAAATAGTAGGTCTTAGAAGATTTCAACAATTAAATTTCAACTCTTTTTTCCTTGGAACTTAAGGACTGAATATTTCAATCAATGAGATGGGACTAATTTGTTTAGTGTTTGAAGCATGCAAATGGCTTATGATCACTATCAACAGAAGCTAATTTCTTTCAGGACAATGAATGATACTTTGGTAGCTGTCTTCCTGGAAAGAGGAAAAGTGATAAAAACATGAAATATACATGGAATTCTATCAGGGAAAAAGAAATCCCACTGAATTGAAAGGCCTTCTTTTGAGGTCCTCACCAGCAACAAGAGGAATCTGTAGTTATGACTAGGCCAGCTTTATACCAGCTTTGACTATTTCAATACAAATAAACCTAAAGCTATGGTGAGGAGTAGCGTGATATAACAAGCCTATGATAATTAGTTCCTCTGAATTTTGAGAACATTTCAGCCAGGAAGGTCCTTTAGTCTATTCAAAGAAAAGGCATATGTATTAAATTTATACCTACAAAACTACCTTTAAATTTATTAGTATGTTTACACAGTATCTGGTTTTAAAAACCCCATGAACTTGACCACTTTTATGAGTCAATACACTTTTAAAGGTAAGATACAGTATAAGAGTACCTCCCATATTTTCTCTCACCATTTTAATTTCTCTTATCATTAATTTTTCTTCCCCAAGTACCTATAGCAATCAGGTTTTATGACGAATTATTACTTGCCAGGTTTAAGAACATTTTCTCAAATTAAACTAGCATAAAAGACCATACAATTAGTATATGCCATTTTGTCATTTATTTTTCAAAAGGGGTCTGTTCTCATTTACGTTGTTTCATTTTAGTTTCAACTCATTTCTGGCAGTTAAATCATAAGTCTCTAAAAATAAGGGGTTATAAAGAGAGGAGGGAGTTACCAGTACAAAGTGAATCTGATACCTATGTGAATTACAATTGGCTGGTTGCAATCAAATGAATATTTTTACCTTAGGCCATAGTAATATACTTTCAGATGGAAATAAAAGAAGGAACCATTGAATTGTCTCCTATTGCCTCTGGGCATTCCAGTATTGACTTCAGCCTGGATAAACAGTTGTTATGATATGCCTAGCACCTACCTCTCAGGGACTGGTGTCAAATTAATCTCCATGTCATCAGTACCTTCTCAACAGGTTTTAAACAGTCTTCTCTTTCCCTCTAGGTCCCAGATCAACAGTTGTCAGGGTCTGAGTCAAGCTGTGCTTCTGCCCACATAGTGGCACTGTCAGCACTCGGCTGCTCAAATGAATTTTTAAGCAGAGCAGCCGGATGCCTTCAGCAGCAATGCTTTTGGGGGCACTCCATGCTGTTCACCCAGTCTCTGGCTGCTCTACAACTGTGCTAGTTAAGGGATCGACAGAAGGAACAACAAATGGCTACAATTAGCATTCGCCCTGCTTCCACAAAAGAATTTCATTGCTATGGCAACGGGAGTTGCCCAGACAACATAGGGCTTTGGCTGAGAACAGTGTACTGCATTATATCAAGCATGGAACAAAATAGCTGCAGAGCAGGCTCTCGATTCATGGCACAAAGATCTTTGCCACCATATTTAAGCTTAATTAACAAGAACTGATTTCTTAATTTTGTGAGCCACGGTTCTGGCTGTTTATAGCCTGAATGAATGAATCAAAATATCATTATTGCTCCATTGCTTTAAAATTCCAGTAAAATAATTATTATGATTAATTATATTCCTCTTTTCTTGATTTTCCTATCTCCTACCTTAAGAGGCATCCCTTTTATTGCTGTAACTGTTATTTACAAACCCACTTTTTTCCTCTGTCATTTGCTATGATATCAATGTATGTAACCCGTGAAAAGGTAACGTGTTTCCTTACACCTGGGTATTCAACCAAGCTCTCTAGATGTTCATAATCCTACAAAGGAAGGAGCCACAATGTCTAAGCAATTTATATCAAGAAGTACAATTTCACAGGTCTTCTAAATCATTTAAAATAAAAAAGGAGCATATTTATCATACTGTTTTTGAAGTAAACTTTTAAAATGTTTTGAAATCAGTATGGTAGTAGTACAAGTAAAATGGAAAAACTAATCTAAATGACATAAAAATAAGCTACCTTGGCTACCATTAAATGGCTCTGCAGTCAAGCTACATAATTGGGTCAGAGCCACACACAGACATGTAAACCCTTCCGCGGATCTGACCCGGGAGCACTTCTTAATGAGCCAAGAAGGGGGATCAGCTCGGGCAGCACAGGACAGGGAGGCTCGTTGGTATAATGACGGTCTTCTTTTCTAAAAATTTCAAAACTCAAATATTTCTAGAGTACAGTCTTCTTCTTCCCAGCCAACATCCTTGTCAGCACAGGACCAAATTTTATCAACACTTGTAATTGATAACATGTATTGGATGCATAGTGCTTTGCATCTTTTGTTCAATTTAGTTTTCACAAATATCCTATAAAGTGGGCATAATTTCTTCCCAGGGACAGATGATAAAACCAAGGTGCACAGAGATCCAGCAGCTCCCAGGATATAAGCAGCAATGCTGGAATTCAGCATAGAGTCCACCTTACAGTATTTTCTTTCCCTCAGCTATGTTGTGTTACAGCACAAGTAATAATGCAGTAATTTTAAAGCATTGGTCTCTTTTCAGAATAAAAGTACAAATTCGATAATGAAAAAAGTCTAAATGAAAAAGATTTAGTAGTATATATGATAAGCATAATAATGCTTAATTTGATCAAATTTTATAAACAATTATCTGGGACGTGGGTGAGTGTGGAGGGATGAAGAGAAAAAGAACTGAACTCCCAGTGAGAATATCAGTCAGTACTGGTTTTGGTACAAACATATATATAAATAGTCTGATGAGAAATGGTATCCCTTAACTTACATAGACCTTCATTCTCATTTTGTAAAAGATTTTCAAAAGGAAACACTTTTTCGTAGTAAGGAGCCCTTTATGAAAGGCAAGACTACTTTCTGTCTGGCAGAAATGACCTTGCTTTAACAGCTCTGTAAACGCTACCTGGACAGTTCCCATCAGACCACGGTCGGTTAATGCCAGTCACTCCAGGTCAAAGACCCAAAACAGATATAAACTTGGAGTGAAAAAAATGTTTTTATACATAAGCAAGTAAACTCGACTATGCCTAATTTTAGTATAAAGAGCAATACAAGACTTTCCAGGCATTTCAATGCCTGGGGTTTTTACTTTCATGAATTACTCAGTATTTATTTATGTCATTCTAATTTATGAAGACAGATGTTTTGTAGATTGTCAAACTTCAGATAAAATAAAGTACAAAGGTGTTTTTTTTTTTTTTAAGATTCCAAATGCTATGGTAATACAAGCCTGCAAAATACAGTTTTGTTGTTTTTAAATCAAATTGATAGCTTGGGACTCAAAACTGCATTTCACGGGGAAAATGACTTCCTCTGAACATGTCTGAGCAGTGACTGCAGTGATACTTTGGAGATAGAAAAAGCAGGTGTGAAATAAGAGGGAAGAAAAGCAAAGATCCCTGATCCTCCATGACACTGCCTGCTGGTCAGTATTTTCCACTACATTTTAATTCTTTTCTTTTTTTTTAAAGTTTATTTATTTATTTATTTATTTTTTAATTTACTTTAGAGAGGAGAGGGAGAGACAGAGAGAGAGAAGGGGGGGGGGGGAGGAGCTGGAAGCATCAACTCCCATATGTGCCTTGACCAGGCAAGCCCAGGGTTTCCAACCAGCGACCTCAGCATTTCCAGGTCGACGCTTTATCCACTGCACCACCACAGGTCAGGCCCACATTTTAATTCTTCACCATAATTCAATTTGTCATTTATAATGAAATAAAATACATTAAAATGGCACAGGTAAAGAAACTCCAGTACAGTTGTAACCTCTATCCACTTTGGGAGAAACATGTTTCATGTTCTTTGGGATATTTTAGGATAATAGAAGCAAATTGTAAAAGTGCCCACCAATATGTTAAGATCAAACAAAGTAATGTAAGCGAAAACACTCTGAAAACTGTAAAGTGCTATAAATTGTATCACCAAAACAAGTGTTAGTTTTTATGATTTCAGAGATCACCATTATTTTAAGTAAACCAATGGAGAAAAGAAGATAAAGTGCATAAATTGCCTACCCTTCTAATTCATCCCTTCCAAGCTACCTCTATTTCTAAAACCCCCACCTAGTCCATTTATAGCCTCTTCCTTCTAAAACACCGTCTTTTTAGCTACTTAACTAATTTAAATACATGTTAAACTCAAGAGAAAAATCCCTCAGATGATTTTCCCATTTACTCTGTCACAAAACAGAAAGTTAAACACAACTCCTGTCTCCACTTTATCTCTCTGTACTCTAATTCTGATATTTTTGAGTGCATCTTCCATTTCAGAAAAAGTAATTTCCTGATTCCATTCAAAGATAGGCCATTTATTGAAGTGATTTAGAGAATGGAGTTTGCTGCACAGATCTGGGTTCAATTCTTGGCTGTGTCATTTATCAGCTTTATGATTTTGGGCAAGTTAACCTTTCTAAGCTTCAGTTTATACAATGTAAATAATGTACTCAATAATGTCTGACATGTAGCAAGTGGTCAAATAGTGTTATATATATATTTTTTAAACTTACTTTTCTAAAATACATTCCCACTCCTTTCATGCCTTATGTCTGGGGCAATCTATTCTCTCTGTTTCTACCACTTAGGAATAATCAACTTGTAGACAGAAGTCCCGAGTTTGAATTCTGGTTCTGTCACTCAGTACCCATTGTAATCTGCAAAAGCACACTTTCCAGTAATAACCAAACACATTGAGAATAAAATCTACATGTTTGCTTACAGAAAGACATGTAAAAGCCAGAGGTTCCAGACTATCTGCATTAGTCAATGATGAAGACAGATCCCAGACCAATCATCCTGCTATCTCACTTGGATTATTTATCAGTCCCATCAAACCAAACCTAAAATGTCTTCTATAGAGTCCTCAACTGACTCAGTTACTACTATTTATTTATTTCAATTGTAGCTATCCGGCTCTGTTGAGAATTTCCATATGTTATCTGATTTAAATCCTTACACCAAGGCAGGAATGATTAAGATTTCATTTTATAAATGACAAAACTGAGGCACAAGGACCGTAACTTGCTCAAAGTTACGCGGCTTGGATGTAACAGCTAATATTCATAGTTAGATCATTACATCACATCCATGTTCTGTGCTGCTTATGCAGCTCATATTATACACATCCTCCTTAGAGTCAGATCCAGCACTTATTTTCAACTATGTAAAAGTCAGAGAAATTGATTCAATACCACTTCTAAGCACTAAATAAACGTTCACTGATACATAGAAAAGGTGCATGACCAGGGCAAAGTCAAGGTAGCATTGCCCACATGACAGAAACAATCTGCAATAAAATTATAGAATACTGAAACTTAATGAGCACAGTCTCAATTAGGAAATTGAAAATCTACTCATTAAATTTGAAGATGATATTTAGTTGAGCAGGGGTTAAACACTTTAGGAAAAAGAAAGAATCTGAAATGACCTTGCTAGATAAGAGAAATGGTTCATCAAACCAGATGAAGTCTAATTAAAAGAAAAACAAAATAGCATACTTAAGAACCAAAACATAACCTACAGATAAAAGTATGTAGTGTCTAGGCCCCATGGACCAGTTAAGTCAGAATATGTGGAAGAAGGCTCCATACTGGTGCTATTTAAAAACTCTCTAGGTCTATCTAATGTAGTCAAGACTCAGAAATAGCAATCATATCCTTTATATCCCTATGAAGAGCCCTATGGAAGCAATAACATGGCTATTATAACGTATAAGATAGTGAGGCATAGTCTTTCCTATAATTAGCAGTTTGACCTAAGAGTTATGATAACATTCTAAATATTCAAATATGCATAACAATCAATAAGCCAACAGAAAAATAGGCAAAAGACTCGAAGAGGCACTTCACATAATAGGATATCCAGAAAGCCAAGAAACTTATGAAAATGTATTCAAGTCACTCATAAGAGAAATGCGAATCAAAACCACAATGTACTATCCTACCAGAAATGTTGAAACGAAACTCATATACACTGCTGATGGAAGTTTAAGCTGGGGCCATCATTTTGGAAAGCTGCTGGGTGGCATCTACTGAAGCTGAACGTTCGAGACCCACTGAAACAACAATTAGACCCTAGGTCTCTACCTGACAGAGCCACAAGACAAGTACATGAATCACATATATTATTTGTACAAGCCCCAATCTAGAAACAAAATAGGTATACACCAACAAAATAAAAAATATTGAAATCTTTATAGAGTGAAATACTAATTAAAGTAAGAAAAAAACTATAATGGGATTCTAGATAGGATCAGAATCTATTCAGTAGAGGAACATGTGACTATACAAGCCTATGACATGAAAAAATAGACTATATTTTTTAAAAGATAGGTATGGATCTAGAAATTACCATAAGCGGACTATAATAGGAAGGTATATACAACTCAACTGTCTTTAAAACATATAAGGCAGACACAGAGTTAATTTCTAGGAAATGTTATGTTTCTACAACATAGAACCTAGAGTCACTGACTTTCCTTACTTCTTTCCTTATAGAATACAGTAGACAGGGCTGGGCAAAAATTAGGTTTACAGTTGTGAGTATGTAAAACACAGTTTATTCTTCCATTATTACTTACTGACCATTGTGCTGTTTGCCATACAATCTGTAAACCTACTTTTACCCACCCCTGTATTTATTTCGCACCCTGAGCAGATCATGTGTTTTTATGTTTAGGTGAAGAAAGGGGAGGGGAATCAGTGAACGAAGAGAGGGAGGTTAACGGAATGGAGAATAAGAGGTCATGTCCAGTTTCTAGCAAGTGAGTAGCCAACAAGTGAGAAAGACCAGTGTTTAAGAGCTGACGAGAACCTGCAAGTGCAGCACAGAGCCCAGGGGCCTCGCGGGGGCGGGGCGTTCTGCCTGTCAGACACGCGGGATCGCTCTTCGTGCACTACGCCCTCCGCTTATTCTGGGCTGGACAGTCAGAAATAGAGCATCACGGTCATTATACTTGAGAAGGTGCCTGATGACAAATCACAATAAATTGTAAAAGATACTTTTCTCTATCTCTTATCTCTTTCTTTGGGACATGGCTAAGATGAAAATATGCTTTACAACCAGTGATAAAATATATATACTTTGGATAATAAAACCCTGTTCATGGTTTTCTCAAACATCAGCTTAAGAACTCCTCAGGCTAACTACATTAACAAGAAGGAAGTTAACAGAAGAACTGATAGTATTGTCTCGTATTTGTAGTTTTGAAGTTCTATAGATTTTGAGTTATTGCTTGTCAGAATAGAACAAAATAGAAAAATATGTTATTAACATTTTGAATGTTAAATCTAAACAGTATTTCTTGGCTCATCCTTCAACATGATGAGTTCGTAAATGAGGATTTTGTCTTTATTTGCACTATCATATTAGCACTTTTCTGCTGCATAAGTGCTTTAATGGGTTAAGTATGTACGTACAATTTAATAAGTCTAATCATATTTCAAAGCAAAAAAAAAAACTGCCAGAATTTTTGAAGCTGCTATAATGGACTGGGTGAGGGTGAATGAAGTTGATATATGAGGTAAACAGTGATATGCTGTCACTCCCTTTAGGGTATTTCAATGTTTCTTTTTTCATTATTCCTTCAGAAATCGGAAATAGAAAGCTCCTTTGACTAATTAACCAAAAGAGGTTTGACTAATAGAAGGAGATTGCAAGCATGATTAGTTAAATGATAATGCACATAGCACTTAATGATTATTAACATTTATTCTAATATCACTGCTAATAAATGGCGACACTGTTTAAGCCAAATGCTGTCACATCAAAATAATGCCATCCTGGCTAACACTAATCATTTCTAATTTACTTGGGAGGCAGCGGGACATTCAGCTTTCTTCATGCATGTCAGTGCTTTCTTCAGTAAATTTAGAGATCCTTTTAAAGTAGAAAATTATTAAATATTTATCTCCTTACGTAGACTACATAACAAGAAGTCATATAACAAGGGAGCCACCACTCGCCTGGAAATCACAAGCAGGTGTCAATACACAAGCTCCGTCCTTGGCTTCCGCAAAGCCAGTATCATGTATTAAGATGCCTTCTTACAAAAGAGCCACTGATTGTCACCTTAATGTTTCAAGGTGCTAATTTCATCCCATTCTCTTGCTTTCTAAAGATTCAGTTTAGCAATCAAGTTCTTACGCAGCACTGCAAGGCGTATTCCTCTAAAACGAAAAAAAAAAGAAAAAAGAAAAAATATGAGTGGTACTTGATTTTCTCTATTACTCATTTCTATCATTATTTTCTCTCATATTAAGAATGACAAGGCAGAAAACATTGAGCTGTGCTGCAAAATCACTGACCAATGGTATGTACAGAACAGACACAAACAAGGGAGGACAGGTGTTCGTGTTATTTGGAGAAGCACATTTATTATCCTGAGCTAAAGACACTACCATTATGGACTCTTATCATTGCCTGCAACTCTTTAGGAATGCACATTAAAGAGCACTTCATTTTCTAGATCACATAAAAATGATAAGCTGAGAGCTAAAACAGAAGTCCTCTTCAGGTTCACAGGCATTACTGGAGACAGAAAAGGAAAAGGAAAAGTACAATCAGTGTATTTTAGGAGAAAAGATAATAATGCAATTGACTTCTGCTTCTATCTTAATAGGGATAAAATAAGTTATTCTTGGAGATGTCTTCCTATCATGATTACCTACCTGTTGTTAATTAAAACCTTTAATATTTTTAAACTTGAATTTTCTTTAAATTTATTGGTAGTTGACAAAGAAATCCAAAGCCTCCAATGAAATATAGCAGACTCTTGTCCCTGCCTGTCTCATTTGTTTCTCCTCCTGTTTCTTGATCAATCAATGTTAGACATTATTTCTGATTTCCCATTATGACAGGCGGAAGCTTAATTTCCTCACAACTTGGGTCTCTCTGAGGGCTGCTTATGACATGGCTTCCCCCAAAGATAAGAGAGGAAGAAAGCAGGATAGAACACCCAAGATGAAAGCTGTGGTATCTTCTGTACCTTCATTTCAGATGTGACATAGCATTATTTCTGCCTTATTCAATCGGGTATAGACTAACCCTGGAAAATGTTGTGGGGCGATTACATCAAGATGTGAACACCAGGGAGGAGAGAGATCTTGGGGGCCATCTTGGAACAGCATTTATATTATTATAATTGTAAAATCCCACACAAAGCTAAGTCAAATCCAAGGAGTACACTGTGATTACATATCACTTTTCTTTTTTTGTAGTTAATAATTGCATCTTATTTTCTTAGTGCCTCTCAGTCTTTTAAAACCTGTCCCCAAAGCTTTATAATACAATTGTACACATGGTCAAATAGATCAGATTACCCGTAACTTCTCATTTCCCCCCGGTCTTCCCCTGGAACTCTACTGTTTATGCGTTCACAAATTATTTCTACGTTTTCTATGCTATCAAATTTGTTACATCCAAAAGATCTTTTTTGTTTCCTAATAATTCTTCTGTAAATACAGACAGGCACACTCCATTTTACTGTGCTCCACTTTAGTGCACTACAGGCACTGTTTCTTACACATTGAAGGTTTGTGGCAACTCTGCACCAAGCAAGTCTATTGCCTCCACTTTTTCCACCAGGCTCAGACAATGGTCAGAAAATTTTAAAAATAAAATATTTTTAAATTATGGTATGTAGTGTTTTTAGTCATGATGCACATTTGAATACTACAATATAGTGTATATGTAACTTTTAAATGCACTTGGAAGCCAAATAATTCGTGTTACTTGCTTTATTGAGATTTGCTTACTTGTTGCCTGGAACTGGACCTGAAATTATCTATCATCTATCTATCTATCTATCTATCATCTATCTATCTATCTATCTATCTATCTATCTATCTATCTATCTATCATCTATCTATCTATCTTGTCCTATTTTCACCACTTATCTTTGATATCGATATGATTACTAAGTATGATGCTATTCTCCACATTTACTAAGAATTCCTCTGGTTGATTTTCTTTCTTATTTCATGTTGAACGATTTCCTCAAGTGTCAGCTGATCAATCCTCAGCACAAATTAGTTACCTAAGAGTTACAATTTTGTATGGTGAGAGCGTAGGCTTGTTAACTGTGGGCCTCTGTGGGACGCTCTTGCAATAAGCTAGCATTTTTGGAGGGTAGGGGGTCCAAATACCTGTATCTGAAGACCTTTTCTCTAGATTGTTCATTACCTTCAGAGGGATCTTCTGTGATGTGCTTGGAGCATACGCTTGGCTTCTCTGTTCTAAGGATGAAGTGGTGGCGGGGGAAGGGGCAGAAGAGGATTTAGCCCCCTTTCCTTTGCCTCCGAAAGACTGGCCTCTGTGTT
Source organism: Saccopteryx bilineata (assembly GCF_036850765.1). NCBI lineage: Eukaryota > Metazoa > Chordata > Mammalia > Chiroptera > Emballonuridae > Saccopteryx > Saccopteryx bilineata. Next base: position 92,512,669 of record NC_089495.1, on the reverse strand, counting down.
CACATGATCCCCGTTTCCGGTGGGAAATGTCATCCCTGGTTTGTATTGCCATTCTAGAGTACCCCAGTTTTCCCAGATTATACACGTCTCATCACCTGACTGGCAGGAGCACAGGGAGGGAGGGGGAGCAGCACTGCCAGAGGGAGGTCACACTGCTCCTTTCCACCCCGCCATTTTCCGCTTCCTGTCGCATTCCTTCCGCCAGCTGCTCCTGGAGCCCCGACTCCCAAGCGCTTGTGCGGTCCCGTGAGGAGTGGACCAGTCGGATTCTCACGGGAGTCACCTGCTGTTGGGGGTTGAATTGTGTCCTTCCAAAGTGTGTGCTGAAGTCCTCACCCTGGTTGTTGTGAATGCAAACTTACTTGGAAATGGGGTCTTTATAGATGTGAGGGGGGGTCACACTAGAACAGGTTGAGCCCTAAGCAAATGACTGGTGTTCCCATAACAAGAACAAGTGAAGAGACACATAGAAAGAATGCCATGTGTAGGTGGAATCAGAGATTAGAGTGACAAGGCACACCAACAAACACCAGCCACCAGCAGACCGGAGAGAGAAAGGGATCAAGCTTTCCCTCCAGAAAGAACCAACCTTGCCAACACCTTGATTTCAAATGTGCAGTCTCCAGAATTGTGAGACAATAATGCTTTGTGGTTGTAGGCCCCCTGGTTTGGGGTGAGTTGTTATGGAAGTCTTGGAAATAAATACACCTGCATTGCAGCCTCCCCCTGCCTGCACCACCTTCCTCTCTGCTGTCTTCATATGTTCCAGGCTAAAGTCGTCTCGATTTCATGGAAGTTGAGATTGGTTTTTGTTTCTCTTCTTTTTTGTTTTGTGGTGAAAGGAGGGTAAAAAAAATCTTTATTATTGTATTTTAAAACCAAGTCTCCATAGTCTTCTAATTTTTCACTTTTTCTTCTAAATGAGTTCATACCACTTAATTCTCTTTAAGGCAATACAGAAAATACTCATCCTAAGAAAATTAATTTCAACCTTTCATTATCACACTCATTTTGTATATCACTGTTACTTTGCTGAAGAATTGATAATAAGCTTCTATTGACAAATATATCAGGAAAGGATGGTGGAGCCTGACCAGGCGGTGGCGCAGTGGATGGAGTGTCGGGCTGGGGTGCGGAGGACCCAGGTTCGAGACCCCAAGCTCATCAGCTTGAGTGCGGGCTCATCTGCTTTGAGCAAAGCTCACCAGCTTAGACCCAAGGTCGCTGGCTTGAGCGGGGGGTTACACGGTCTGCTGAAGGCCCACGGTCAAGGCACATATGGGAGAGCAATTGATGAGCAACTATGGTGTCGCAACAAAAAGCTAATGATTGATGCTTCTCATCTTTCTCTGTTCCTGTCTGTCTGTCCCTATCTATCCCTCTCTCTGACTCTGAAAAAAACAACAACAAAAAAACAAAACAAAAAAATAGTCTAAAAAAAAGAAAGGATGGTGGAAAAGGAAAAAGAATAAAGAGGAATTAACATATATTGAATTTACTGAATATCTACTCAATTATGGATATTTTAGTAGAGTACTCACATACTTTTATTTAATCTTACAAATAATCTATGAAGCACATAGTGTAGTTTCTCTTCGTATAGCTGAGAAAAAGGAAATTAAAGGTGAAATAACTTGCTAGGGCAGTGGTTCTCTACCTGTGGGTCGTGACCCCAGCGGGGGTCGAACAACCAAAACACAGGGGTCGCCTAACGACATCGGAAAATACATATTTACTATACAATAGGGTCACCCTGTCAGTAAGTCAAGAAGTCAGACTAAGGCCTGTCTGCTTCTGAGGCCCAAGCTTACCCATGTTGCCTGTCAAGGTCAGACTGCTTCGCCAGGTCATTCAAGACTTCTACAAACAGGACTCAAAAATTTCGCTAGTTTTATATTTTCACAAATAGTGAATCAGAACTACTACTGGTATTTTTAAAGTAACTATTATGTGCCAGTCTGACAACAATCTTAAAAATTAATATCTATATATCTGTGGCTACTCCAAAATGGCCTGTAGTGAGAATAAAATATATAAAAACAAAAATAAATCTATGCACCTTGGGAATGATGAGTTCAGCACTGAGGGCTGTTTTGTGGAAATGATCTCAGACACGTCATGTGGTTGGCGTGTGCCTGCAAGGAAACCAGTGGCATGAGGCTCTCCACTGTCCTGCACACGCCTTGCTCATGTGACACAGCAGTCACACATTCCATGCAAGACGCTCCAACATTATTTACTACTATTAATTTTCCCAAATAACTACTATACTATTTTAAAATATAAAATATCCTCTAAAAAACGGGATGACTCTAATTGACAGGTACTGTAACACACTCTGTCTGCCTTCTGCCAAACTGAGACTACGGTTATATTCGGATATTAATTTTTGGTTCTTTAGGCTACTGGAGAGCTAATGGCCCATTGTCACAAAACCTGGGAAGCACCTTGGGGACTCTTCTGCCCTCAGACTCTGCACACTGCTATCCGTACAAGCAGCAGCCTCCCTTTCCAGCTGGGTCGCTGATGCAAGAAGAATTTTGCATCTCCCTGGGCAGTTACCTCTCATAATCCCTAAAGGAGACGTGCTGCCCTCTACTGTTCCTGGATCTCCTCTGCAGTCCCACTGTGACTGAGGGGAGACCCTATAGCCTAGTTCTCAGTGAAAACGGATGCTATTGGGTGGGTCCTCCACATTCTCCCTTCCTCAGTACTGCCATCCACTTCTCTCCCTTCAGCCTCGCTCTTTCCTGCCCAGGTTCTCTGCACCTGTGCTCTGCCGCCCCACCACAGGGACCTCACTCTCACTACTGCCCCACCAAATCGGCACCCCTCCACTTTCGAGAGCCTTCCCTTCAGAATACAAAGACGGTAAAGCCAATGCCACACAAAAGGCAAAGAAACACCCACTGTTTAAACTATATATCCAATATAGTGTCACCTTTTTTTTTTTTTTTAGCTATTTCCTCTTTCTCTCTCTTTCTTTCTCTTGCCCCTCTCTCTTTCTCACATCCAGGCTTCTAGAAAGAACAACCTCTACTACTCTTCCAATCAATGCTCTCTGGCTTCAGCTTCTAGTATTCTTCCTGAGTTGACAATGACACCTGTGTCCTTAAGCTAATCTGCACCCATGTGCTCCTCCATCCTCTCCATACCCGGCTTTTCTGAAGCCGGTGGCTTTGCTGCCTGGTTCTTCCTAGGCTACTCTTCCCCTTGTCTGCTCCTTCCAAGCTGCACAGCCCAGCGGAGCCTGCGCCCCTCCTGTCTGGGAGGTCTAGTAAGACTAATGCCCGTCCTGGGTCCAGATGATGCCATCCCATCCCCATATCCTCCGTGAACCTCCACGATAACACCATATCATTGGACTTTTATTGTTTGTCCTAAACAGTTTATTTGTCACTAAAACTGTAGCTCTGCCAATCATTTGACATGTTTTCCACATTTGTGATTATACCAATGAAAGTTTAGCTCAAGTGACAATTACAGTAAAAGTGGCTACTTTTAAAGGATATGCATACAAAAACGTAACATAGAATGAAAAAGTTTGTAACAAACCAGTAATCAAACAGCAAAATCAGTAATTACTATCTAATCTGTTTTTTGGAGAGGAGAAAAATTTGATAAAAATCAATAGATCTTTTCACCAGAAAACAAAATAAAAAATAAAGCCCAAACTCAAAATCTAAATCAAAGGTTCAGAGTTCAAGGAACTTCTCAAGTCATTTGCCCGCCGACTCCATAGAAACCTGGTCTGCACCTATGCTACAAGCAAAGGGAATAATTTAATGTGCCAAAAATTTTAAAAGATCATAATAATTATAGTCCACTCCAGACAAACACAGAATGAGAGACATTAATCATAACAACTTTCAGGAAAGTGAAGGGCATTTCTTCCTGACATAATAGTTCTTTATCTCCTTTTCACTCCGTTTGCTTCCAGCCCTCAGCATCCATTTGTGCATGCTCATTAAGTGAAAGGCATTTGCTGTTTCTTGCATAAATGTCCTTTAAAACAACTTGAAATCCTCACTACTTGAGAATTTTCTAACCTGTTCACGCTTAAGAGTCTGTAAGATAATGACTGAGCTAAAAGGTTGTCCTGCCCGGAGCATAAATTAGAAAGGCCTTTCCCTTCCACCCACAGGCATCTTCACCCAGGCAGGAGCCCTGCTGCGCGCTGGCTTCCTTTTGCTTGACTACAGAGTAAATAGGAGACTGATGTGTGAGTACAAAGTGAAATCGCCCATGCTGTTTTACATTCCTGGCCTAGAAAAGTCTCCCTTAAAAATATTTAAGTGTTTTGACAGTTACAGGTAGCATTTGATTCTGCTTGAAAGCCCAAGTGGAAGGGTGTCGAAACAATTAGTGTTTTAATAACTCCCTTTCTTCGGTTTTTTGGCAGGCACAAGTTTATCACAGAGAGAGCAAAAAACATTCTCATGAAAATAAGCCAGTGACATTTAGCAAAATCATATAATGTGATTACCTTTATTCCTATGCTCTTTCTACTTTAAAATAGGATCCAGTGTCAAGAAATGGAAATGGTGGTGGTCCACATCTACTACTTTGATAGACAAGGTTTTCTACACAAGGACTGGAGTCAGTGGTCCTCACTATTCTCAAGGCAGCCTGAAGGCAGCCAGTGCTCAGCAGTCACCACCGAACCCTTACAGGCTCCAGAATTCCGCCTCAAGGCTCCTGCTATCTGAGGAAAAGGCAGGTCAGGGGCCCAAGACTGCGTGGTTTAGGGAAGAGGGATGGTTGGTTACCTGTGAGGTTCTAATATATCCACAACAAAGCTTGTTTTGTGTGCCTCTCTTAATTTGTGGAGAAATATGCTAATTCAAAAATGTCTAACTAGCTTCACATTAACTCCGACTTCAAATCTTGGAATGGCAGAGCAGCTGTGCCTGGAGGCAATACAATCTTCTTTCTATAAAAATCTCTCACAGCTCCATACAGAAGTGGGAGAGTAAAAATAGATAATCAAATCCAAATTAAGGCTATTAAGAATTGATTTCATATAAAGATTAGATGGCAAAATTTTGTTTAGGTTATGGATAGTCACTAAAAATATATAATATTTATTTACCTAAATTTTTTATTGTGTTTTATCTTATTTTGTCACAGTTAAATAGTTTTATCATTAGGGGGTTTTAACTGCATATAGTTTATAGAATTTTCTTCCGAATACTCCTGAGGAAGGAATACCTAATGAAAAGCGAACCCTCTAATGAGGACGCAACCCAAATACAGGAGAGGCACCATAAGGTGTGAAATCCTGTCACAAAGTTTTCTTAATTGATTGACTTGGAGACAGAGAGAGGGAGAGAGAACAAGAGAAGCAAGTGAGAGAGAGTGAGCGAGCGAGAGAGAAGAATGCTCTTAGTTGTGTATTCACTGCTTGCTTCTGGTGTGTGTCCTGACCGGGGATCAAACGTGGCGTTTTGGGACACCACTCTAACCAGCTGAGCTGACTGGCCCAGCCCCGTCACAAATGTTTTATAGTCTATGCAATATACAGGGGAAGAGGTGTCATGAAGAGAGTAGGAAGAGAGTGGCACTAGTCAGTGGGATACTACAGAGTTGTATAAAGAAACAACAGAAGAAAAAGAATGAGAAAACCAGTTCCTTAAAAGTCTTTTTTCAATCATAATATGTAGGCTCCATTATTATGCAATCTCCTCCCATTTCTTTTTTTTTCTGCCTCTCACTTCATTATTCACCTGGGTTCAATCCTAAGGTTTAGCCTTTGATTTACCATTCTCTAGATTTAAAGATTTTTCTTCAGATAACTCATTGCCTTACACAGGCTTAGCAATTCTCTGGGAGGGTCTCACCCTACAGCTCTAGACCTGGCTCCCTTCCTCAAACCAGTAAGCTCCTGACTCTCTCCTGTCCCTGCTGCCAACCTACATCAGCATCAAGGTGGTTACAAAGTGCTTTCTAGTTTTTCTTCTCTTGTATAGTTGTCACTTCGGTTCCATACAGATTGCTCAGACCTGTGTCATTTTTATGCTCAAAAATCTCAATAGTCCAAATTCGGGGTCTGGCATCAAGCTCTTGATATACTTTATCCCTATATGGTCCTTTATTTTCAATTAGGCCAGTTGATTTGCTAACACCCCCCAAAATTATGAACTTTATGAAAATGCATTAATAGCCTGACCTGTGGTGGCACAGTGGATAAAGAGTTGACCTGGAAATGCTGAGGTCACTGGTTTGAAACCCCGGACTTGCCTGGTCAAGGCACAAATGGGGGTTGATGCTTCTGGCTCCTCCCCTTCTTCTCTCTCTCTCTCCCTCCCCCACCAAAATAGTAAAAACAAAAATAAAAAATACGCCTGACCTGTGGTGGCGCAGTGGATGGGGCATGGACCTGGAAATGCTGAGGTTGCCGGTTCGAGACCCTGGGCTTGCCTGGTCAGGGCACATATGGGAGTTGATGCTTCCAGCTCCTCCCCCCCTTCTCTCTCTCTCTGTCTCTCCCTCTCCTCTCTAAAATGAATAAATTAAAAAAAAATTAATAAAATAAAATAAAATAAAATAAAAAATACATAAAAATGCATTAATAAATACTTAGATTATCTTGACTTAGAAAATTTTATTATTTTCCACAGACTATAGAAATCTTTAAGTCTGGAATGCACTGTGTTGAGTAAAGAAATGAGAAAACGCATTAGCATATGCTTTTGTTTATTATATTTACTGTTGCGAAACTTTGCTCAATTAAGCATGAGATAAATTTATAAAAAAAATTTCCATTGATTTAAGAGGGAAGAGGGTTGGGGTGATTAAGGCAGGGAGGAAGGGAGAAAGGGGAGGGGAGAGAGAGAAGCATCAACTTGTGTTCCACTTAGTGGTGCACTGCTCCATTTAGTGGTGCACTCATTGATTATTTCTCGTATGTGTCCTGAGTGGGAATCAAACTCACGACCTTGGCACACTGCAGTCACCTGGCCAGGACCACAAGGGGAAATTTTTTTAACTCATAAGTAACTTTCAATTTCTAAGGATTGATCAAGATCGAATTGTACCCTCCACATTTGACCTACCAACCTTCTGTAGCCTTGACAGTGATAATCAAGTATCTCCTTCAGATGCCATTTAGGGAGATGAGAGGGTGTTAACTGTTCACAGCCCGAGCTTCAGCAACTAGCATATCAAATCCCACCTATTTAGATAATATCGAGAGGCCTGATTTTGTCCAATATGTATTAATTGTTTCCTTGAAGGCTAACCCTAACCACGTGTGTTCATTCAATACATTCTCACTATTCCCATGTCAGGCTCTATTCTGGCTCAGAACTGGGGTTACAGCAGCAAACGAGACGGGTGCCTCCTATATTGCCTTGCCCCACCCTGACTCATGAGTAGTGTGCAGACATTCAGAACATTTTTAGGGAAATGCATATAGCAAAATGGGATAGACCAGGGTGCTAGTAAGAGCATTATTATAGTAGGTAATAATGTGTGAGAATGCGAGCCGACAGTTTACAGGGCTCGGAATGTGCGTCACAAGGACCCCCTGGGAGAGGACGCAGGCGCTGCTGATTCGCCGGCTCACTCTGGTCCTCAGGCTTTCTGGCGTCATTTCTACTCATCCCTCAAAACTCAGCTTGGAATTTCCAATCCTTCTAGAAGATAGGTCGGAATTAGTCTTTTCATACTTCTTGTTATTCCCAAAACTCTGTGTGTTTCCCCTAACTTGGCATCAAGCAAATATAGAGGTATGAGAAATATTACTTGTTTATCTTCCAACTGGATGGCGAATTCTTAGAGGGTGTCTCTAAATCTTAAGTGCTGAGCAAGTATTTAATAAATATTTCTATGTTAATGAGTGAAGATTTTGCAAGGAAAAATACCAAACACAATTTCTGCTTTGATATTAACAGGCAAAACAAAAGATAAAACAGGTAAAGGCTTTAACTGAAGTATTTTTGCTAGAGGTTTGGAACACAGCACAAGTCTGTATAATTTCTGTGCTTCTGCAGACTGTGGAAGCTAGAATGCTGGAGGCCATCTTTTGCCAAAATCTATATTCCCCAGGGTCTCAGAGGATACTTTATCAGGATTTTCTAATTCTAAAATAAAATATGCCATATGTATACACACACATATATTTCTAAATCTATATTTAGAATCTAAATCATCTATGATCTTTCTAAAAGAGTACATTTATTAAAATTAATATAGATGTTTTAATATAGTTTCTTTTCTTCTAGAGAGAGAGAAAGACAGACAGAGAGAGAGAGAGAGAAAGAGAGAGAGAGAAACAGACAGAAAAGGAAAGAGATGAGAAGCATCAATTCTTCATTGGGCACCTTAGCTGTTCATTGATTGCTTTCTCATATGTGACTTGACTTGGGGCTCCAGCTAAGCCAGTGACCCTTTGCTCAAGCCAATGACCTTGGACTCAAGCCAGTGACCTTTGAGCTCAAGCCAGCGATCATGGGATCACGTGTGTAATCCCATGCTCAAGCCGGCGACCTTGGAGTTTCGAACCTGGGTACTCAGCATCCCAGGCGATGCTCTATCCACTGCACCACCACCTGGTTAGGTAATATATAGAATTTCTTAAAGGAATAAAAAGTGGTCATGACCCTGGAAGATGGTATGCCCTTGTAATCCAGCCTCAGACGCAGAAAAGAGTGCTATGCAGTTGCTCAATCTGAGACTAAGAGTGGACACACCAGAGGCTAGAAACCCTCTGAGGGGTGTATCTCAATAGTTCAACCGTATGTCCTGAGGGAAAGAAAGGTACACAACAGCTCATTCCCTCGGGGTTGGTGAGAACAGGTAATGACTCAAGCAGCTGCACTCAGAGCACGACATGGCAGGGAGACTAAGAACCTGCACTCAGAATCAGATGTGCCCAGGTTCGAAGTTTGACTGCAGAACCTTAAGCAAACTATCAGACCTGTTTAATCCTTGGTTATATTCAACTTTAAAACGGAGATAAAATCATTCAATATTTGATAGGAGTAATGAAAAGATTAAACGGGATATGTATAAAACATCAGCATAGTGCCTGGCATTTACTATCCAAGCAGAAAATTTTATAAATCTTTTAAAAAGAGTTTACAGATAACATCAACTATATATTTGTAGAAAATATAAATCGGACATTAGTTTTGTTTAAGTACATGAATGCAAATTAAAAAGTAAAAGGGGTTATGTGCTACATTTCAATCACATAGCACGGTTTTCAATAAAACTAAGTAATTTTTAGAAATAGATTACAAATAGATGGTGAAATGTCAACTTTTCCTAAAAAATAATCCCAATCCTTGTTGTAATGAATAAACTTTCCTTAACCAAATTCTTCATTTATCCAACATCTAGTCAAATAAATCTATGTTTATACATATACTGTATTTCCCCATGTATAAGACACACCCTTTTCCAAAAAATTTGGGGTCTAAAAACTAGGTGTGTCTTATACAGTAGTTGTAGATTTTTTTAACTTATATTTTCCGCTTTTTCGTGTTTGTTGAGGAGTTGTATGAATTTTATGCTGAATAAAACTTGAGTTCAATAACTTTATGTAATACATGTTTTTTTTCAAATTTTGGGCCCCCAAATTAAGGTGTGTCTTATACATGGGGTCGTCTTATACATGGGGAAATATGTACTTCATAAAGATTAATTTGGTCATTTGGATTTTGTTCTTACTTGCTTAAAAATGTGCAGGGAAAACAGCAAAAAAATCAATACAAAGTAAGTTTCAAAACCAGGTCAATCTCCTACATTTATGTTACAACAGAGACCTTGATATTTGTGGTATATCTCCACTGACTTGCTGTATAACCTACTAGCTTAATTATCACAATAGCCTTAGGACTTAAGATAATGTACATCAGCTCTAGCAAAGATAGAAATGCAATGCTCATCTGCTTTTACAAACTGGATTGAAATATCACAATTTATACGTAATTACTCATGAGCCTGTGTAGCATGGGCAGTTTACTAACATTACAGTCAGAGAAGAACAGGGGCCCTGAGGCCAATGCACAAATTTATCTTAAATAATTTCTCCCATTATATGTAAAATATTTACTTAACATTAAGCATAGCAGGGGTACACATATGCCATTATAATCATATCATGATTACTGTGTTGGCTGCGGTTCTTTAAAAACTTATAATGTGGAATGAATTGTTATTTTATATATTTTACTTATAATAAAAATAATCAAAGTATGTATATGTAATAAGGAGCGAAATGTGATGGAAATCAGAACTGTATTATGGCCACAATTATGTCTATAGCTCTGTAGTTTTGACTTTATAGCCAGAGTTTCCATGTATTCATCTATAAAAAAATAGTCTCTAAGGTCCAAGAAAATATCCTCTACACTTTTTGCCATTATTTTACATGTCACAACATCTCTAAATAATAAACACCAAATTAGGAATTATTTATCCACAATCAATTTCTCTGATTACTCTTCTTTTTTCCTACTGTTAGAGTGGGGGAAGGCAAAACAAGAACACATGCTGTTGACAAAAATCAAAAGATATACAAAAAATTTTGCTGCAGGATTTTACCTTTCCTTTATTAAGCATCTACCATATATACTTTACCTTAAGCAGCAGGGATACAGCTATTAACAGATTTTACCAATGTCTTTTTCTTATTTACCTCATAATGTTTTAGGCTTTTGTAAAAATCTGACACACCTTTCTCTACTCAGTCACATATTAGTAGTAGAACATCACTACTTCATTCATCTGTACCCAAAACAACCCCTGAATGTAATCTGTCAAGTATGTTTCAATTTATAAATCTGGTGAACTCTGGTGACACTCTCACTAAGGGTACATGGCAATCACAATGGATGGATTCGTTTTTGGCTAGGTAAGGTAAGCAGAACCCCATCATCCATAATAGAGAGAAAAAGGGCACCAAAGCAAATAAACCCAATCAACACAAACTGGCGCTTTGAGACTGGGTGTGCAGGAGCTGCTTAGGGATTTCTGAAAAGACTCAATCTCATAAATACCAGAGACTGAGTTAACTTACCGTCTTTTTAGTGATTCTAGCCCATCCGTCCATAGTAATACCACATGAAGTTCACCTGTATTAATGAGTCTGCCAAAATGCTGGTTACAGTATTTCAAACTGTACTGACAACTATGGTAGAGTAATATAGGCAACAGATTCAAGATTTCATATTTCTTGATGTAAAGTAAATCCACTACTTAAAATAACATTATGAGAGCACAATGCTTTTGAAACAATACACCAGACAACACTCATCATACATGTGTGAGGTAACTTCAAATAATAATAATAAAAAGTATTCACTGAAGGCCTGAAAGAACTATAGACACTACCTTAAGGCAACAACCTCAGGATATAGATATTAGTACACTACCTCACAGCAAATGTATAGATTCACACATTTTTACAATTTTAGTTAAATTGAAACTTGAGAACGCCACAGCAGCCTACTAAAATCACAGATCAACAGGATAAAAGTAGATAAAAAGAATATGTCATTTATGAATACTGTTTATTACCATGGTTACAAACTTTCAGAATGGGCCTCTGAGACATTGGACTGAGACTCTGCCGAATATCTGTTAAAAAAAAATATATAAGAGAAACTTAATATAGAGGTCTATTCATCTCAGGAAGTGTAACTATGTTTTTCCAAGGTTAAGTATTTCTAGAAGCAAAGCAATAATGTTATGACTTTTACTTCCCATTTAATTATGCTACAGTCAAGTCCACTGGGATACAGTACACATGGTTTTTTAGATGAGCCTTGTCACACTAAGCAGGATTTCCTAGGTTCAGTGCATTGATCTGTAATGTGCTACTGACACCGGCCAACTGGAATGCTTCTCTCTCTGACATTTGCCATCACAGGGGAAGGATTAAGAAAACTTATGAAACTTCTGAAGAGTTGTTGCCCACAGCACTACATTCTTGACACATGACTTCAAAAGATTTTAAGAAAATATAAAAGGGTTGTTCTTTGTGATAGTTCCCTAGAAAGTAACATGAAACAAGTATAATGTTCACCTTTTGGCTTCGGTGTCCTTTTTCTTCGGTCGCGGAAGGCAGCCCCCGACTGCAAGGCCTCCAGCAGACTATCCATCACGCCTGTCTCGTCGCCCTCTGTGAAAACAGACACAGGGAATTCCATCAGCCCACGGGGTTAGTATAGCAGTGTCAAGCATACACAGAGACTGGCGATGGCGATGGCAATAGGGGAAAGAAGATCAGATGGCCGGGCTAGGCCAGCAACTGAAAAATATGATAGGACTTTAACTCTTTCATAAATCAAATATCTTTTAAAGAAATCTGTCTCATTAGTGCCTGTATTATGGTCCACTAAAGAGGATCGAGTTACATTAATTCACTTCAGAGCACTGCTTCTACGGTCTGGTGGCACAACTTTAAATGGATTGTGGTTCTCACCACATCTGTGTCTCAGGTCATCGTAAGTCACATTTCCCTGGTAGAAATGGGTATTTACAAGGCATCAGCTTCTGTTATCAAATCAGCCACGTATGGGAAAGCTTTTGCTGGTGGCATTGATATCCTGTTGTCTAAATGTACCATACAAAACTGTATTTTCATGCTAGCTCTTGAGAACATGCTCCCAACAACTGATTTATTTTTTGTGACACACACAGAGAGAGAGAGAGAGAGAGAGAGAGAGAGAGAGAGAGAGAGATACAGACAGACAGGAAGGGAGAGAGGTGAGAAGCATCAATTCTTCACTGCAGCACCTTAGTTGTTCATTGATTGCTTTCGGGGGGGGGGGGCTACAGCAAAGTGAGTGACCCCTTGCTCAAGCCAGACTGTGGGCTCAAACCAGAGACCATGGGGTCATGTCTACGATACCACGCTCAAACCAGCAACCCAGTGCTCAAGCAGGATGAGCCCACTCTCAAGCCAGTGACCTCAGGGTTTCAAACCTGGGTCATCTGCATCCCAGTCCAACACTCTATCCCCTGCGCCACCGCCTAGTCAGGAACCAACAACTGATTTTTGATATCAGAGGATAATCGTCCCCTAACTTTAGATGACTTGCAACAATCATTACAAATTTTTACAAACTGTATGAAGTTTGTCTTCTATCATAAAAAACAAACAAAGAGGATCTCAAAAATCTAAAGGACTGCATCACATTGTGATTAATTTAAGCTGGTGTTCTGTATAAGATTAATAATGTTATATGTATAGCCAATTCTCTCTATAAATATCTGATTTTTTTGTAATAATCATAATTATTTATAGTTGTCAATGCTAAATATTATTTAAAGAAAGCAGAAAAAAAGCTTCAACAATAGTACTGGCCCAAATGAAATACAAGGAAACACCAAAGATTTTTTGTCCCACACAGAGAGTTTATTTACAGGCATTCTCTCTGAAATTGTATAGCTGGTACCTAGTTATATTTAAATTAATAAAAAAACAATTTTCCCCCAAAATTTTTATGTATTTTTGAGACACAATCCCTTTAAAGAGAATAGATGACAAAGAATTACAGTAGAATAAAAAAAAACCACATTTAAGACCTGGCTGGTTGGCTCAGTGTGTGGAAGTCCTGGGTTCGATTCCCGGCCAGGGCACACAGGAGAAGCACCCATCTGCCTCTTCCCCCCCCTCCTTTCTCTCTCTCTTTCTCCCTTTCCCTCCTGCAGTCAGGGTTCCATCAAAGCAAAGTTGGCCCAGGCTCTGAGGATGGCTCCATGGCCTCTGCTTTAGGCACTAGAATGGCTCTGGTTACAATGGAGCAACAGCCCAGATGGGCAGAGCATTGCCCCCTAGTGGGCTTTACGGGAGGATCCTAGTCAGCCACATGTGGGAGTTTCTCTGCTTCCCTGCTTCTCACTTCAGATAAACAAAACAAAACAAATAAAACACATTTATAAACAGATATATATTTATAAATATGCATCGATCCCTTTTCCATCTGGTTCTAATTCATATTTTTAGAAAAGTAATAAATCTGGTAGGTATAATTTAAAAAAAAGTGGATGAGAAATAGAGGATTTGGAAATTGTTAATTTACATGTGAATTTTATTCTAAAGTGGCTTAATGGCTATTTTAATTAAAATACATTAAGTAGTTCAGACACTTTAATTAGTATCTACCTAGCTATCTGAAAATTTATAGTTAAGCTCAACTATATTTTTTCTAAAAAGAAGTACAGGTAATGCCAAATACTGATCAAAAAATTAGGGGATATTTCAAAATGCACTTTCAAGATCAGGGCACGTGCAGATACTCCAGTACTTTCAGACTTTTGTATATAGTGCATTTTCACCAATGAAATAAAAGTTGGTTTTGCATCTCATTTGCATAATCAAGCATCTTTGACTTGTCATTTACTTTTCTGATGTTCTTGTTTAATAAAAAGAAGAAAATCAAATGCCTTTTTTTTTTTTTTTTTTTTTTGGTATTTTTCTGAAGCTGGAAACAGGGATAAGACAGTCAGACAGACTCCCGCATGCGCCCAATCGGGATCCACCCGGCACGCCCACCAGTGGGCGATGCTCTGCCACGACCAGAGCCACTCCAGCGCCTAGGGCAGAGGCCAAGGAGCCACCCCCAGCACCCGGGCCATCTTTGCTCCAATGGAGCCTCGCTGCGGGAGGGGAAGAGAGAGACAGAGAGGAAGGAGAGGGGGAGGGGTGGAGAAGCAGATGGGTGCTTCTCCTGTGTGCCCTGGCCGGGAATCAAACCCAGGACTTCTGCACGCCAGGCCGACGCTCTACCACTGAACCAACCGGCCAGGGCTTCAAATGCTTTTTTAATGCTTCATATTCATTTAGAAATATCTCCTAATTTTTGTGAGCAGTATATTTAAGGTTTTGAATATATTTCATTAGTGAAAGGAAACATTTTAAAAATCTAAAATTTAAGAAAACAAGCATGAAATAAATGATATATTTTAAGGGAAAAAAACTACAAAGAAAATTTGAACTTTTATTACTAAGTTTCCTATAGGTTAGTGGTCTTGATTTAGTAATTCTGAAACTATTATGTGTGTATTATAAGACTGAATAGATGAATAAATATGTTGCTGTTGGCGACAGGGGTGCTCACTGAAGGAAAGGAAATACAAACAAAATAGTAGAAAAAAGGAAGAGCTGTGAAGTATTGGATTTGATTTAAATGTATCATATAACCTCAAGGTTTTTAAAAAACACTTTTTCTAACTTTGTGGCTCCAAAGAGCCCAGATATATGACAATGAAGTAGCAATGTGCACAGCTAACTCTTGGAACATGGTGTTTAAGTATCATTACTCACTAAGAGAAACCAGAATACTTAGACAAATGGCTACTTTAGAACAGAGAGCAAGGTGCTGTAAAATGAGCCAGGAACATACTGTCCTGTCAGAAAACAAGTGCTTAAACACAGGCAGGAGGGCAGAGGAGCCAGACTGAAGGGTAGCTTACAAATACAGGACAATTTAGCACTGAATAAGTATAATGAGAATGAATTATTACACCTTGGAAAAAAGAAAAGAGGCATGCACTGATATTGACACATTAAAATATTAAAAAATAAATATGGAGGAAGAGAAAACTCTTCTTTAAAGGAGACTAGGGAGATGACGTCAGAGTAATGGCGGGGTAGGAAGCAATACTGATAAATCTCCCCCAAAACTCAACAAGATCTTCAACCAGAAACAGAAAAACCTATACTTGGAGCCTCTAGATGCTTCGCAATACACCCAAAGGTATGGTTGAGTGAAAAATTGGCTAAATATATAACCAAACCCCGAAGGAAATAGGGAGTAAGAAATGCTCCGCCTTCCTCACTAACCTAAACAGGGCGGCTTTCTCTGGTAACTGTGAATATAGAAACTGAGGTGGGCAAAGGGGGTGAATAGATCCAGGCCGCGGCACAAACGGCCGAACCAGGCTGTGGCACGGAGATCCAAGCCGAGGAAAAACTGATCCTGTGGCAAGCCGGGCAATACAAGCTAACACTCGCGTCAAACCCAAACAAAGAAAGACAAGCGGAGCGGCCATTTTACCCGGTCTCCTGGTTGGCGTGCGCGCAGTTAGTGGGCGAAAGATTTCTTCCTAAGCCCCGGAAGTGGGTGCCCGTGTTGCCCCACGGAGAGGCAGGGTCAGAGGCCTTTCTGTGGGCCGAGAGCAGAGTCTCTGGGCAGTCCCAGCGCCCTGGGAAAGCCACGCACGGGAGGGAGTGAGAACTAATTCCAACGATGGAGATTTTCCGTGCGGTTGGGGGTTTCACTCAGAGGGAAACGCGGCCGGCCTCATATCCTGGTTTGCGCGAGCAGATAGTGAATGAGAGATTCCTCCGAGTGCCTCGGCAGTGCGCGCCCGTGTTATCGCAGAGAGAGGCAGAGTCAGGGGCCTTTGTGTGGGCCAAAGCAGAATCTCGGGCCGCCCCAGCGCCTTGCAAAAGCCATGCACGGGGACGGAGCGAGACTCAATTCCAACGCTGCAACTTTTCCCTGCGGTTGGGGGTTTCACTCAGAGCGTGAGACTGCTGGCCGGAAATCGTGGTCGCAGACAGTGAGTGAGAGTTTCCTCCAAGCGCCCTGGAAGTGGGTGCCCGCCTGTGTTACTGGACAAAGTGGCAGAGCCAGAGGTCTTTGAGTGGGCGGAAAGCCCGCCTGATTATGCTAACAGCTCTGACTGAGCCTTACCCAGAGCCCTGTGCTGAGTGGAAATAGAGTGGGGAGTTGCCAGCTCTTTGAGCCTCTTACTATCCAGGCAGAGGCAGCAGCAACCCCATAGCTGGATTATCAGGCTACTAATTGAGGAAGGAAAGACTAGGAGAAAGGCTCCAGGAACACGGACTCTCTCACTGTCGGAGCCTATAAATGCTAATGAGCCTCGACTGCCAACGAGACTAAAGCACAATACATGACATTGCCATAGAGACTTATCAACTGCAAACCTCTACCTGAGCGTGCCAAAGGGGCAGAACCCGGGGTACAGAGTCACCAACCAGGAAGAGGGAGAGAAAAGAAAAAGCAAGAAGATAACCTCTCAAAATCAAGAATAATCTGCAGACTTTATAACCTATCCCATTTTATTATATTGGTTCATTTGTTTCTCTTATCTTCATTCTTGATACTTTTTTTCCTCCTCCAATTTCGCCGATTAACTCTCTGCCAGTCTTACTCTCTCCTCTCCTTGAACTACACTACCCATAAGTGTTACATCTCCCATTATCTTTTCTCTTCTCTTTCTTTCTCTCTATGAGGGTTGCACTCCAAAACCCTTAACTCTCTCTCTCTCTCTCTCTCCTTTCTTTTTTCTTCTTTTAGTGGTTCCCTCTTTTTTTTCTCTCTCTCTCTTTCTTTTCTCCCTCTACATTAGTTTCTTCCTTTCTCCTTTACATCTCCTCTCATTCAAACCTCAATAACAAATTATCTTATCTGGGACTCAAACTTATGTTTGTGGCATTTTGGGGGGTTTTTACTTCACCTTTTTAACTCACTAGTAGTGAGTTAAAAAGGTGGCTCTCCATATTATCTAGTTCTTGTTCCACTAAATACAATAGTAATTTCTTTAATTTGTCCCCCCATTTTTCCGTTTTCCTCTTATTCCTCTCATCATAACTCTCAGACAACCAACACCTAAAAGCAAATCATTTTATTCTTGACCCAAATTTTTTCCTTATTTGCTTTTTGTGGGTCCATACGCTCTTTTTTTTTCTTTTTACTTTTTTTTTTTTTTGCCCCTTTATTACTTTTCCCCAATTCAGGCCCTCCATCACAGGCATTGTTTGTTATAATTCACAGTTCACCACAAGATTTTCTCAAGAAAGGGGAGAGGAGAGGAGAGGAAAAAAGGAGGGGAGGGGGAATAATTTCCTTTTTTTAAAATTTTTATTTTATTTTATTTTTCTTTATTTCATTATTAATTTTTTTAAAAAAAACACAACTCTTTTCGATTTTTATTTTTTTTAACTTTTTATTCTTTATTAAATCTCATTAATACTATCAACAAAACCACCCTCAGATGCCATTAAGGAAGAGAAAATCGAATATCATGGATACGAAAGAAAGAGAGGTAACACAGCTAGATGAGGAAAAATCTATGGAGAAAAAATTTAATATATTGGAAACCTTGGAGCTAAATGACAGAGAATTCAAGATAGAAATCCTAAAAATCCTCCGAGATATACAAGAAAACACAGAAAGGCAATTTAGGGAGCTCAGAAAACAACTCAGTGAACACAAAGAATATATGTCCAAGGAAATTGAAACTATAAAAACAAATCAAACAGAGATGAAAAACTCAATTCACGAGCTGAAAAACAAAGTAACAAGCTTAGCTAATAGAACAGGTCAGATAGAAGAGAGGATTAGTGAAATAGAAGACAAGCAACTTGAGGCACAACAGAGAGAAGAAGAAAGAGACTCAAAAATTAAAAAAAATGAGATAGCCCTACAAGAATTATCTGACTCCATCAAAAAGAATAACATAAGAATAATAGGTATATCAGAGGGAGAAGAGAGAGAAAATGGAATGGAGAACATACTCAAACAAATAATAGATGAGAACTTCCCAAGCCTGTGGAAAGAACTAAAGCCTTAAGTTCAAGAAGCAAACAGAACTCCGAGTTTTCTTAACCCCAACAAACCTACTCCAAGGCATATCATAATGAAATTGACACAAACCAACAGCAAAGAAAAAATTCTCAAGGCAGCCAGGGAAAAGAAGAATACAACATATAAAGGAAGGCCCATTAGATTATCATCAGATTTCTCAGCAGAAACTCTACAAGCTAGAAGAGAGTGGACCCCAATATTTAAAGTCCTGAAAGAGAGGAACTTTCAGCCACGAATACTATACCCATCAAAACTATCCTTCAATTATGAAGGAGAAATAAAAACATTCACAGATACAGAAAAGATGAGGGAATTTATCATCAGAAAACCCCCACTCCAGGAATTACTAAAGGGGGTTCTCCAATCAGATACAAAGAACAAAAAAAAAAAACAGAGCCACAAGTAAAAGCTCCAAGAAGAACACAATAAAACCAAATTTAAACTGTGACAACAACAAAAAGAAAGAGGGGGAGAAGATGGAGATTAACAGTAGCAAAGGACGATGGAGTGCAAAAGTACTCACAAAATAGTTTGCTACAATGAACAGGGTAGGGACCCTTTTCATTACTCAAAGGTAACCACCATTGAGAAAACCACCACAGAAGCACATGAGATAAAAAAGATAGCAACAGAGGAAAGATGTATGGAATACAACCAAATAAAAACAAAAGATAGAAAAACGAAAGAGAAGGATCAAACAAGACACAAAACTAACAGAAAGCAAGATATAAAATGGCAATAGGGAGCTCACAAGTATCAATAATTACACTAAATGTAAACGGATTAAACTCACCAATAAAAAGGCACAGAGTAGCAGAATGGATTAAAAAAGAAAATCCAACTGTATGCTGCCTACAGGAAACTCATCTAAGTAACAAGGATAAAAACAAATTCAAAGTGAAAGGCTGGAAAACAATACTCCAAGCAAATAACATCCAAAAAAAAGCAGGTGTAGCAATACTCATATCGGATAATGCTGACTACAAGACAGGAAAAGTACTCAGAGACAAAAATGGCCATTTCATAATGGCTAAGGGGACACTGAATCAAGAAGACATAACAATTCTTAATATATATGCACCAAACCAAGGAGCACCAAAATATATAAGACAGCTACTTATTGATCTTAAAACAAAAACTGAGAAAAACACAATCATACTTGGAGACCTCAATACACCGCTGACGGCTCTAGATCGGTCATCCAAACAGAGAATCAATAAAGACATAGTGGCCTTAAACAAAACACTAGAGCACCTGATATGATAGACATCTACAGGACATTTCATCCCAAAGTGACTGAGTATACATTTTTCTCCAGTGTACATGGATCATTCTCAAGAATTGACCATATGTTGGGCCACAAAAACAACATCAGCAAATTCAGAAAAACTGAAGTGGTACCAAGCATATTTTCTGATCATAAAGCCTTGAAACTAGAATTCAACTGCAAAAAAGAGGAAAAACATCCCACAAAAATGTGGAAACTAAACAACATACTTTTAAAAAATGAATGGGTCAAAGAAGAAATAAGTGCAGAGATCAAAAGATATATACAGACTAATGAAAATGACAATACGACATATCAGAATCTATGGGATGCAGCAAAAGCAGTGATAAGAGGGAAGTTCTTATCACTGCAGGAATATATGAACAAACAAGAGAGAGCCCAAGTGAACCACTTAACTTCCCACCTTAAGGAACTAGAAAAAGAAGAACAAAGACAACCCAAAACGAGCCGAAGAAAGGAGATAATAAAAATCAGAGCAGAAATAAATGAATTAGAGAACAGAAAAACTATAGAAAAAATTAATAGAACAAGGAGCTGGTTCTTTGAAAAGATCAACAAAATTGACAAACCCTTGGCAAGACTTACCAAGGAAAAAAGAGAAAGAACTCATATAAACAAAATCCAAAATGAAAGAGGAGAAATCACCACGGACACCGTAGATATACAAAGAATTATTATAGAATACTATGAAAAACTTTATGCCACTAAATTCAACAACCTAGAAGAAATGGATAAATTCCTAGAACAATACAACCTTCCTAGACTGAGTCAAGAAGAAGCAGAAAGCCTAAACAGACCTATCAGTAGAGAAGAAATAGAAAAAACCATTAAAAACCTCCCCAAAAATAAAAGTCCAGGCCCTGACGGCTATACCAGCGAATTTTATCAAACATTCAAAGAAGACTTGGTTCCTGTTCTACTCAAAGTCTTCCAAAAAATTGAAGAAGAAGCAATACTTCCAAACACATTTTATGAGGCCAACATAACCCTCATACCAAAACCAGGCAAGGATGGCACAAAAAAAGAAAACTACAGACCAATATCTCTAATGAATACAGATGCTAAAATACTAAACAAAATACTAGCAAATCGAATACAACAACATATTAAAAAAATAATACATCATGATCAAGTGGGATTCATCCCAGAATCTCAAGGATGGTTCAACATACGTAAAACGGTTAACGTAATACACCATATCAACAAAACAAAGAACAAAAACCACATGATCTTATCAATAGACGCAGAAAAGGCTTTCGATAAAATACAACACAATTTTATGTTTAAGACTCTCAACAAAATGGGTATAGAAGGAAAATATCTCAACATGATAAAGGCCATATATGATAAACCATCAGCTAACATCATATTAAATGGCACTAAACTGAAGGCTTTCCCCCTTAAATCAGGAACAAGACAGGGTTGTCCACTCTCTCCACTCTTATTTAATGTGGTACTAGAGGTTCTAGCCAGAGCAATCAGACAAGACAAAGAAATAAAAGGCATCCATATCGGAAAAGAAGAAGTAAAGGTATCACTTTTTGCAGATGATATGATCCTATACATCGAAAACCCCAAAGAATCCACAAAAAGACTACTAGAAACAATAAGCCAATACAGTAAGGTCGCAGGATACAAAATTAACATACAGAAGTCAATAGCCTTTCTATATGCCAACAATGAAACAACTGAGAAGGAACTCAAAAGAATAATCCCCTTCACGATTGCAACAAAAAAAATAAAATACTTAGGAATAAACATAACAAAGAATGTAAAGGACTTATATAATGAAAACTATAAACCATTGTTAAGGGAAATCGATAAAGATATAATGAGATGGAAGAATATACCTTGTTCTTGGCTAGGAAGAATAAATATAATCAAGATGGCTATATTACCCAAAGCAATATACAAATTTAATGCAATTCCCATCAAACTTCCAATGACATTTTTTAAAGAAATAGAGCAAAAAATCATCAGATTTATATGGAACTATAAAAAACCCCGAATAGCCAAAGCAATCCTAAAGAATGAAGCTGGGGGCATAACAATACCTGACTTCAAACTCTATTATAGGGCCACGACAATCAAAACAGCATGGTATTGGCAGAAAAATAGACACTCAGACCAATGGAACAGAATAGAAAGTCCAGAAATAAAACCACATATATATAGTCAAATAATTTTTGATAAAGGGGCCAACAACACACAATGGAGAAAAGAAAGCCTCTTCAATAAATGGTGCTGGGAAAACTGGAAAGCCACATGCAAAAGAATGAAACTGGACTACAGTCTCTCCCCCTGTACAAAAATTAACTCAAAATGGATCAAAGATCTAAACATAAGACCTGAAACAATTAAGTACATAGAAGAAGACATAGGTACTCAAACTCATGGACCTGGGTTTTAAAGAGCATTTTATGAATTTGACTCCAATGGCAAGAGAAGTGAAGGCAAAAATTAATGAATGGGACTACATCAGACTAAGAAGTTTTTGCTCAGCAAGAGAAACTGATAACAAAATAAACAGAAAGCCAACTAAATGGGAAATGATATTTTCAAACAACAGCTCAGATAAGGGCCTAATATCCAAAATATACAAAGAACTCATAAAACTCAACAACAAACAAACAAACAATCCAATAAAAAAATGGGAAGAGGATAGAATAGACACTTCTCCCAGGAAGAAATACAAATGGCCAACAGATATATGAAAAGATGCTCATCTTCTTTAGCTATTAGAGAAATGCAAATCAAAATGGCAATGAGATACCACCTCACACCTGTTCGATTAGCTGTTATTAGCAAGTCAGGTAATAGCAAATGTTGGAGAGGCTGTGGAGAAAAAGGAACCCTCATACACTGTTGGTGGGAATGTAAAGTAGTACAACCATTATGGAAGAAAGTATGGTGGTTCCTCAAAAAACTGAAAATAGAACTACCTTATGACCCAGCAATCCCTCTACTGGGTATATATCCCCAAAACTCAGAAACATTGATACGTAAAGACACATGCAGCCCCATGTTTATTGCAGCATTGTTCACAGTGGGCAGGACATGGAAACAACCAAAAAGCCCATCAATAGATGACTGGATAAAGAAGATGTGGCACATATACACTATGGAATACTACTCAGCCATAAGAAATGATGACATCGGAACATTTACAGCAAAATGGTGGGATCTTGATAACATGATACGAAGCGAAATAAGTAAATCAGAAAAAACAGGAACTGTATTATTCCATACGTAGGTGGGACATAATAGTGAAACTAAGAGACATTGATAAGAGTGTGGTGATTAGGGGGGGGGGGGAGGGGGGAAAGGGAGAGGGATAGGGGGTGGGGGAGGGGCACAAAGAAAACAAGATAGAAGGTGATAGAGGACAATCTGACTTTGGGTGGTGGGTATGCAACATAATTGAACGACAAGATAACCTGGACTTGTTATCTTTGAATATATGTATCCTGATTTATTGATGTCACCCCATTAAAAAAATAAAATTATTAAAAAAAATAAAATAAAGGAGACTAAAAATTAGTACACGTCAAAGATAAAACGAGGACTGAGTTCCATTAATATAAGGGATGCAGATATGAGGGAAACAGAAAAGCCACCATATCACAACTCACACAGTAAGAACTGATTCAGGCAGAAAGCATTAATGGTTACAAAAACCAATCTGTATAAGGCCGGGGGCGGGGAACAGGATATAGAGAAATCTGGCAGATATCACCAACTCAAATAATCAAATGACATCACCAATTATGGGACACACTGACAACTGCCTTCTGAAGTGATGCAGCGAGACAGCCACAACATGACCTGTGTGCTACTTTGCACATAAATACTTAACCTGAGCTGAAGGGGAGGAAACAGTCAGACAGATCCTAAGTGAGGAACGTTTGTTTAACAACTGGCCTGCATTCTTTTTTTTTTCTCTCTTACTATCTCTATTTTTAAAATAATTTTTAAATTACATTTTCCTTTCAGTATTATTTTTGTATTGGTTTCAGGTGTACAGCATAATGGTTAGACAATCATATACTTTACAAAGTGTTCCCCTCAGTATTTCTGGCACCCTCACAGTTATGGCAATACTACTGACTCTGTTCCCTATGCTGTACTTTACATCCCCATGACGATTCTGTAAATACCAATGTGTACCTCTCAATCCCTTCACCTGCTTCTTCACTCAGTTCCCCAAACCCCTCCCCTCTGGTAATCACCATCCAGTGTCTGGGTCCATGAGTCTGTTTCAATTTTGTTCATTCTTTACACCTAAGTGAAATCCTGTTGGCCTGGGTTCTTAAAAATCATAAATATCATGAAAGGTCAACAGAAAAATAAGAGAAAAGATTAGGGAACCATTCTAGATTACAGATTAAAGAAATATGATAACTAAATGCAACACACAATCTTTGGTTAGCTCTTGAATATATTGTAACAATGTTAGAATGAATGCTAAGTGTGGTAAGTATATTATGGATAGGCAGGAAAATCCCACTGCTGTTAGGAGATCGATGCAGACTCATTTAGGCTCAACAAGTTACACCACAGGCCCATGTTCTCTAGTTCACGCCTTTGGATATGCTGTTCTCTCCACACAGAACATCCTTCTCCCTTTCTTCACCAAGCTCCCTCCTTCTCCTTCAAGACAGGGAACTGAGAATCCTTTCCTGACCTATGTGGGCTGAACTCAGTGGGCCTCTGTGTCCTAATGACAAGTGGCACATAGAGCAGTAAGTCCTTTAAAATATTCTTTACCTGGTAGCTCCTACCACTAGACTTTGAGTGCACTGAGGCAGGGGTTGTGGTGTTCACTTATCCTTAATACCTACCACAACGCTAGCATCACACAGAAAGTGTTCATTAAGATGTGTTGACTATGTTAACATACGCCGCACAAACTGATCAGCTGGAAGAAATAATCACGCAGGAGAATGAGGATTGTAGGCGGAGGTGGGGCCAAGGGAATGGGAGGAGCACATTCCCACCACCTCGTCAACAACACATAGCTTTGTTTCTCCATTTCCTGTGCCTTATATGTCCATTTGGTTGATAAATTTTGTTAATGCACAATCCCAGGTATCCCATGAATTGATCCACTGCTCCCCTTCCTGACTAAATTTTGTGTGTTCATGGTCCACAATAGAATTTATTTTTTACCTTAAATATCACATGTGTTGCCTAGAGCCACAGTGCTTTCAGTTTCTCCCTAATTCATCTCATATAGTATTGATAAATCTGAAAGAATTTATATGATCTTCAATCCCTCAGTCACAGATTTTTAATCTCTCACTGACCACAGTATAGTCCCATCTTTCACTTGCTCCCAATACTGATTCTAATTGCTCTTCTAACCTTACCCCTTACTTCCAACATCACAATCAATTCTTCAGCTAAAGAACATTCTCTCTCGGATGTGAGGGCGATCTGGCTGCGACATCTGTCACCCTATTGATCGCCAGGGTTGATTCGGCTGATCTGGCTGGCTAGGCGGGTGTCCCCTTCCTCCCTCACCGCTCCATGTGCATCCCTTCCGAAGCTGCGCGCTCGGTCAAAGAGGACGACCTTCCCCGCTAGAGGAGAGGACCGTTCTTTGGTGAAGGGTATACGAGTAGCTGCGCTCCCCTGCTAGAACCTCCATTTGTAGGAGAATGTAGGGTAGTCAAGCTTCCAAGACTCCAGACACATCCAAGTGAGGCGCTGCATGTGGCAGTCTGCCTTTCAAAAAAAAAAAAAAAAAAAAAAAGAACATTCTCTCTCTTGTCTATCAGCTTCACCTGGAACCTCTCCCCTGCTCTTGTCCTCCAGAGCTGATGGGTTTTCTTGGCCTTCACACCCACATGCATAATGGAAAGAATATAATACCTAAGTAAGAAAGAGCACCTGCATTCTAGTCTAAGCTCTCGACTAACTAACTGTGTGATACCAGACTACTATCATAATCATTCCTGACATATGTAATAGAGATAATGCTTGTCTAGTGTTAATGAGAGAATCAGATGAGATAATAGAAATGAAAGCACTTGGTATACTGCTAAGTGATATAAAAATGAGAGAAGTAAATTCATAAATGATCTCTATAGTGCTTCACAAAGTTTATGAAATGTCTGCTTATTACGTTTCAAGTATTATTTCAGATACATTATAAATTAAACAAATCTTTCATAGTGTACTTGATTATGTCCTTAGTAAACGATATAACATAGAATATCATTTCCTTTCCTTTTCTTTCTTTTTTTTTTTTTGTATTTTTCCGAAGTTAGAAGTGGGAGGCAGTCAGACAGACTCCCGCATGAGTCCGACTGGGATCCACCCGGCATGCCCACCAGGGGGGGATGCTCAGCCCCTGTGGGGCATCACTCTGCTCCAATCAGAGACACTCTAGCACCTGAGGCAGAGGCCATGGAGCCATCCTCAGCACCTGGGGCCACCTTTGCTCCAGTGGAGCCTTGGCTGCAGGAGGGGAAGAGAGAGAGAGAGAGGAAGGAGAAGGGGAGGGGTGGAGAAGCAGATGGGCGCTTCTCCTATGTGCCCTGACTAGGAATTGAACCCGGGGCTTCCACATGCTGGGCCGATGCTCTACTGCTGAGTCAACCGGCCAGAACAGAACATCATTTCTAAGCGAAACTCTAATTGAAACTACAAGTAGAATCTTAAAATGATCCACTGTGTAAGATAAAGAAATATAATAAAGGCGTTTTTCCAAATGTTAAAAATGCATTTTGAATATTCATTCCACACATTTACTGAGGGCCTACTATATATATCTATATAATATGTATATATCTATTATATAGTTATATATGAGGCACTTTATTCAGCACCAAGCATACCTAGACACCAAGAGTTAACATGTTTTCTGTGCTCAAGAAGCAGAAAGGTGTGATAGGTACAGAGGGGTTTACAGGATCCCTACAGGAACCACTGGGGATGTGAGGCTCCCTAGAGACAAGCAGGCAGGGGTCAGCCACAGCAGGACCTAGGGAGGAAACAGCACACCTGGCAGAAAGACCAGCAGCTACAAAGGCAAAAGATAGGGGTAGGAACAAAAGCGAGGTGAAGTGTTTAAATAATTCATACTTACATTATTCTAATACAAACCACAGAAATAAAAATTAGCCATTTTTTATTGTAGACTAGAATTCAATTTCTCTAACTATAAGACAATTTATATTCAAAATATTTATAGCTTCTCTCCTGCTGTGAAAACTATTTTAAATAAATACACTAACTGCAACAGTCAAAACTGTGTTATGTCTGAGTAACACAGCACCTGGTTTAACTTGTAAACGGTATTTTAAAAATCAGTGTCGGAAACAGAGAAGGGAGAGTCGAGGATATTTCTAAAGCAGAATCAGTAGGATGAGAGGAAGACGAGTGAGTTGCTGAGGAGTGAGGCAGACATGTCTGAGGTCATTGGGGCCTATGACTGCAGAATTAGAAAATATGGAAATTAAAAAATAATACTGAGTTTGGTAGGGGACAAATGTTAGAGACGATAATGAGTTTCCTTTTAGACAGGTGAGTGCACAGTGCTAGCAGGGACCTCCAGACAACTTCTGGAAGTAAGCTGGAAATACAAGCAATAAATTCAGACAAAAATTTGGACAGTATTTTTGGGAGTCAGTTTTGTATTACAAAAAATACTGATTCAGAAGCATGGATCAGACCCTGAGAGGGGCCTTGTGAAAGCAGGTACGACTTTCCCTTTGCCTCACAGGTGCTCACCGCACTCCGCAGGTGCGTGACTGCACCCAGAGGCAGCATGGTGAGGACCCCTGACTGGAAAGAGCAGGATAAGAAGATAGGAGCGATATGGTAGGAGTGTTCTTTCTTATACTCTGTTTCCCCAGCCACAGCGCCACAAGGAAATCGCAAATAACTATGGCTACAGGGAAGATCCTACAAAGTTCCATATGCACTCACGCTTAGAAAGCTACTTAGAAGGTGTAACTTTTACAAAGAAGAAAGAAAAGTAAGAAAAAGGAAAACATGGGATTCAGAAAAAGGGAGGGGATGAAAGAGCAAAGTGGCAATAAAGACCTCCCAGGGTGGCCCTCGTTTCCCAGGCCCAGGGCAGCGGTTTGGATCACACGGGAGAAAAGTGGGCTAGAGGAGGGAATAGTGGCCAAGGAACTAAAGCGATCCTTCTGTGTTGGACCGTTTGCAAAAAGAAATAATGCTTATTTCACAGACCTGTCGGGGCATTTGTCTAAAACAGTGACAGGTGTACACAAATACTAAGTGAATTATTAACACCTAGAAATAGTGCTATTTCCAATAGGAAACAATCGTGGCATACTAACTGGGGGGCTGACGAATATCACACACCTTCCATAAACACCGGCTATTCTGACCCCCAATGTGGTACAAGTATGGTGTGGGGTATGGCAGCGGGGAGGGCTGCACGCACAGGGCGCAAGTGGGGGAGGGCGCAAGGCAACTGAGTCTTCACCCTCTTCTCAGGGACCTGCTAACGTCTAAGACCAACAAAAAAGGACAAACAGTCCAAGCATGTTATCTAGAGATAAGGAAGAGGGAAATACTAAAAAAACCCCAAAGAATTAAAAGTGGTTGCTTCTGGGAAGTGGGAGGGAATTCAGAGCAGTGAAGAAGTTACTTTACTACACCGTGAGCCTACTATATTTCATTTACGCATTTGCAGATATTTTGTTAATACAATCACTAAATATTTCCTGACAGTGAAGACAACAGAGGAAGAGAAGGGCAAAAGGAGGAAGACAGGGAAGAGAGGGAGGAGAGGAAAGAGAGGGATAAGGAGGATAGGGGGGAGGAAGAGGTTGATTCTTGTCCTAAACCGTTTGCCTCTGATAGTGGAAGAGAGGCAGCAGATGGTACAACACAACATTATGGGCATCACGATGGAGCTCTCCTGCCCAGAAAGGACTCCAGTGTGGGGCAAAGGAGCAGGGACAGCAGTCACAGGCCTCCTGGATACCTGACTTACAGAGAGCTGTAGGTCTGGCAGAGCTTCCTGAAGACGGAAGGCTCTGGCTGAGCTCACAGAACAGTTGCACAGGCAAGGACCTGGAACTGAGCTGTCTGTAGGAACGAGAGCGGCTACCAGTTGGGGGAGAGCTGACAGGTGACGCTGAGGAGGCAGGTGGCGGCCAGCCACTAAGCACTGGATACGACAGGCTATGGAGCCTGGTTTTTACCTGTAAGGGAGCCATTAACTCATTTAAGCTAAAAACTAAGAAGGTCAAATTTCTGAGAGTGTGCAGCTGATGCACAAATCATTGGTTCATAGTTTATCCCAACTCCTTCTGAAAGAAACATGAGATACTTGCCCTAACAAAATTATATGACTTCTTGCTCTATGCTGCTCTTGACTGACCTTTTGGGAACCTGTTTGCATCTGCTTTGCTTGGCAACCTAGTTCAACCTGTAAGCTTCTAGAATGAAGCTCAAAATACTATTAAACCAGATAATAAAGTCTAATTTTCATTGTGATTTAACTGATAAAATAATAATTAGAACAGTTCTATTTTATACTGTAATGAAATGACTAGCTCAAACATAAGTGAAATGTTATATTAAAAACATATATAGTATTCTAATATATGTTTTTTTCTCCACTATTCTTTATTATTTGCAGAGCTGGAATTAAATATTTTACTATTATGTTAGAAGACAGAGAATCTTTTACAAAGAAAAAAGTTTTCTCCACCCCTAAAATAGAATAGAATAATTAAGAGCAAAATCAAGGCACCAGAGTGTGGGGCTTACACCTTGGCTCTTACTCTTACCAGCTGTATGCCGGTTCCTTAGATAAGATGGACAGAATAATAATATCTACCTCAAAAGGCTTTCGTGCCTGACCTGTGGTGGCGCAGTGGGATAAAGCGTCGACCTGGAACACTGAGGTCGCCAGTTCGAAATCTTGGGCTTGCCTGGTCAAGGCACATATGGGAGTTGATGCTTCCTGCTCCTCCCCCTTCTCTATCTCTCTCTCTCTCTCATTCCTCTCTCTCTAAAAATCAATAAATAAAATATTTTTTAAAAAAGGTTTTTGTGGCCTGACCTGTGGTGGCGCAGTGGATAAAGCGTCGACCTGGAAATGCTGAGGTCTCTGGTTTGAGACCCTGGGCTTGCCCGGTCAAGGCACATATGGGAGTTGATGCTTCCAGCTCCTCCCCGCTTCTCCCTCTCTGTCTCTCTCTCTCCCTCTCTCTCTCCTCTCTAAAAATGAATAAATAAAATAAAAAATAAAATTAAAAAAAAAAAAAAGGTTTTTGTGAGGATTCAGTGAGTTAATATATGTAAAGAGTTTAGAACAGTACCTCACACATAATAAGACCTCAATATATAATATATTAGCTATAGTTTTTAATATTATGATAACTCTTCTTTTTCACTAATATTGCTGACTGGCCAATGTAACACATCCACTCTCTGGGCTGCTTCCACAGAGGCTGAAAAAGTCAAAACTGCATTTTCTAAGGATCCCTGGCAGTAAAGCTGGGTTGGGGGTGGGAGTGGGGAGCAGGTAATGCATTTCGGGCCAGTAAAGAAGAGGTGGACACCTGCTATGGTGTTGCTAGGAATAGCAGAGGCATATATTGATGCCTTTCTCCCTCTTCTTCCCATCTTGGGTGTCTACTAGAGCTGTGACAGCTATCAAATATTGTTACGCCCCTCTTGCTGTCTTGAATATGCTTGGAATCAAGGCAGTCATCATCTAACTCTGAGCATGGACAACGGAATCATTTTTATTTGCTATTTAAGGCTATATCTTCAAAGCCTGAGTGAAATAATATTTCACAGGTATATTTGAATGTGAAATCACAATTATCATACTATTTGTTATACTGTATACAAGCTGGAATATAAATAATTTCATGTCTTCTAGCAAACAGAGTTACAGAGATAGTAAATAAAAGATTTTTCTTATATGAATTTTTCTAATCTTAAAAAACCCATTATTGAATGTGATATATGAAGCATTGTACTATTTTAATTATATAAACAACCAGGAAAAAGTGATAATATAAATATACTGTAACAAATCATACTGCATTGTTATTAAGTTTTAATTTTCAAATTTGTCATGATTTTGAATCTATTATAAGAAAATGACTTTATTCATGAAAATATCTAACTTACTTCTGGCAAGTTTCATTAAAGTTCATTTTTAAAACTAATATAAACAATGGGCAAAATTCCAGAAACGTAAGTTCCTCATCTGTTCATTTACCTCTCTTTTACCCCCCCCCCCAAAAAAGAAGTCAGACCATTTTTGGATTGTAAACCTACTTAAAGCACAAGATTTAAAAGTAACTATATAATCAATGAATGTGTCTCTCAGTACAAATATTATAGCAAAAACTTAGATTTTATTCAATAGAAATCCTGTATTAAAAAATCAAAGACAAAACTTCAATAAGACAAACAGAATTCACCACAGGATGCTAGTCCCATGAGAAGTTGTGTATTGTAGGAAAAGTGGGGGTGGTTCTATGGTCAAATACTCTGGGAAAATAATGCATAGTATATACTGTTCTTCATAATATCAAATGCAAACTCAATTCATGACACATAATAAATGTGGCATTTCAAATCAGCAGAGTATAAGGAAATACCTGGTAATGACCATGGTGATAGTTATTTGGATCCTGCTCAGCTACTTATACCAAAATAAATTTCAAGTGGAGCAAATATTTCAACATTAAAATATTAAACTGCAGCCTGACCAGGTGGTGGTGCAGTGGGTAGAGCGTCAGACTGGGATGCAGAGGACCCAGGTTCGAGACTCCGAGGTTGCCAGCTTGAGCGCAGGCTCATCTGGTTTGAGCAAAGCTCACCAGCTTGGACCCAAGGTCGCTGGCTTGAGCAAGGGGTTACTCGATCTGCTGAAGGCCCGCGGTCAAGGTACATATGAGAAAGCAATCAATGAACAACTAAGGTATCGCGATGAAAACCTGATGATTGATGCTTCTCATCTCTCTCCGTTTCTGTCTGTCTGTCCCTATCTATCCCTCTCTCTGACTCTCTCTGTATCTGTAAAAATAAATAAATAAATTGCAAAAGTATAGCAGACAATGTGGAAAAGTATATATTTCATTAATTCTGAAATGAAAAGACCATCCTAAAAAAAAATCTAAAAAAAAAAAAATCTAAGTACTTAAATGTCAAATTGTATTATATTAAATATCTACAAGTCAGAAGAATAAGAACAAAGTCTACACATAAACAATGAAAGAAAAAACTAGTAAAAATATATGAAACACAAGTAATTCCCTAACACTAATTTTTTTAAAAAAGATCATTGTGACTCAGTAAGACCAAAAAGTCAATAAAACACCACCTCCAACAATAGCAAAACAGAGAAATGATATGTTCAGGAAACACATCATAAAAATAAATGACTTTTATACAGAGAATAGAATCTGCAACCTTACTCATAATTAAAGATATTCCAGCCTGACCTGTGGTGGCGCAGTGGATAAAGCATCAACATGGAATACTGAGGTTGCCAGTTCAACACCCTGGGCTTGCCTGGTCAAGGCATATACGGGAAGCAACGACTACAAGTTGATGCTTCCTGCCCCCCCCATCCAACCTCTCTCTCTATCCTCTCTCTAAAACCAATAAAATAAAATCTAAAAAGATATTCCAAATCCATAAATGAGATTCCAAAAATACAGATATCCAAAAATACAGAAGAAAAAAAAATTTAGATTTGTACAGGTTAGAAAACAGGTCAAACCACACACTGTTGATGGAACTATAAAACAGGTGCAACCTCTTTAGAATGCAATCTAGCACTCTGTAGCCGAAATAAAATTGCACATACCATTTGATGAAATAATTTTTTTCTAAGAAAATTATCCTAATTATAATTCACATGTATGCAAGGACATATGTACAAGGATGTTCATTATAATGCTGTTTATAATAACAGGCGATTAAGAACGATCTTAATGTCCATCTGCAAGACAGTCCAAATAAACTATGACATTCATATATGCTGAGATGTGAAAAAATAGTGAAGCATATTTATTTATTTTTTTGTATTTTTCTGAAGCTGGAAACGGGGAGAGACAGTCAGACAGACTCCCGCATGCACCCGACCGGGATCCACCCGGCACGCCCACCAGGGGGCGACGCTCTGCCCACCAGGGGGCGATGCTCTGCCCCTCTGGGGCGTTGCTCTGTTGCGACCAGAGCCACTCCAGCGCCTGGGGCAGAGGCCAAGGAGCCATCCCCAGCGCCCGGGCCATCTTTGCTCCAATGGAGCCTCGCTGCGGGAGGGGAAGAGAGAAACAGAGAGGAAGGAGGGGGGGAGGGGTGGAGAAGCAGATGGGCGCCTCTCCTGTGTGCCCTGGCCGGGAATCAAACTGGGACTTCTGCATGCCAGGCCGATGCTCTACCACTGAGCCAACCGGCCAGGTCTGTGAAGCATATTTAAATTGCTGACACAGACATCCCCCAAATAGAGTTAAGAGAAAAAAGCTAGTCACTAATTTTATCAATGGGGACACTGGATACAAACCATTCTGTGGTCACTTCACAGCTACTATCTATGAAGCAGAGGATGTTTCTTGACTTCCTACTTAGCAATTACTCCACCACATGGTACTGAGGAAAGGCATTACTTATTAAATTGTTTCTGTGTTAAACATTGTTAAAATGTCTCCCATGTAAGCATCCAAGTGCCTGCCTCTGATTAGCTTGTTCACAGTGACCTATTCTAATGATTACTAAAGAAAGTCACTTTTTTAAAAAATTGAATTTATTGGGGTGACACCTGTTAACATAATTATACAAGTTTCAGTTGCCCAATTCTATTGAATACATCTCGGTACACCATGTTCTTGGTTAAAAACGAGTGTTGACTCACCAGCAAAAAGAATGATGCTGAGGTTGTTCCTGCATGTTATGTAGGGTCTAGGGTGCTGAACAGATGCCTTCAGTTGCAAAAGCACAGCATGTCAGGGGAAAAAATGTGTCTATTTAAATATATATGTAGATGTGAACTGATCATGACATTTAACAAGATGTGACTCACACACTGTGAACACCCATGACTGTTAATTAAAAAGCGATTCAGAGAGGAAAAGGTTAATTACGTCCACGGAGTAACAGCGCCACTCCCCAGCAGAGGCTGCGCTTGTCACCACAAGAACTTCGTTCTGCTCTGAGAAATAAGCCTGACAGTGCCTAAGCTTGGCAACTGCTTACTTCCCGCTGAAAATATATTAGAAGATGTTTTAGTATTTTCAGAAATTGGTAAAGAATTTTGAAAGACTTTTGATACCTTTGTTTCTCAAAGTTTTTTTTTTAATTTTTTTCTTTTTATTTATTCATTTTAGAGAGGAGAGAGAGAGAGAGAGAGAGAGAGAGAGAGAGAGAGAGAGAGAGAGGAGAGAGAGACAGGGGGGAGGAACTGTAAGCATCAACTCCCATATGTGCCTGAAGAAGCAAGCCCAGGGTTTTGAACCGGCGACCTCAGCATTTCCAGGTCGACGCTTTATCCACTGCGCCACCACAGGTCAGGCCAATTTCTCAAAGTTTTGAAAAAAGAAGAAAATGACTTTGGGTACAGAAAATGAAAATGCCGAATTCAATATCAAGAATCAAAAAGGGGGAGGGCGAGCTAGGAAATAGCTGGGACTTCACAGGCACTTTCTTTCAGGCGCAGGTGGGGATAAACAGCCCGAGGCCATGCGGAGCTGCTCTCAGCTAGTAGTACCTGGGACAGTGAGGCCCAGGGGCGTGACATCACGCTCTGAGGGCAGCATATGGTGCACACAGGGACAAGGGGAGAAAGGGTGAGGAAGGGAGGCTGAGGGAGCTTGGCTTCAAGGCGGAAAAGCTGCCACAGAATATATTTGAAAGGTGTGAAATAATCAAAATTGTACTTCACTCTGATTAAAGCTGGCACAGTGTGAAGGTGTCAAGCCTGGGTGACTGGCAAAATGGCGGCATCATTAACCCAAAATAAGCACACAAAAATCAGGTTTTATGTGGAACATGATGTTAAGTTTTGGATGAATTGATTGTGAGGTGCTAGCAGAATAGTCAAACAGCTTTGTCCAAGTAGTTGGACATATAAATACCACATGGCAGGTGCTGAAACCAGCCCCAGACCTCATTCTCATGGGAGTTACAGTCTAAGGATATTTTAACGAGCACGGTAATGTACAACTACCTGTGTGACAAATGTTCCAAAAAAGGAATTTCCTAATATGTACAGAAGCAGTCAGTTCGTTCAAGATATTGGCTGGTCAGTGATAATTTTAGGGGCTATTCTTTGATACCTGTATTTGTACTTTTATTTCTGAAATGTTTTATTTGTATTTTAAAACATGGGACCCTATACTTAGTACAGCAAAACAGTAAAATCTGTGCATTAGCACCTTGAGTACCAAGAATGTGCTTAGTTAAGCACATTCTTAGTTAAGCACTGCTGCCAACAGTGCCCAAACAAAGTAATTTTACTAGATTCAAGTAGTAGGTTCATTTCTAATATGAATTTGTGGTCCAAAGTATTATGTATTCCTTTTTTTTTTTTTCAGTTCATTTCAAAAGGGAAATACAGATTCATTCTGCACAAATATTGCATTCCCTCCCCATCCTTTCTCAATCAGACGCAGAAATTGTGGCATTAATATAACAAACTGAAGACATTTTAAAATCTTAGAGTAGCAGCAACATATTTTTTGAAAGAAAGGAAGTCAGCAAAGATAATCAGGCAAAGTTGAATGAATGGACAGAAAATGAATTGACATATGCTTCCAGAGAAAGCCAGTAACACAGAAATGAAAATGGGACACACTGAACTTACCACAAATTTACTAACAATTGCAAAGAAACCGGCGGCAAAAATGTGCTCACCTTTCTTAACAGAAAAATGGAAGATATTTTCTCAACTACAAAAAGGCAAAATGAATACAGACGCCTCCAAATAAAAACCGAGTTTGAAAACAAATTTATTTAGAAAAGAAGGAATGCATGAGAAAAAGAACAGAAATCTAAATATGAATTGAGATATATGAGGAACCATCCCTTTCACTGAACGCCTGTTTGCTAGGGTCTGTGCAGAGCATTTTACCTGGATTTTCTAATCTAATTCCTATTTTAACTCCCACGATCAGATCCACATTCAAGCCAGAGGACCCGGAGCTCAAAGAGGTGACGTGCTGTGTCCACCTCCCTAGCAGAAGGAGATTTGAATCAGTATCTTTCGATACTAAAGCTCACATTGTTTCTATGCATAGACTTCATACAGAGGCTGCAGATGATAACTGAGAAGTACTCAGATCCTTAGCTTTGCTGACTTGTACATACAGGTATTTTAGAAAATGCTTCAAGGTACAAAAAGACAATAGCTTTCATAGCTGGGAATTCAACCAACAAACACAGGTTAGGTTTCCTCCAATTCACTGGGAGCCAGATTCCTTTCCCCAGAAGGTGGCAATAAATGAGATGGTCACAGATGACTGCTTCCTCACAGAGAAAGGCCAGAAACTCCCTCTCCTAGGACCAGGAGTATGTGGAAATACAAGACTCAGTTCAGTCTGCAGTGGCCTCATGGCCGCTCCCTATATAGCATCCTTATTTTATTACACTCCATTTTATTCACAGACGTTGTGCTTTCATCAACATCAAGGCAAAACTATCAGCAAAAACACTGTGACTCATTGAAGGCTCAGATTATGGTTAGCGTTTTTTTAATAATCACTTTTACTTAATTTAGGTATAATGTATTTTTAGATGTAATGCTATTGCACTTAATAGACAACAGCATAGTATAAACATAACTTTTATATGCACTGGAAAACCAAAAAAAAAATTCGTGTGACTTGCTTTATTATAATATTCACTTTACTGTGGTGGTTTGGAACTGAACCCCCAGTATCTCAGAGGTATGCCTGCATGGGTTTAAGTCTCGCAGCCAGCCAGACCAGTATACTGTCACCCTTGCGCACCACTGCCCGAGAGTCCTTCCTGTCCTTATTTCCTTCTGCAATATTTTCAGTGAACATTCCTTTCAATCTTTTATCTTAACTGGAAATGGGCTCTA
Source organism: Saccopteryx bilineata (assembly GCF_036850765.1). Lineage (NCBI taxonomy): Eukaryota > Metazoa > Chordata > Mammalia > Chiroptera > Emballonuridae > Saccopteryx > Saccopteryx bilineata. Next base: position 92,475,750 of record NC_089495.1, on the reverse strand, counting down.
CCACGAAACTGGAGACATGATGTCTACTGCCTCTTCCTAGCAGATGTTGCTCATCGTCTCTTACATGATCTGCGGGGTGGGGGAGAGAGCAAGGGTGAAGCAGTTTCTGCTTCTCTCTCTTACTGCTGCGTCAGGTTAGCATTTCCTGCCCCTCACGTAAAAGGCACCCTCCTTTGAGACACACATCATTAGATCATACCACTGTCATTCTTCTAGGTCAGTGGTCAGCAAACTCATTAGTCCACAGAGCCAAGTATCAACAGTACAACGATTGAAATTTCTTTTGAGAGCCAAATTTTTTAAACTTAAACTATATAGGTAGGTGCATTCCTTATCGAGGTAGCGCCCGCATGTGGTTTTTTTTTAAATTTAATTTTATTTATTCATTTTTAAAGAGGAGAGAGAGACAGAGAGGAGAGACAGAGAGAGAGAAGGGGGGAGGAGCCGGAAGCATCAACTCCCATATGTGCCTTGACCAGGCAAGCCCAGGGTTTCGAACCGGCAACCTCAGCATTTCCAGGTCAACACTTTATCCACTGCACCACAACAGGTCAGGCCCGCATGTGGTATTTTGTGGAAGAGCCACACTCAAGGGGCCAAAGAGCTGCATGTGGTTTGTGAACCGCAGTTTGTCAACCATGGTTCTAGGTCAGTGTCATGCACGAATTAATCTCCTTGCTCATTCAAAACAGACTTTGTCATCTGATTCAGTTTTCCTTTAAGTCAAGTCCCGCATGAATTCAGTTCCATGTGAACAGCTAATTCAACAGCAAATCCCGAGTCTCTAAATTCCCTCCTCTTCAGGGACCGATGTTTTCTCTCTGCTCTCCATTTGTCCATAATCTGAACTTTGCCACCACCCACAACTGTTTTATTTCTCATAACTTAAATTCATACAAGTCATTCTCTGATTCCTGTCCAAATTTTACCCTCTCCCCTTCCCACTCTCTCATTAGTCCTGACAGATGTCCGCGGAAATCTGCAATGTCCTCCCCCATTTTTTTTACCTGTCTAGCTCACACTCTGTACGATCGTTCTTCCCTCCTCCACTGATGTTCCTTCTCAGTGTCCTGGTGAAACATAAAGGAACCCCAGACTCTATCTTCTTAGTACTATACCAGCTGCTAAGTGATAGCTGTGAAAAGTAACGCTGCAGGATCAGGAAGAGTACATAATCACAGTCTCCAACATCAACTGGGGTTTTAATACTATGCAACATTCCTCCTACGCCCCTCCAGGAGCTTCCCCCCTTCCCTCAAGCCTCTCCACCAACGCTGTCCTTCCTCAGCAGAGGGCTTCCTCTATTTCAGCTACAGGTTACCTGATGAAAACACCCTTCATTGTTACCATCAAATCTAAAATCAGCTTTTCTCCTTCCCACACATCACAATAGCAGAGCTGCTGCTCCATCTGTGCTGGTACCTACCTTACCTTCTGCATTCTGCCCTGCTGCACTCAGGACCTAGCTCTATTAAATGTCATTCTCTCTCAACACCTCTTTTCTCATTCCTCCCAAACTACAGTTAAATAAACCCCAACACCTACTTTGTCCTCCCTTGACCCCTTCAATTCCCTCTAGTTTGAACACTTTCAAAAACTTGTCCATTTCTTATACTCATTTATCAACTTTCTACCCTCTCTTTCAAGCTGGTCCATAAGACAATTGTCAGTCTATTATATGATCTCTGGGAAGGACTGAACAATGTTCTACACCTTCTCCTTTGAAATGATCTCTTCCCTGGGCTTCATGATACAGTATCTTGGTTCCTCTACTATCTCCATGTTGGTATTTCAAACTCTCTTCCTGGCTTCTCTTCCTCTGCCCATACTTACACCATTTCTCACACTCTCCATCAGTCACTAATTTCCATAGTTTTGTGTACTGAGAACTCAAAGTTGTTTTTGTTTTGTTTTCTTATCACCAGCACAACCTTTACTTCTGAGCCTTGACTACAGTGACCAACAATCCCTTTTGCTAAAGACTAAGTGGACTTCTGGAACATAGGACTTTCAGTGCTGAAAGCAGGAAAGCCTCAAGCAAACTGGGATGAGTTGGTCACCCTAGCCTGGTTGGTAAACTGCGGCTCGCGAGGCACATGTTGCTCTTTGGTCCCTTGAGTGTGGCTCTTCCACAAAATATCACCTGTGGGCGCTACTCAATAAGGAATGTACCTACCTATATAGTTTAAGTTTAAAAAATTTGGCTCTCAAAAGAAATTTCAATCGTTGTACTGTTGGTACTTGGCTCTGTTGACTAATGAGTTTGCCGACCACTGCCCTAGATCAATCACTATTACACATGGTAACTTGGGTGTCTTATAGATACCTCAAAGGTAACATCTACAAAACTGCATTCACCATCCTTCCCAAACTTCTCCCTCCTCCTGTGTTCCTTATCTCAGTGAATGGCACCCCTGTTCAAGCCAGAAGGTAACTGTTGAAGGCAAGTATACATAGAAGGATCCCTATCTCAGTGCATTGAGTTCCCAGTGGCTTTTCTCATTGGGAAAATATCCAATAAGATTCTTATATAACCTGTTAGCACTTAAAAATCCTCCTCAAAGAAAAACAATAAAAATGAATGTATCATTTATATGAAAAGTTATAGATCATGGTGCAAGAGATTTTTCTTCTGTGTCACATTCTTCTATCATTCAACTTCTTGACAATAATTTTGACTTCCATCTAATCTATTATTAAATTCCTTCTTTAAACCCTTTGGAATATTTATTTATAACATATTGTTAGAAATGATTAATTTTCCTCTTAAAAAGCTGAAATAAAGAAATGTTCCTTGGTAAGAAAATGCTGGAAAACAACTTGTGTTAACTAATGACTGGCTCGGCCTGAAAACCTAGCAGACATTCTGTAGGTATCAGTGGACAAAATGGTTGCTCTTCAAAGTTCATCTATGAAAGGTCTCCAGACCTCAGTTTTCTTCAGGTGGCCGTGATTTTGAGTGTACTCCATCAAATAGTGCCTTCAAAACTGCCTGGGTAAGTGAAATACAGCCCAGTGCACAAAGAAGAATGAATGAAAGTTTTAGATTAAAAAACTATAAGACTAGCCTGACCTGTGGTGGCGCAGTGGATAAAGCATCGACCTGGAAATGCTGAGGTCGCCGGTTCAAAACCCTGGGCTTGCCTGGTCAAGGCACATATGGGAGTTGATGCTTCCAGCTCTTCCCCCCTGTCTCTCTCTCCTCTCTGTCTCTCTCTCTCTCCCTCTCTCTCTCCTCTCTAAAATGAATAAATAAATAAAAATTAAAAAAAAAAAAAAACCTATAAGACTAGAGCAGGGGTCCCCAAACTTCTTACACAGGGGGCCAGTTCACTGACTTTCAGACCATTGAAGGGCCAGACTATAAAAAAAACTATGAACAAATCCCTATGCACACTGTACATATCTTATTTTAAAAGTAAAAAAACAAAATGGGAACAAATACAATATTTAAAATAAAGAACAAGTAAATTTAAATCAACAAACTGATCAGTATTTCAATGGGAACTATGGGCCTGCTTTTGGCCAATGAGATGGTCAATGTGCTCTTCTCACTGAACACCAATGAAAGAGGTGCCCCTTCCGGAAGTGAGGCGGGGGCCGGATAAATGGCCTCAGGGGGCCGCATGCAGCCCGCGGGGCCGTAGTTTGGGGACTCCTGGACTAGAGCAAGATCCAAGACTTTTCAGGCCAAAGGTGCCCCTTCCGGAAGTGAGGTGGGGGCCGGATAAATGGCCTCAGGGGGCCGCATGCAGCCCGCGGGGCCGTAGTTTGGGGACTCCTGGACTAGAGCAAGATCCAAGACTTTTCAAGCCAAAGAAGTAACCTCATGGCACTCAGGTTATTACATTTACATCTCAACTTCATTTGGGATGAGACAGTAGGTAGGCTGACATTACAATGAAAAATGGACATTAAACACCAGATTGCCATGGGATATGGTGTCCTTACCTTTTTTAAAATACATATAAGTAGATAATCTCTTCTGTACCAAAGAGCTTGCTGTAGTTTCACAACATGAAACTTGTTATTAGACATGTAGCTACAAATTAATATAAGCAATTCTCCACTGATCAGTATATTTATCTTAGCTTGTGCTGCTCATTTTCACCCTCTTGCCAGCCATCCTGTGACTACATTTGTACCTATTAGTGTTTTCACCAGGGGGTATGTGCATCAATAAGAGGACAAGCTGAAATCAGATTAATTTACTTCTTCATTAACAGATGTGGTTAAAAGTCCAAAGAGAGGGGAGACTAAAACTAGCTAAAATGAGGGGTTCATCTTGTGAATAAATCTAAATTATCTATGCCCCCTATTTCTGCGGATAACTGAGAGTCAGCTGTGCACACATCTGTGGGTGTTTATAAACATTTACCATCTGTGAGAAGCTTATGGGTTATAAATGATGAGCTAATTAGTGAAATGCTAGTCATCCTAATGACAGTGGTTATAGATAAAGGTTTTATCCAGGTTAAATCGATCTCAAAACCTTGTTGATCACTGGAGGCCACTATACTTTTTACTATAACACCAAGGAGCTACACTGTGTCACATATTAAAGATGCATTATAATAAGATCAGGCCTCTGGTTTATGCAGTTAATGAGCCTTACTTTTAATAGCCTGAAATGCTGATTTGTCAGGGAAAATGAGAAGTTGTCAATCTGTACAAAGTTCAACTGATTCTGTAATATGTGACATTTGTATTTCTGTTCTTCATACATACTAAACTTGCTCCATTCAAAAAATTAAGAAAACATAGAGAGCAAACTAGTAATTGACATAAGAGACAATTCATTAATAAAAAGGTGTGTTCATATACATACAGACATATCTGCATACATATGTATTTCCTTAAATCCACATCCTAAACATTTTCTAAACCAATTTCTTTCTTTTACTCATCAAAAATGTCAGAAAAAACATTCTAAAAAGGTTAACTTTCAAATAAATTTGTCCTATAATCAAATGGAAAGCAAAAGAAAAAGAATAGCACATGAACTGAGACTCCTATTACTGTGGAGTGAAAAGTACCTTACCTTACAGTACAGTTTGTATTTTACTGCGGGACAGTGTTACAGAATGGTGGATGAGGACCTAGACAGATTCTGACTGCTCAGGCTCTCACACAGCATGGTTTTTACTTAACTAACACAGCACTCTCCACTTCACGACATGGCTTGTATTCCAGGAGAGAGACAACACTGTCTATGACATCGAACATTTTCACAAATGAAAAAACTACATTATCTAAAATGTCACTCCCTTCCACACTTCCTATCCTCTCATCCTTGCTTTACTTTATTCTCCTTAGAACTAACTTCTAAGGCTATATATTTATCTTACATGTTGCTCCTCTTCTCCACCAGGAGATCAGCGCACAAGGGCAGGGAGGTTTGTTTGTTTTGTTTCCTGCTGTTTTCTCAGGAACTGTGCTCAATAGGTATTTGTTGAATGAAGAAAACATTTTGATAGAAAAGATTTTTTTTACCATTACTGTAATAATTCCATTAAAAAAGCAGGTTTTCCAATGAAAACTTTTATAATTATTTTTTTCTCATAAGTTTAAAACCACAAAAGCAAACAATACAGTCTTGGAAATTCTTTTGGTATGCTAGATAAAGCGTGATTAATGCTTAAGAAAACAAAAAACAAAAACAAAAACAAAATACTGACTAAAAGACCAAGACAGATGCCAGGAAAACAAACAAGAAAGCAAAGCTTATTAAGGAGGACCCCAGAGCCGGAGCACTGGGCTGATTTCCCTTCTAGGGGAAGGCTTTCCTCCAGCAGGAGGACAGGATGCACTACTGCCGGGCCTTACCCTGCCCCGGGCCTCAGACGCCCAGGAGGCCCCCCCCCCCCCCCCCCCCCCCCCGCCCTGCCCCAGCTACTAGCTCATGAGCCAATGAGATTGAGCTTCAAATGCTCATGGTTTGTCCAGCTATAAAGAATGCCTAAGATGTCTTTGTTAACAAAGACAGTTTCTTGCTCTAAGAAAAAAGCTCACATTTATGTGCAGCTGTGCTTCATACCCTAGGCCAGGCCCTTTCAGATGATCAGTCATCCCCCCAGATGCAAAACTGGAGATGCAGAATCAATGTGCCCAAAGCTAGTATAGGTTATCATCCACCCATGGTGAGAGCTTCTTCCGTTCTCCCCACATCCAATCAGCTACAAAGCCCACTGGGACTACTTCAAAACTGCCTTTCAAACCTATCTTGTCTTCTCTTTCTCAATATTTCCCTATTCAGGCCTTTGGCATTTCTATCCAGCAAAACTACAACAGTCTCCTAATTGGTCTCACTCTTTCTTTTCTCCCCACCCCCTCTAACCCACCCACAGTTCTGCCCATCGGAGGCATCTCACTCAAAGGCCTGCTTACTGCTCTGCTTACTGCCCTTGGCGTGGGCCTAAAGCACGAAGCAAGGCCCTTAAGCACAGACCCTTCTGACTTCCAGTTCAGCCGCATCTCTTCCCACAGAGCTACTCAGAGATCAGTCCAGGCATACTATGTTTTTCTTGCTGCCCAAATATGAATTTCATGCCTCTGTGTCTTAATTTACTCATCCCAGTGAATTCCCGAGTGAGGAAGCCCTGGCTCACTTAACTCTTGTCAGTTGGTATCCACCTAATTCAAGATTTTGCATTTCAAAGGACCGATCGAGACCCTCACATTGCTGCTCAGGTGCCAAGCCACACCCACCCTTCCTCCACTCAAACGTGAAAGCCAAAAAGATCATTCACAATATAAAATCTACCCACACAGGAGAGAACGAACACTACATTCTTGGATTGTAAATGAAAAAGACGCCCCATCTGGTGGCAGAGAGCGCAGGAAGGGAGGAAATCCATGCAGTGTAGGAGCCCTGCACACTGCTCCCCATTGCAGGGGAAGCTTGCGGCTTATAGGGCGGAATTCCCATGGAGTCCCAGGGAGTGGAATCAGAGTGGAAGTATCCATGTCTAACACACAGAACTGGGGAAAGGCAGACCTGATGACACATCACAGACGTTATCATGTACTACTGAGAGGTGCAGGGGACAAGCCTGGGCACAGGGGGCTGCAGAAGCCCCGCCAGCAGCCGAGTGCTGCACCACGGCACAGCGACCTCCCATGGGCACTGGCTGGGGAGAAGAAGTCAGCAGAGAGGAGGTGCAAATTCAAGTGAAAACGTGGATACATTTCTGAGGATCATCAATGTCAGGGATGGAGATGGTACCTAAGAGAAACACAACAGACCTCCCAGGTTACCATTCAAGAGCAAGGCAGACATCATCTTCACAGAAGTGGACAGGAGGAATGCTGGCAAAGTGGGGAAGCTGTTTCTGGCCCAGAGAGAGGTGGAGCTAGAGGAGGGCACACCTCAGAAGTGTGCTCAAGCCTACTCCCAAGTGTGGGACCCACTTAGAGAGAAGGAAGCTGAGGAGGTATGGAAGAGACTGCAAATAGAAATAACTGAATGATACACTAACATTACTGAGCTGAAACAGAAGGAGAAGGGCACGGAGAGAGATGGGTAGAGGAATTAGCTAAGCTGTTTAACGTTGTTCAGGCTGGTGGCTCAGAGTCAGAAAGAAATTATATTTATAGAAACAGCTACATCTTCGCACACCTGAATTTGTTGTTGTGACTGAAATACCTATTTGTCACCAATACCGTAGGACCACCTAAAAAAAAAATTGACAGATAACATATCTTGTCCTTGGATTGGGCCAATTTGGCTTTCAGTGAGTCTACTCAAGTAGAATATGTACAAATTTTGTTCCACAGACACAAAGTCCATAAATATTTTAAAAGTACTTATTGAACACCTGCTGTGGAAAGATACCACTACACTAGAAACAGCAGCTCAAAAAAGGTTTGTTTTTAACATGGCTAGTTTTGTACAATTTTATTTTTTAAGATTTATAAATCAAAATATACTGGTATATTTAATTTACAAGTATAAAGAAATAAATATTTTATAGCCAAATCAGAACATTATCTAAAATATTTACAATAAATATCAATATTTTATGTCATTTTCCTCTTTTTTTTGGATTTTATAAAAGAAATCATTTAATTAACAGACCTTTATGCCAAAGAGGTTTCTGATAAGTTTCTAAGAGGATACATTAAATTCTCAGAACTGTTGATTTCTGTTTTTAAAATTAACTGACCTTAAATTGGAGCAGGCTAAAAGCATGCCTGCACACTCAGGCCTCGGGTAGCTAGACTCTACTTCTGAGACAGACATTTCTCTAAGAGTTCCTCAGAGTCTAACAATACTAAACACTGTGGGAGATACTTCTCCCTTCTCTTCTTTCTCTTTTAAGGCTTGATGAATAGGAATTGAGTCAGTATTCTATTTCTATTATATCAAAGTACAATATTTTAAAAATAGTATGGTGCCAACCATAAAATGGAAATTTTCTCAAGGGAGAGAGGAAAGATTTGAAAAATAACAATTCTTCCCAGCTTTCCCTCACCACACAAGTACAGCAACTGAACCAAACTTGGTATGATTTAGGCTCTTCTAATTTTCCAGGCAGAAAAGAAACATTTTTTTTTTAAGTGAGAAGAAGGAAGATAGTGAATGTATGTTTCTTGACTGCTATCCATCCGGTAACCCCCATCTGGGGCTGATGCTCGAATCAACCAAGCTATCTTCAGCACCTAGGGCTGGCTCTGGAATCGACTGAGCCACTGGCTGCAGAAGGGGAAGAGGGAGATAAGGGGGAGGGGTGGGGGTGTTGAGAGAAGCAGATGGTCACTTCTCATGTGTGCCCTGACCTCATGTGTGATCTGCACACCAGGCCAACGCTATAGCTACTGAGCAAACCAGCCAAGGGTGAAACACTTCTTAGACTCCCTACTATGCCTCCAAATATAACCTTAAGACATGTTATGTTCAATCCCGTAATTTAGGAAAGCACTTCCTCAGACTGTAATGCTGTGCACCTGAAAGTGGTGAAATGGTAGAGTCTGTTAGAACACAGCATAACCCAAACCTATGTGTCCTTGGACTGGATTCTTTAGTAGTCCATAGAAAAGGTCTCTAAAGATGGCAGTCTATGGGGAAGGTGAGCAGCATTAGGGTCTTATGCAGCAAAAGGTGTTTCCAATATTGTAAACGATATTTCCATCTACCAAAGTTAAAACCAGAGTACACAGCAAAATGGTAGGATAATCTATTAAAATATTTAATTAACTTATTGCCTGATTTAATATTTGTCCCAAACTATTTCAGCCCTGGCTGGATAGCTGAGTTGGTTGGGGCTTCATCCCAAAGCAGAGCTTGCTGGTCTGACCCCCGGTCAGGACACACATGGGAACAGATTGATGTACCTGTCTCTGTCTCTCTCTTCCCCCTTCTTCTCTTGTTAAAATCATTAAATAAAAAAATTTAAGAAAAGAATATTTCATCCATTCAAGAAATAGTGAGTGCCTAGTATCAAAAGACACCATACTTTTAAGAGAAAAACATTGTTGTTCCATAAAAACTATTTAAAAAAAAATACTTTTATTCACATGTGAATTCAACAGAAAATACAATTTAATTAGTATCAAGAATATCCACTGGAAATGAGATCATAATTGTAATTGAATACCAATAGAATCAAAACTTCTACAAGATACCTGAAGTGCAATGGAAAGACTGCCTTTGTCAGCTTTTGAATTAAGATACTCCCTTTTGTTCACCAGACAATTTGCTTGACTTTATGTATGATATTGGAAGGCTACTTTGCAGTTAGGTTAAGAAAAGAAACTGTCAAACATTTAAAATCTTTAGAACTAATAGCAAGGCAGAAGGGCAGAGTTGGAATGACTTCAGGGACACCATCCAGCTTCCTAATGCAGTTATCTTTTATACAACACCCTTGAAAGTTAGTGATAGAGCCTTTGATTCAACAGTAATTTGACAAAAATGTTTCTACTTTGCAAGACTTCTTGCCTGAATATCACTAACAGTTTAAAAATAAACATTCAAAGGATTATATTGAATTAAAATTACTGTCACTTCCACCCATTAATGATAATTATTGGTGAAAGTTTTATTGTGACAGTTCACTCTAGCCAGGCAATGGTCTCCCAAGAATTGCTCATTCCAAAAACAGTCATCTATTTTCTGTTATTACACTAGTCTGTCAAATTCTTCCTGCCTTGGGGCATCCTAGCCTGTGTGAAGGCTGCCCTCGATGTTAACTTTGCTAATGTTATGCTGTTTCTAATTTCCTGAAGAACATTGGATACTGAGGAAGGAAGCTATCCAGGAAACAATATTTTAAAATCCTATTACAAAATAATGTCTAATTTCATCTGAACACAAATGGCTATTTATACCATTTTCAAGCAACACATAAATATTCAGTTCCTCTGCTTAATTTTCCTAGTCTGCCCTAGGGTGTATTTATTCATCATCAAAAGCCAAATGCTACTGACTTTCTATTTTTATTAGGCAAGATAATCACTTTAGACTCGGAGTAACCTTCATGACCAAGTTCAGCACCACTGAATGGATTTCCTTCAACTTTAAGGACTGAATGTCAAAATGACCGAAAATAGGAAGAGAAAAGAGACAGTCTATTAATAAAAATAAATAAATAAAAAATCTGACTTCCCTCTGTGACCTTTTGACACATTGATATTTTCATCTCAAAAGATATACAAACAATAGAGAAGAAATACTGGGAACTATAAGCTGGGATAAAAGGAGAAAAGCACAGTGGTTGGTGACTGATTGGTTACTGGGACAATCAGCAGCCCAGGAGCTCGCTAACATTTCAAAAGTTCACCTGCACAACTTTCCCTTTCAAACTCATAGAATCTAAAAGTCAGATAGTCTCTGCTGTTAGAAATGTGCTGAAAGACTAAGTTTTACCTAACAATTACCATCACCTTTAATCAATATTTTTACTGATTTAACTGCTAGGTGCTCATTTTCCAACACAGATCAGCCACTTTGCAAATATGTGCTTTGGCTGCAGGAAGACAAGAAAAGTGTTAACAGAACATTTTTAAAAATTCTGTTATATAAATCAAATAATAGCCTCTATAAATTAGTGATCTACATCAGGAGTTGACAAAAGCTTTTTCTGTAAAGCACCAGATAGCCAATTTTTTAGGCTTTGTGGAGTATACGGTCAGTGTCCCAATTACTCAACTGTACACTTGCAGCACCAAGCAGCCACAGAAAATATATGTAAAGAAATGGGTGTTGCTATTTCCCAATATAAATTTATTTACAAAAACAAGTGCAGGCTAACTTGGCTCAAGGGCTATAATGTGATATATCTTTTTCTTTACACATATATATCAATATTCAAACTAAAAGGATTATATTGAATTAAAATTACTATCATTTCTATCCATTAATGATAATTGTCAGTGGAAATTTTGTCATTTGACCAGTTCCATTTTATCAATTGTTTGACAAATCTTGAGTGTCTCCTGTAGTATAAATATGTGTACACAGAAAATTAGGTCCTAGGAGAAAAAGAAGGCATAAAGTCATGTTCTTGAAAAACATATACAATCTGTTAGTGTTAGAAGCATAAGACTGGAGCAAATGAAATGAGCATTAATGATATATTCCATATTTAAGTGAATGGCAAAACTATAATGGTTTACAAAAAAAAGGGATTGTCGGCCCTGGCCGGTTGGCTCAATGGTAGAGTGTCGGCCTGGCGTGTGGAAGTCCCGGGTTCGATTCTCAGCCAGGGCACACAGGAGAGGCGCCCATCTGCTTCTCCACCCCTCCCCCTCTCCTTCCTCTCTGTCTCTCTCTTCCCCTCCCGCACCCGAGGCTCCATTGGAGCAAAAGATGGCCGGGGCGCTGGGGATGGCTCCTTGGCCTCTGCCCCAGGCGCTAGAGTGGCTCTGGTCGCGACAGAGCGACGCCCTGGATGGGCAGAGCATCGCCCCCTGGTGGGCATGCTGGATGGATCCCAGTTGGGTGCATTCGGGAGTCTGTCTGACTGCCTCCCTGTTTCCAGCTCCAGAAAAATACAAAAAAAAAAAAAAAAATGGGGGGATTGTTTATTAGCAAGGACAAATATTTAGAAGACATAATGAAGAATGCAAGAATTGGACTAAAACATATTTTGCTTCAGTTCAAAATGAGAGAAAAGGTTATTTATGGTAAAAACCAGAAATAAATGCAGAGAAGTAGGAATGACTATGATTGAGGTAGTTGATGGTGTGACCTGTTCAAAAGAGGCGGAGAGCAGTCACTGAGAAGTGCAAGTTCAGTCTCTTATCTATAACCTCTGCAGGAGGTGTTTCAGAATCAGTTTTTCAGACTGTGGAACATTCAAAAGGTGTATATGCTGTAAAAATCTAACTAACTCAGAACAACCTGGGGCAATGTCCTCTAATTAAACTTAGTATTATTTCAGCAGCGTTAATATTCACATTTGATGGGTTCGCTTATCAAGTTCAAGCCAGGTTTGGTATCAAATGCATTTGGGCCCTAAAGTTACTAAAAAAAAAAAAATCTAGTTTTCAGAGCATTTTTGAATTGCAAAAGGGGTTGAGCCATGAAGTGGATTTAGCTACCCCGAGGCACTAAGCAATGCTGTGTTTGTAGCAATTTTGTCTGCTTTGCTGTCAGTTTCTTGACTGGCACCAGTAAGTATTGGGCTTTAGGGATGATATAAATTTCACCTCTTTTTTTAACTGTGGTATATATTTTTTCTTTTTATAAAACTGTTGGACTAGAGTCTATGTGGTAGCAAGAAGGTTCAAAAGTGTATCTTTCTTTGGCTCTAAAACAATTGGAGGCCACTAGAGGCCTCCGGTTTTCAGTGTAAATGCTAAAAACTGAGATTTACATAGTATTTAATGAGTATGTATTAGATAAGAGAAATGTGATATCTCTTTTAAAAGCTGGAGAGGTTTATGGTTATGTTTGAAAATAAGACAATAGTTATTATCTATCTCTTATAATTAAACAATAACTTCCCATCAAATATAAGTAATTCCACGGTAACTGGCAGTAGTCTGGCATGGAGAGGCTCATTGTGACAACATCCACTTTTGCAAGTGGGAAAAAAGGCCAATGTAAACAACTGCCGATTAGGGGGAACAAGGCATCTTCATGTTATACACAAAGAAGATGCCACTGTGACTGAGCTCTCAATTATAATACAACAAACATAGCTGATGTTATCAAAGTTATAGCATTCTCTGCATTGTAATAACATCAAAAGAACTGAATGGAATCATTCTGACCTAGAATGTGAACCAGGATAAATTTATGTTTGGTAACAGAAGAAGTTATAAATAAATGATGTTAACATGAAGATTTCTTTAGTAAAATTCTTAGATGTAATCCATACTATACTATAAAGACTTCATTATTTTGTCCCAAATAAAATTTACGATAATTAGCACTTAATCTTTCACTCTAAAACAAATTTAAACAAAAATTGCAGCCTATTTTCTACTCAGCATAATCTTAACATTATACAATATTCATAAGTAGGACAATGAAACACCATTTTGAAAATAGCTTTTAGATATGGACTGAACAGTAACTAATAAGTATGAGGATGTATCATGAAGATTTTTAACCAAGAGTGACACACATAACTCATTACAGTAAAAAATAAGAAAAAAGTAATCAGTTTCAAAATCCATTGTGCTGGAGAAGTCTGCGGCCCTCCTTCCCTAATCCCCCTTTCTGAGGCTTTCTGGAGAAGACAGAGAAAGGTGTGTGAGCCTGGCACAGCTACACAGAGGACACAAGTATCAGTTCACACAAAGGCTGGACACTGGATGAGTTTTCAGGACTGAAAGTATTTTCCAGTGAAAGAGATTCCTGCACACAAGTAAAAAGCTATGTAGCTAGATATTAGCAAGACTTTTGGAAAAATTTCTCACTGGTTACCCCTCGTACTGATTCATGGAATTTCGGTCTCTTACCAATATTAAAAAAAAATTGTAACCCAAATTCCAATTTGAAAGAATAAATGCACCCCTATGTTCACTGCAGCATTATTTGTAATAGCCAAGATTTGGAAGCAGCCCAAATGTCCATCAATATACAAGTGGATAAAAAAAACTGTGGTATATACAAACAATGGAATATTACTCAGCCAGAAAAAGAAGGAACTCTTACCACATGTGACAACATGTATGGACCTAGAGAGTATTATGCTCAGTGAAACAGTCAGTTAGAGAAAGATTTCACTTATATGTAAAAGAGTGAAAGAACAAAATTAATGAACAAACAAAACCAAAACAGACTCACAGTCACTGAGTGGACTGATGGTTGCCAGAGGGGAGGAGGGTTAGGGGATGGGGTGGAAGAAGTAAAGGGATTAACTATTACAGATTGGTAGTTACAAAATAGTCACAGTGTGTAAAATACAGCATAAAGAATAGTCAATAATACTGTGATAACTATGTATGGTGCCAGGTGGATAAGGAAAATATTAGGGGGAAGAGTTTATAAGGTATAAGATTGTTTAACCACTATGCTGTAGAGTTGAAACCAATACAAAATAATATTGAAATTAAACTGTACCCAAAAATTAAAATGAAAATTAAAAAAAAAATTGTTGCATGGTAGAGCTGGTGGTGGTAGTGAGGTGTGTGTGCATCCGTACCTGAGTATAACACACTGAGGTATTTGTGACCTTCCCCCAAGCTAGTATATTATAAACTCCCTGGTGCCTTACCCTCCAATATGGGTCAAACAATAAAAATACCAAAGACATTTCCACCCCTTTTCAAACTGTTGAGCAATGTTGCGCCAGGAACTATTCAGGCCATCGAAAAATTCCTCCTTCAATAAAAGAAGAGTGGTGCTGATGTCATCCTTCCAGTTCTGGGCACTCAGTAATCACTGACTAAACAAAAACTCAGAATGAAACCTGAACCAGAATAGAGAAGCCTTCCTACTTTGGCAATCCTCCTGAAACTTCCCAAAGGAAGAAGCTATCTAGTTTAAAACCACTGAATATGGAACCAAAGAGATAGCTGCCCTTCTCAAAGGAAGATAATTCTCAACTTCTAGAGATAGGTATAGTCTAGTGCCAGTTACCAATTACTAAAATTAGTTTTGGTCCTTTTCCTCTGCAATATGATTAAATCATTAGGAGCAAAGGAATAATAGCACAATAGTTAAAAATACACCCTCTGGTCAGAAAAGTTGCCAGCTGAATATATAACTATGCACAAGGAAATGAAACAACTCTTTGATAAAAGGTATGTTTGTTGTAAGCATTACATACAATAATGAACACATACGGAGCCTGCCAAATAATATGTGATCAATAGTAGTAGTGTGAATGTTGTTGCTATTAGTAGTAGTAGCACTATACCAAAAAATATGGAGGGAGGTAAGAAAAGAGAACTGTATCAAAGCCAGTGCAGTTTAATTCATTATATTCCTATAAATAGAGAAATGAAAAAAACCACTGGTCTATTTACATGCATCAATTGCCAATAATGCTAGAAAACTGAATATACCACTGCATAAAACTAGAATATTTGCAATTATGGAAAATAATCTAAATTTTATGTTATCTGTGGAGGACAGGGTAATTGTCAAAGCCTTTATGAAAGCAAGTATACACATTAATTGCTATCTGTTGAGACTGCCAGACATTCCCAAGTAGTATTTATGTAATATGCATTTCCTCTAAAATGGAGGCCTAATTGCTTAGTTATTCTAAACTGCAGAATGGAAAACAAAGGAGCAGTTTTGGCCATGTGGGTAAACAACAGATTTTTAAAAGCTAATTATCTCTTTATTTAATAGACTGAAGTTGCACCAAATGAGATATTTAAATCTAATAAATAATAAACAAACTGTAACCTAAAGACTGAAATACAGACCTGCTCATACAGTTTTAACTGCGCCATTAAATAAGCTCTTATTTACTTCCCCCACAAAACATAATTATACAACAGCGGGTCCACTTCAAGGCCATTTTGATGTGCTATTTAAAAATGATGTGAATCAACTTACATCCTCAGGAAGTCTTAAAGTATAATATCTGAATTCTATTGTCACATGCCCTATTCGTT
Organism: Saccopteryx bilineata; assembly: GCF_036850765.1. Lineage (NCBI taxonomy): Eukaryota > Metazoa > Chordata > Mammalia > Chiroptera > Emballonuridae > Saccopteryx > Saccopteryx bilineata. The sequence goes on along the minus strand of NC_089495.1, from coordinate 92,459,727 downwards.
TCCATTGTTAAGAAACAGAAATGTAGTTTCAAAAAAAACTTGTACATGATCACACAAAATTGCCATTACTATTGGTCATACAAGAAATGATTCCACATGAGGGTAGCTATGCACTTTAAATAAATACTGGTGTCTATACTTACTAGTTTCTACATCAGGTATTTAATACCTTGGGTATTTTCAAAATTAAAATAATTCAAATTTAAACATCAACCTCAGAAAATGTATTCAAAATTCACATACCAATTAAATAAAAACATCATGAAAATATAGTTAATTTGTTTGTTTAATGTAATATCCAATCATTCAACATAAACAACCAAAACTGTATATGTGAATATTTAAGAGACTTACAGGTTCATCATTTTTAGAGGAAACAAAGATGAGAAAATGCCCTCTTAATGCTATTAACATGGCAATATAAGATAATGTGCTTTCTTAGTTTAGTTGCTCAAAGGATTTTTAATGCTTTATTTTTCTTCTTAAGGAAACTTAACCCACTATTCTATCTTTTATTTTCACTCTATTAACAAAAACCACATCTGAAATAATAATGATAATAAATAGTAGACTTGAAAATGGTTGCCAGCTCTCTTGCCGAGGGCCAGTAATGATTAATGATGGATAATAAAGAGCAGGGATTCAGTTTAGTCTCCTACCACAGGTGGCATCTGTGAAAAAACGCAGTTCTTATTTGCATAGTAAAACTAAAATCATAAAATACAGAAGGAGGTTCCCTGTGGAGTCATGGCAGGATCACGTGAAGATGTTTCTCTTCCTCTATCGCTTAGTGATAAGGGTACTACATACCAAAATAAGATGGAACAAAAAGCTCCTAGTCCAGAGAGTGAGAAAACCATAACGTAAATTCAACAATTCACCTACATTTATTTAAAAACAGGAAAGGTAGGCTGACCACTTCTATGGACATAAGAATGGTGCAGGTGACCCTTGAAAAACAACAGGTTTGAACCGTGTAAGTACACACGGGTTTGTTTGCCAGTAAATACCTGAACTGTTCTCATTAGTGGCTGGGAGGGCACGGAAGCAGAGACAACTGTATGCACTGATGTCCACCATTTCATACAGGGGACCTGAGCATCCACGGACACTGGTGTCTGTAGAGGTCCTGGAGCCAACACCCTGCATATACTGAGAGACAACTAAGTTCTTGGGGACTCAAAAATTATGAGAGAATTTTCAATTGTCTGGGGATCATAACCCAGGCTTTGTTCAAGGGTCAACCGTACTATGTTCTGTACTAAAATATAATAGGTACAAAGAGAAATAAAATTTTAGCTAATACAACAAAATGTTAAAAAAAAAATACACTATATTAGCACAAACCCGCATTTCCCCATGTATAAGACGCACCTAATTTGGGGGCCCGAAATTTGAAAAAAAAAAAAAAGTATTACATAAAGTTATTAAACTCAAGTATTCTTCATCTTAAAATCCATACAACTCCTCATCACTGTCAAAACTCCCATCCATTAGCTTGTCCTCATCTGTGTCTGATGACGAACCACTGTCTTCATATATTGCCTCATCCTCAGTTCCATCTGAAATGCCACAACCACTGTATAAGACACACCCAGTTTTTGGACCTCAAATTTTTCAAAAAAGGTGAGTCTTATACATGGGGAAATATGATAGTATAGCATATAAACATGAGACTAATTTTCCTATCAATTTCTAAGAAGTTTAATATAATCAAATATTTTAAAATAGTACATTTAATGTACATTAATATTCTCCTTAGTTCTCTGAGACCAAATTTTGTTACCACCACTCACCACCGCAGTCAGTCCTCCTCTCCACATCATTATCCTGCCTTATTTTGCCTCATATAACTTTTTATAATCTGCAATTATCTCATATATGTGGTTTGTTGGATTCATTTGTTAGAATTTTAACCTTCATTGCAGCGGGAACCTTATCTATCCCTATTTATCACTGTAATCTCAGCATACAGAAAAACAATTTGTTGAAAAGAGACACAAAAGTGGCCAAGATATTAAATTTTGTTTCTGTACCAATAAAATAAAATTAGAAGACCACAGCACTTACTTTTTCATATTAATGCAATGCCTTTATTAAAGATAGTATTTATCAAATATCAGAAATGCATCAAATTTGGTCTCTGTTAATTGTCAAAACCTGATATTTTGCCTAAGAATATTTTCAGTAATCAGTGCTAATCAGACATACTGCTTTGTAACTTCTACTCCATAAAGCCTCCAAATGTTATAAAGATCATAATTTCACATAAAGCATATTCTACATCTAATATGGGAAAGGTGACTGCACATATGTATTATTGTAAATGTGAAAAAAGATATCAACAAATACTAATATATGCATTTGATACTTATTGGCTGCTGCAGATACATTAATATTAAGAGAATACTCTATTCTTCTATATTAATAATCATGTTATGTTTAAAGAAGAACTAAAGATTATTCAGAATAGTCATTCATTGAAACTTTAGAAGAGGACTTTCACTTTGGTTCTCATATTTGGTACAATGAAATTTGAAATATATCCCTAGAGTCTTTAAAATTCTACAGTCTACAAAAAAAAAATCAAAGGTCATTCGTGAAATGTTCAAATGTTTTTTTAAAAGAGAAGATGTTTCTAGAAGTAGCTTACTATACTGCTCACAAAAATTAGGGGATATTTTATCACTTCATATTTATTTTGAAATACTGCTTAATTTTTGTGAGCAGTATATATTATAGCTTTCTCTTGTATCAAATGTCTCATCTTGTATCAAGTGACAGATAAAATCCATTAATATATTAACACATAATATATAATATACTGCTCACAAATTTTAGGGTATATTTTATAGCTCCATATTCATTTTTTTTTTAATTTTTTTTTTTTGTATTTTTCTGAAGCTGGAAACGGGGAGAGACAGTCAGACAGAATCCCACATGCGCCCGACTGGGATCCACCCAGCATACCCACCAGGGGCGATGCTCTGCCCACCAGGGGGCGATGCTCTGCCCCTCCGGGGCATCGCTCTGCCGCGACCAGAGCCACTCTAGCGCCTGGGGCAGAGGCCAAGGAGCCATCCCCAGCACCCGGGCCATCCTTGCTCCAATGGAGCCTTGACTGCGGGAGGGGAAGAGAGAGACAGAGAGGAAGGAGGGGGGAGGGGTGGAGAAGCAAATGGGCGCTTCTCCTATGTGCCCTGGCCGGGAATCGAACCCAGGTCCCCCGCACGCCAGGCCGACGCTCTACCGCTGAGCCAAATGGCCAGGGCTCCATATTCATTTTTAAATATCCCCTAATTTTTGTGAGCAGTGTATCTATTTTAAAGATATTACTGAATATAATTTATATAAATCCATGTTACCCAGAATATCCTTTAAAGAATACTCTCCCAGAGAATATTAAAATATATGTCACATCAGAAACTCAGCATATTAAAGGCTTTGGAATCTCTTATCAAGTGAAGGCCTTACAGTTATTTCAGACCCATCTATAATAATTTGCAGACCATGTTTGGAAAGAGATAGTGTAGAAAGGTTTTATTAAATAATCCAATAGGTCAAATAAGATGAGGTTTATGATTAACAAATGATACAATAGAAACTTTCCTTAAATTTATTTTAAAAATAAAAAATATTCAGATTTATTTAAATAATCAAGAATAAAAAGGTAACATCCTCAACATAAAACTACATATCTGAAACCAATATAAATTATTTTAACTGTAATTGGAAGCTAAATATTAGAACAGTTCTGGTAAAATTCAGAAGCAGACCCTAGTATATTAAAATCTATGCCAAATAAATGAATGATTAAGGAAGAATTACACTGAATGGAACAAAATACAGTGTGTCCGTAAAGTCATGGTGTGCTTTTGACCGGTCACAGGAAAGCAACAAACGATGACAGAAATGTGAAATCTGCACCAAATAAATGGAAAACCCTCCCAGTTTCTGTAGGATGATGTGGCAGCATGTGTGCATGTGCAGATGATGACGTAACATCATGTATACAGCAGAGCAGCCCACGGCCATGCCAGTCGAGATGTGGACGGTAAGGAGGAAAGTTCAGTGTGTTCTGTGGCTCGCTAAATTCGAACCCGTGACCAAAGTGCAATGTGAATATTGGCGCATTTATAACGAAGCGCCACCACATAGGAATAACATTATTTGGTGGGATACGCACTTGAAGGAAACCGGCAGAACGGTGGAGAAACCCTGTTCTGGTGGGCCATCAGTCAGTGACGAGTCTGTAGAGGCTATACGGGATAGCTACCTAAGGAGCCCTAAAAAAATCTGTGCATGAGCCACATCAGACTGCACTGAATAGGTATGAAACTGGGAGAGTTTTCCTTTTATTTGGTGCAGATTTCACATTTCTATTTTCTTTTGTTGCTTTCCTGTGTCCGGTCAAAAGTGCATCATGACTTTACAGACATACTGTATTAGAAAAACTGAAAATGAAAAAAAATGGAAGTGGATATAAAATTGCTGAAAAAATGACTTTCTAAACTTAAAGACGATAAAAAAATCATAAAAGCAAAGATTATAATAAAATATATAACAAAAGTGAAAGACTTTAATATGTCAAGAGAGAAAAATAAAAAGCTAAATTGAGAAAACAGTTAAAAGGTAAATATCAATGTGTAATAAGCTAATTTGTGTAAATCAATAAGAAAAAGATTAAGATATCACAATTTAAAAAGAAATATAAAGAGTGTAAATACTTGAAATATGTCCAATCTCAGTAGTAATCAACTAAATGCCAAATTAAGATGACAAAACTTTTTCATATATTAAATTAACAAAAGTCTTTAAAAAATGAGAATACTTAACCAAGGCACATTTATAAATTAATGTTAAAAGTTGGTGAAATTAGAGTATTACTTTTGGAAATCAATTTGGAAAACTGTATGAAAAGTCTTAAAGATACCTATCTTTTCCTATTTCATATTAAAAATATATTTTTAAATTTACTGATTTTGGAGAGAGATAAGGGGGGAGAAATACACAGAAAAATCAATCCATTTCTGTGTGCGCCCTGATCAGAGATCCAACCAGCAACCTCTGTGCATCAGGATGACATTTTTCAATGATTTATGCATAAATGTTTTTATCACATTGAATAGATGGAAATAACTATTGTTCTATGACCTCATTAATGACTAATGCACGTTCAATTTGATATGACATGTCCAGTGGATACAGTGACATAGATATTAAGTATCATAATTAAGAATAACATGAAACATTCAGGAAATTAAGCAAGACAATGCAAGACACTAAACTGCATATTCACTAGGATCATATAGCTACATTAAAAGACAATACATTTTAAAACTGAAAGAAAAATGTGCCAAATATTATCAGAAGTTCTTTGGATGGGAGGATCATGGGATGAAGGTTTTAAGATTATTACTTTTAAGGTGTCTCTATAACACAAAAGTATTATATTTGAACTGGAAAAACAAAACTTATTCATAAAAATTGGAACTTTCCTCAGAAGACATATAAATTTAAATAAAATCACTAGTAAGATTATGCTAAATTTGAAGTTTCATTAAAATGTTTGTTGCGGCCCTGGCCGGTTGGCTCAGCGGTAGAGCATCGGCCTGGCGTGCGGGGGACCCGGGTTCGATTCCCAGCCAGGGCACATAGGAGAAGCGCCCATTTGCTTCTCCACCCCTCCCCCCTCCTTCTTCTCTGTCTCTCTCTTCCCTTCCCGCAGCCAAGGCTCCATTGGAGCAAAGATGGCCCGGGTGCTGGGGATGGCTCCTTGGCCTCTGCCCCAGGCGCTAGAGTGGCTCTGGTCGCGGCAGAGCGATGCCCCGGAGGGGCAGAGCATCGCCCCCTGGTGGGCAGAGCATTGCCCCTGGTGGGCGTGCCAGGTGGATCCCAATCGGGTGCATGCGGGAGTCTGTCTGACTGTCTCTCCCCGTTTCCAGCTTCAGAAAAAAAAATAAATAAATAAAAAAAAATAAAAATAAAAATGTTTGTTGCCTATCAGGTGTTAACTTTCTGGGTTGGTAGAACAAAGAATTGCTGAGAGGCTCATAGATCCTCAGGCAAAACCTATGACAAGCAACTCAGCCAATCTGCTATGAAGGAATGCGATTCTAACACTGAGCTAGTGTTCAAATACCAGAATGTTTGGTAACTAGGCAGTAACAGATAATGTTTAAATGACTTTCAGAAACATATTTTAAAAATCAATGCTCAATCTATCTGATCTCCATTTTTGTTTACACTTTAAGATATTTCTCAGAACACTTCCTGAATTTCAAGTGTACTCTTAAAGAAATTGTGCATAGATGACTTTTTCCCCCTGGAAGAAACATGTGCTTTAAGGCACTCAGTTTGCTTTATTAAAGATAAAATATGTCTGTAAAAATGAAAGGAGAGAAGGCAAGAAGACATCCCTGTGTACCCCTCGGGAAACCGTAGGTGAGTTTGCAGCCCTGAATTGTAAACGATGGCAATTTAGCAGTGAAGTTGATGGATTTTAATTAAAGACTTCTGCAGTCCTTAGTGGCTTGGAGATAGAAGAGCCAGAAATTTCAGGGGGTGAAATATAACTAAAATTTTCTTAATTCTTTTGTTTCTAAGATAGTGGTATCTTTTAGCTTTGGAAAATATACATATATATATCTCTGTAAAATGGTAATTTTGCTCTTTTCCAAGAGCTTTTTATTAATGAAATTTCAAAATATACCAAAGTAGAGAAACAGTATAGTAAACACACCCTTCCCTTCAAGAACGCATCACCTAACTTTAGTAATTATTACTTATAGCCAATCTTGTTTTGTCTATACACCCACCTACTTTGCAGTGACAATTAGACTATTTTGACTGAAATCCCAGACACCATATCTTTTCATCTATAAAATTTCTGTGAGTCTCTGAAAAACACTTTGAAACATATCCGTAACAAAATCATTATGTCTTATAAGTAAAAAAACAGCATTCAAATTTTTCAGACTGTTTTTTCCTACATTTCTTTGGATTGGAATGTATAAGGTGGAGGCAAAAGTAGGTTTACAGTTGTGAATAAGCAAAACACAGTTTATTCTTGTGTTATTATTTATTAATTATTATTTTCCAAATAAAAAACTGTTAAGCTACTTTTTTTTAAATTTTTTTTTTATTTTTCTGAAGCTGGAAATGGGGAGAGACAGTCAGACTCCTGCATGTGCCCGACCGAGATCCACCCAGCACGCCCACCAGGGGCAACGCTCTGCCCACCAGGGGGCAATGCTCTGCCCCTCCGGGGTGTCGCTCTGCCACGACCAGAGCCACTCTAGCGCCTGGGGCAGAGGCCAAGGAGCCATCCCCAGCGCCCGGGCCATCTTTGCTCCAATGGAGCCTTGGCAGCGGGAGGGGAAGAGAGAGACAGAGAGGAAGGGGGGGGGGTGGAGAAGCAAATGGGCGCTTCTCCTATGTGCCCTGGCCGGGAATCGAACCCGGGTCCCCGCACGCCAGGCCAACACTTTACCGCTGAGCCAACCGGCCAGGGCCTGTTAAGCTACTTTTGTCACACCCTATATTTAAGTTCTATTTATTGCAATTGGTTGATGTATATTTTAAGTGTCTTTTAATCATTAAAGATTCCCCTCCATCACATTTTTCCTCCCTTAGTATAGCTTGTTGGAGAAACAGTATTACTTAGCCTGTGGATTTTCTTTATTAACTGATATAAATTATTACAGATTGGTTGTTGAAATAGTAGTTAAAGAAATGTGAATATACTGGAACTACACCAGAAACGTGAATATACACTACACCAGCGAGCCAAAATCACCTACAGCCAAAGTTAGAAGGAAAACACTACTAGTTAATAAACTAAAGGGGAGGGGGAGTCCATAAAAAATTGAATTGTTCTAGGGTTTAACAATACAAATAGGTAATCATATCTTCCTTTTTTCACCCAAGTATATTAAACTGCTAATAAAGTAACCAGTACAATTCTAGTGTGTGTAGTGTAAACAGCAAATTTGATAGTACTTACCAGTCTTCATTTCTAACAAGCGCTTTTTTCTTTGCTGGCGTTCAAGTCTTTCTTTCTCAGCCAATTCCTGGGCTATTCTGGCACGTTTTTCTTTTTCCTCTGCTTCTCTTTTTTTGACATTTTCCTTTATTGCTTGCTATAACAAATTAATTTTGAAAAATGGTCAATTTTAACTGAAGTGATTCCACAAGAAAAGGAAAATTATTAATCTGAAGAGCTGTGATTAAGCATTTTTTAAATAATGGTTATTTACTATATTAGTAACACAGTCTTTTAGTACATACACCCTTTTAAATATGTCATGTGTGTATAAATACATACTGTTATGTTTGAGTCACCTGCACCATAGTAGAATCAACTAAGAGACAGAAACTAAAAATAAAAATCATTTAATTTACAAATCAAAACTGTTTTTCTACATATATTCCCAAAAGAATATCTGGTGAATGTATATATTAAAGTTCCCCATACTTCCTCTGCTAAATCAGCTGTTGAGTACAAGTAAAATAGTTGAACAAATAATAAAAAGGAGCTGAAATTGCGCAATGGCTCCTTTACACTAAAATCACTTAACAATTTTTCTCACGTAGAGAAAAGTGTCATAAGGATGACTAAAGGACTATTTGGCATTTCAAACTCAGGCCCACAACCACGTGGAAATCATAAGAAGATCTCAAATAGCTATATGACCAGTTAAGATCTTATTTTCTAAGTCCTATACAAATCAAGAAATGCCTCTCAGGTAGCATTAGTGGGAATTAGCAGGTAAACATAGATTTTTCAAAGTGCCAACAAACAGCATGGTATTGTATTGCAATCTTCTATGGAGAGTGTATTCTTAGCACCACTGAAACCAAACAGGTTATCTCATTGCAGTTTATCACTAATAGTGTTAATTTGAAAAGTGTACAATTAAACTGTAACAAGTAGGTGGCTTATCTTATTTGGGGGGAGATGCTAATTCCTTCTTTACTGTAATGTTTTTTAACCCTAGAAATAGTGTTTTTTTCACTAAATATCAAATAATAAAGTTTAATATTATTAAAACAATGAAAGGAAAGGTGCAAGAGGAGAAAGGAGGAACAAAAAGTATAGAGAGAATAGTAATCCATCCATCCATCCATCCATCCATCCAATAAATATGGAGCGACTGAGTACTATTTTAAAGATGACATATATGCATAGCTCTAAAACATGCTTACATTCTGTGTGATAGAGTGGTGCAGAAGGCAAAGACAGGCAAGTAATAATAAAAAGTCTAACACAGCACTATAAAAAACAGACTCATGTGATAGGATGCCAGGGGAACTTCTATACATTAGATTGTCAGTTAAGGCCTCACTCACTGATTTACTTCAAGCTGAATTTAATGACAGGGAGCTAGCTTAGCCAGGTGATGATGTGGGGGAAGAACAAAGGCAAAGGTTGTTGGCAGGTTTGAGGGAGAGGCAGCCAGGGTAAAGGTATAAGGTGAGGGCAGGAGATTTGCTGAGGACTGATCATTTAGTATTTATGGACTTCTAGGCCATTTGGATTTTCTTCTAAGAAAACTGGAAAACAATTGCAGGTTTCAAGCAAGAGAGTGTTAAGTCTTAGCATTCTAACATATGAGTATTAATCAAGCAGTTTTGTTTCAAACTATCTTTTCGAAGATACTTGTATAATGAAGTCTTGGAAGATGAAAGTAGTGTCTCCCTTCTAAGCAAATGGATTTGTTTTGCTGTCCAGTATGGTAAAGTGGGGAGAAGGTCAGGATGCCTTATTATCTCTTAGAAAAGACTGGATTCCCTACATTCAGGATGCATTTTCTAGAAACTCAAACTGTTAAGCATGTAGATATTACACTTGGCCCTCTTAAGAATGCCCTGTGAGAATCTGGGCTCCAGAATCAACAAGTGTTTACTATGACAGCCGTTATTGCTATAATAAACTATTCTTTGTGTCTGACCCTGCATCTTGTGTCTTCTGCCAACATCCTTGGAAGGCTGGCAGGCTCACAAGGTAAATTCTCATATTCTTCACAGTTCCTGACATATTAACACATTATTATTGCTAAGGTATGAAATACCAGCAGCAACAATAAATGCTTTAAGGTGCAATCCCTCCAGTCTGCAAAATGTGTTTTGTATTCTCCATCCTGGCACAGAATGGTTAAGTATTTGTTCACTATAATGAGAACAGTAAGAACACAGGCAAGATTGGAAAGCTAGCTATAATCTATGTCTTTTTCCACCATGTTGCTTTATATTATGGTGCCATATGTTAAGGGCCAGTTATAAGACAACAGCTGCTATAAAAATCAACATACATTAGAAAGCGAGGAGAAGGCAATATAAAAAGAAAAAAATAAGCATGGTTTCAAAGACAAGTATGTATACCTGTATGTGTGCGTGTGTGTGCACACCCATGTATGTAGGTGTAAGGGAGATGGTGTAGGAAGAGCAGATTGTGGTGGAGAAAAATATAAGCAAATATTCAGAAATCAAAACTGTATTTCTTGCTCGATGGAAGTGAGTAAAAGGAAATTGCGATAGATAAAAATATATATAATATAGAATAAAATATAGACAAATAAAAAAAGAAAAAAAATATAATATAGCTTATTTATGAAACTTATTAAAATAAAAAATTTTCTGATGTGAGTTTTCCACTTTAATGACTGGATGCATTTCAATGAGAACATTTAATAGACTACATATTACCAGATATAACTGCCACACCTTTTTAGTATGCCATTGGGCAATAAAAAGTCAAAATTACTTCTCAGGACCTATAAAAATAATGTTTATATTTAGAAATAAGGTCTGAAGTAAGTTCTTAAAGCTATTTTGTTTTATGGGAAATGCACTATTGATTTTAATTTAAAAGCTTATATCATTTAAAACCTATCTTACTTTGACATTATAACTATTAGAACAAGAATTTAGCTGGAAAAATACCAACAGACAACTTAGAAATAGGTATTTAGTCTAAAACTAATAGCCCAGTTCAAACAGTAATTTGGGATTTTCTCTATTCTAAATGTTGAGATGTAAAAGTAGCCTAAAATAGAACAGCTGAATAGTTAGAAAACCACATTATTCAGAAACAATTGCCTCTTAATTACTTTAATTCTATATTCAAAGCCAGAAAAGTAAGTTAAGGGTGAGCCATACATAAAGAAAATTAGCTATAAGACATTGATTTTTTTAAATCATCTTATTCTTGACCTGGTTTTCCATTTATTCAATTGGTAAATAAACTGCACAGCCAACAACTAATTTTAGCAATGCAATGTTAAAAGAAATTCTTTGAGTTTCTGCTCAACTTCCCAGACATAGCCACATGCTCTTGTCTGAAAGATCTGTGGGCTTACCAGTCAACATCAGTGGTTTTCACCTGGCGTGCCACAAGAATTATTAAAATATGTAATACATGACTATTTAGTCAGGGGCATGACCTCTTTTCCCTTAGACTGTCAAACAGAAATGACAACAGCCAAAACAACAATAGCTGTCCAGTAAGAATGAATCAAAATTACATCTATTTTTTTGTGCATGTCAGAGCAGCAAAAAAGATAGTTTTTGGTGTGCCATAGAATTTTAGTAATTAGCTTATGTGTGCCATGATATGAAAAATGTTGAAAATTGCTGGTCTACAGCAATGACTGCAAAAAGGTTTTAATGCTTGTCAGTTCTGACCATCTCAAATGAATAATCAATAATTTATCTGACTTCCTAAGAATCACATGCTTTTTATGTTGATAGCATATTCTAGAATATCTAGATTAAAAATACATAGGTATGTTAATAAATATATGTATATAAAATATATAGAGATGTAAAAAAATGTGTATGTGGTGTGTATTCTGGAAAGAAATAAAATACATGAGTTTACAATTATTTCCCACCTATAATTTCTTTTCTACATAACCAATACAACAAGAATTAGCCACATCTAGTTAAAATATACATTATAGCATTATATAACTTATTTTCTTTCAGAGAAACAAAAATTATCTAAAGCCAGTAAACTTAACTGTTTGTGTGTGTGTGTGTAAAATTTAAAAGTTTAGGAGAGTATAATCTTCACAGATTGTGATTATCATAAAAATTATCACTGAATTTTTAAAAACTTCATCATTCTTATAAACTTCTGTAACTTGCTTTTTTCACTCAACATTGTTTCTAAGATACATCCATAATTTTATGCATAAACTCAACCTATTAAATCATGTTTTATTATTTACTTGCCTATCAGTGGGACTGGGTTGTTTCCAATATGAGGCTATGATAAACAATACAGATACAGACACTTTTGTACATTTCTACCTATATCTATGTGTAAGGTTTTTTTATGGTGTACCATATCACTTGGTTCTTAAATCTATTTAGAAACTGGTGACAGCCACTTTTTAAGTGAAAGAGAATAAAACATTTTAGAATGTGACATAAGCAGTAAGTATAACTGGTGTCTTTGATGGTTTTTTGTTCTAAAAATACACATAAAAGTATTGAATCCTATGGAAAAATTTTACAATGTGGGTTATGATCAAAAGTTTGAAAATCACCTCTCTAGGATATGGGCAAAGTGAATGAAAAAGAGGAGAGATTCCTCTTCAGTCTTACTAGATGACATCATTGTATTTTTAAAGTGGCTGTGCTAATGGATATCCCTCACCATCAGCATGGATCAGAGCACACACATCACTAAGAAGTCATCACCAGTCCCCTATTTGGCATGCATACAGTGGTATCCAATCATGCTTCTAACTTACATTTCCCATGCTGTGAAACGGCATTCCTATATTTTACTCACTTTTCCATTAGTTTGTTGATCATTTTCTTAATGATTTATAGCTCTTTATATATTCCAGACACTAACTTGTTAGTTTTATGCTCTATCAGTATATACTGGAGTGTAACTGTCATTGTACATTGTAGTAATATGCTATGAAAATATGCAGTTAGGGTGAACAATCAGAGACAGCAAGGTGCCCTACGGCAAAAGCTCTGAGCAGACAAGAGTCCAGAGGCTTCTCTGACCTGTACTAGAAACAGTGTGTGCTGGAAACATTAAAACAGCAGGGTAAGATTCAGCAACACAGAAATGTTTAGGCTCTTAGAACAGAGACTAGGAGTCAGCGTGTTTCCCGTCCATTACTTCACTCCCTGAAAACTTCTGCAGTCTGCTTCCTTGAGATATTTTACTGGCTAATAGGTATCTGAGTAAGGCTGGGGACAGGGCTTCAGTCCTTCGGTCTGCGGACCGGAGCTGCCTTCCCTCGGCCTCTTGGAGCATGTCATCTGTTCTCCGAGTAGTTCATTGTCACAGTGACAGTACATTATTTATGTTCTTTCATTAAACAAAAGTTCTAAAACTTAGGTAGTCAAAAATATTTCTCATATGGCTGTTACTTTTATATTTTACTGAAGAAATCCTCTCCTAATTCAAAGACAAAGCTATTCGCTATATTTCCTTCTTAAATTTAAAGTTTTAATGATGCTGCTGTTCTAGTCACATTTCAGGACACAAGTATATGGAGTCAACGTTTTTTGAATGGTATGAAGTAGGAGATACAATTTACTTCTTTCATATGAAAACAGGCTGACTCATAACTATATCTCTACCAGCCTACCCTTTCTGCATTGATCTGCAAAGCTGCCTCTTCTAAATTTCAAGCAGCCATAATATTTGTTGTTTTTTTGTTTATTTATTTTTGTATTTTTCTGAAGCTGGAAACGGGGAGGCAGTCAGACAGACTCCCGCATGCGCCCCACCGGGATCCACCCGGCACTCCCACCAGGGGGTGATGCTCTGCCCATCCAGGCGTCGCTCTGTTGCGACCAGAGCCACTCTAGCACCTGGGGCAGAGGCCAAAGAGCCATCCCCAGCGCCCGGGCCATCTTTTGCTCCAATGGAGCCTCGGCTGCGGAAGGGGAAGAGAAAGAGAGGAAGGAGAGGGGGAGGGGTGGAGAAGCAGATGGGCGCTTCTCCTGTGTGTCCTGGCCGGGAATCGAACCCGGGACTTCCGCATGCCAGGCTGACGCTCTACCACTGAGCCAACCGGCCAGGGTGTTGATGTTTTAAGGCTGTTTTAGTCCATTTGGTCAAGATATCCACGTTTGTATCAACAGCACTCGGTCGTAAATATCATAGCATCTGTCTTATCTTTCTTCTTTAGAAATCTTCACTATTCTTCACCCTGTCATTCATTATTTCAAAATGTACTTACTAAGGTTTTTAAAAAGGCCTATCAAGATTTTAAACAGAACTGCTCTGATTCTGTAGATTAGAGCAGTGGTCCCCAACCTTTTTTGGGCCACGGACCGGTTTAATGTCAGAAAATATTTTCACAGACCGGCCTTTAGGGTGGGACGGATAAATGTATCACATGACTGAGACAAGCATCAAGAGTGAGTCTTGGATGTAACAGAGGGAATCTGGTCATTTTTTAAAAATAAAACATCGTTCAGACTTAAGTAAAATGGAAATAATGTAAGTTATTTATTCTTTCTCTGTGGACCAGTACCAAATGGCCCACAGACAGATAGCAGTCCGTGGCCCGGGGGATGGAGACCACTGGATTAGAGAATTGATATCTTTACAATATTGAGTCTGTTTATGAATGTCATATGGCTCTCAGTTACCTTGGGTATTTTTAAGTCTTTTGAAAAAAAAAAGAAAAGCATAACTTTTTTCCCAATTAAGGTCTTAGTTTATGTTAGATTTATTCTCTGTATCTTTTCAATAGCTCTTGTTAATGGTGACTTTTTAAAACTTTTTAAAATATTTAATAACTAATATACATATTTAAATATTCTACTGATAGAATTCCTTATTTGTAAAAATTTTCCTGTTTCTTTATTATTCATAGAGAACTATAATAAAGTTAATTTCTTCATTTTCAATTTTTATACTTTTTATTTCTTTCTTGCCATATTGTAGTGTACTAGCTAGAAGTTAAATTCCCAACACCAGATTGAGGGTTCCCCTGTCGCTAGTTTCCTACTTATGGACAGAATGGTCAAATAGTTTGTTCAATAAGTTTGTTGTCCTGTTTTAAAACCTGAACAAAAATTGAATTTTATCAAATGTTTTTCTCAATCTACAGTAACTCTTAAAGAAGTTTTAGTTATAAATATTCAAATATAAAACCACACTTTCGCCCTGGCCGGTTGGCTCAGTGGTAGAGCTTCGGCCTGGTGTGCAGAAGTCCCGGGTTCGATTCCCGGCCAGGGCACACAGGAGAGGCGCCCATCTGCTTCTCCACCCCTCCCCCTCTCCTTCCTCTCTGTCTCTCTCTTCCCCTCCCGCAGCCAAGACTCCATTGGAGCAAAGATGGCCCAGGCGCTAAGGATGGTTCTGTGGCCTCTGCTTCAGGCGCTAGAATGGCTCTGTTCGCAACAGAGCTATGCCCCAGATGGGCAAAGCATCGCCCCCTGGTGGGCGTGCCAGGTGGATCCCGGTTGGGCGCATGCGGGAGTGAGTCTGACTGCCTCCCCATTTCCAGCTTCAGAAAAATACAAAACAAAAACAAAAAACCACACTTTCATTTCTGGAATAAACTCAACTTGGACCAGAAGAATCTATCTTTTTGAACATTTGGTCATAATATATCTCTTATACTCTATTAGTCTGTAATAATCTTTTCATTAAAATATGGTAAAACATCTGTAAAACTTTCTGGGCCAAGCATTTAGTTTGCTGGAAGATTTGAAATGTCATTTAGATAAAAAGTAGTTATAGGCTTATTCAAGCTTTCCAATTCTTTAAAGGCATTTTCAATACAGGATGGGGCAAAAGTAGGTTTCAAGTTATTTGTATGAAAAATAATACAATAATTAATAAGTAATAATACAGGAATAAACTAGATTTCACATACAAATGTAAACCTACTTTTGCCCGTCCCTGTAAGTTTTTTTTCAAAATAACAGCAATCTGACTTTTAAAAAATTCTCATCAGGTTTTTTCTTCATTCCCCTCCTTTTATAGTCTCTAGAATTATATAACTTTTTTTTAATTTCTGAAGTCAGATGCTTACATGGTTAATTTTCAGTCTTTCTGATTTTTTAACATAAGCACTTATAATATAAATGTCCTCCTACCATTATTACTACATTCCATGAATTCTCGTGTGGAGTATTTTCAATATTGTTCTGGTCTAAATTTTTTCTATGATTTCTTCTTTGACACCTAAGTTATTTAATAATTTTTTTAAATATCCGAAATAGAGTCTTTAATTTTATACTTTCTTGATTTTATTTCTAACTTCATGTTATTATGGCCAGTGAATGAAGCTGATACTTAGAAATTTATCAAGATTTCTTTCATGATCTGTAGTCCCATATTTCCACACATATAAGACACTCCCATGTATAAGATGCACCTTAATTTTGGGACGCAAAATTTTGGGGGAAAAAGTATTACATAAAGTTATTGAAGTCAAACAGGTTTTTTTTTTTGTTGTTTTTTTTTTACAGAGACAGAGAGAGAGTCAGAGGGATAGAAAGGGACAGACAGACAGGAACGGAGAGAGATGAGAAACATCAATCATCAGGTTTTCATTGCGAGACCTTAGTTGTTCATTTACTGCTTTCTCATATGTGCCTTGACCAAGGGCCTTCAGCAGACTGAGTAACCCCTTGCTCGAGCCAGCGACCTTGGGTCCAAGCTGGCGAGCTTCTTTGCTCAAACCAGAAGAGCCTACACTCAAGCTGGCGACCTCAGGGTCACAAACCTGGGTCCTCCGCATCCCAGTCCACTGCGCCACCACCTGGTCAGGCAAACTCAAACTTTTTTCATCATAAACTTCATACAACTTATCACTGTCAAAATTCCCATCCATTAGCTTGTCCTCATTTGTTTCTGATAATCACAGTCTTCAACAGTGAGTGCAAAAACAAGCTTAAAAAAGCAGGAAATGCAAGTAAAAAAATCTACAACCACTATATAAGATGCACCCAGTTTTTAGACAATTTTTCAAAAAAAAAGTGAGTCTTATGCATTGGGGAAATGGAGTATATGAGTAATCAGACAAAAGTTCCACTTGTGATTGAGAAGAACATGTTTTTAATTGAATAGCTGTATTCTATATATTAATCAAATCAAGTCTGTTAATTGAATTGTTTACAGGTCCCATGTCTTAGTATTTTTCTGGCTGACTTACCAATAAGTTAAGAGAACTTTGTTGAAGTTTCCCAATATAATGCTGATTCTGTCCATTTATTTCTAGACTTTATCAGTTTCTACATGATTATTTGGGTGCTAGGTTATTATGCACATGCAAAGTTTAGAACTGTATCTTTCTGGTCAACTATGCTTTTCATTATTTTGAAGTAATATTCCCTGTCTTAAGTCTATTTTATTTGTTTTAAACAGTTTTTTCTTTTGTTTAACATTTGCCTTGTATATCATTAACTATTTTGTTATTTTAAACTTTTCCATATCCTTGAAACTTATGTTGGTCTCAAACTGCAAAAAGCTAGATTTTTGTCTGTTTAGCCCATGTTATCATCTTTAAAAAATATTATTGTGATTTATAAAATGTGTTTCCACCATTTTATATTATTCCTTCTATTTATCCTGCTTTATCTATGCTTTTTATTTTTTTCCTGTTTTCATTTTGTTATATGTCTTTCTTGTTCCATATTCCCCCCAGAAGTCTGGGATTTTACTGGACATGTCCATCCTCTTCCTGGCATCCCTGTAATTTTATCTCATAACAGCTTAGCAAGACCTAAGGATCATGTGTCTCTACTTCCCTTCTTCCCCTTTGAAAAATACAGAGAACATAAATAAACTGACCTCTACACATCTCTTTCAATTAAACAAAGTTGTCCAACAGTTAAGCTGTTTCTCCTTTTTGCAAAACAATCTACACACTGTTTTATACTTTACATTTAGTTTCATGGTGGGTACACCTTCTTGTCTCTCAAATGTTTATTTGGGGGGGTAAAAACTTCTGCTCCTTCTTTAAATATATCTTTCAGAGCAGCGGACAGCAATCTTGGGAAGTGTTATAGTAAATAAAGTATTACTGGAACATAAACACTCCCACTAAGTTACATAGTGTCTGTAGATGCTTCTGTGCTTGCTACATACAGCTGAGTGGTTACAAGAGAGACTACATGGTCCACAAAGCTGAAACTTTTACCAGCTGGCCTCTTAAAGAGCTTGCCAATCCCTGCTTTAGAAGATGTTTTAACAGAACAATATCTATGGAAAACACCCTCATCTGTTTATTCACAAATAGTTTAATTTTGCCTTTGTTCTATAAAAGTGCTTTTACAGAGTATCTCAAATTGGAAGAACAGTAGGTTTTTCTCTCAACATTTGAAGATACCTCTTTTGGCTTTGAGTTTTGCTGATGAAAAATCACTTATACTGGTGGTAATATCTTTTCTTTTTGGCTGCTTTTAAGATTTTGTCTTTGGTGTTCTATATTTTCACTACAATATTTTTCAAGTGAATTTTATTTTATTTATCTGTCTTGGTATAGGCTAGGGGTCAGGAACCTATGGCTTGGAAGCCAGATGTGGCTCTTTTGATGGCTAGATCTGGCTCGCAGACAAACCTTTAATAATAAAAAAAAACATTAAAATATGAAACATTCTCATGTATTACAATCCATTCATTTCCTACTGCTCATGTTCATGGTTGCGGCTGGCTGGAGCCAATCACAGCTGTCCTCCGGGACATCATCAAACTTTTATTGGATAATGCGTATCATACACGGGTCGTTGTATGGCTCTCATGGAATTACATTTTAAAATATGTGGCGTTCATGGCTCTCTCAGCCAAAATGGTTCCCGACCCCTGGTATAGGCTGTATACTTCCATTCTGGAAAATTTGCAGCCACCAGTTTCAATAATGTCTTTCAGTCATTGTTTTGAATTTATCCTTGTGAGACTTTCATTATATAAGTGGTAGGTCTTCCATCCTTCCCTCCACATTTCTTAACAAGTCTTTTATACTGCTAATTGTATTGTCTTCCTGGACTGCATTCTGGAAACTTTGTTAGATCTATTGTTCAATTCACCTTTTCTTTTTTTAGCTGAGTATAATCAAGGAAGTTTAACTTCAACCATCATGCTTTCATTTCCTGAAGTTCTATTGGGTTCTTTGTCAAACCTGCTTGGTCATCTTTGAGGTAATCTTGTTTCTTTCTCTCTTTAATCTCAACTGTTATTTCCTTAAATATTTCACACATTATTTCATATCCAGAGTCTTATGTGTTTCTATCTACTGGTTCTTTTTTTTTCAGTCCTGATCAATTCACCATACAACCCCTTGTTTCTCTTTGTATTTCGTGATTGGGCTTAAGTACTCTTACTTGAGTAAATTTAATTTGTGAAAATCTTAAGGACCTAAATTTTGTCTTTTGCACAGAGCTTTGAATGTGCTTCTGGAAATAACCAAGAATTATTCTAACCTGGATAGGGTTAGTTTCCTTTCGTCTGATTTTTATCATACTCAGTGTTCTCACTCGGGTCTTTCTCTTGGCACCCCAGGACAGCCCAGCTTTCTCTTTTGTGTCCCTATACTCCACCTGCAAGTTTCAGCTTTGTTCTTTCCTTTCTTTAACCCATATTGTCCTGGGAAATTTCCCTAACTTTCTCAAAAACTCGTCATGCTTTCTTTTCCCCCAAAAGTTTAAAATATAAAACATTAGTGTGTATATTGCCTAAAACAAAACAGAACAAAACAAAAAGACAAATAAATATTAAGAAATAATCTATATTGCAAATATACCCACTTGAAGAATACATTGTTATACTTATATAGCATCACAATAGATATAAAAATGAAAGTATAAGAGAAGTAGGCTTGCACAGGTCCTGACTTCGTGACCGTACTTCATCTGTATCACTGAGCCTTAGCCTATTTAAATAGTTCCATCTCTCCTACTCGACATTTTTCAATATACGATAGTATCCTGAATAGTTTTGTAACTTAGAAAACTAGTGCATATTTTTTATATGAAAATAATGTTAAAAAGCTTATACATGTCTTCTTGTTCAGAGATGTTTCTTTCAACATTAATGGATATTTAAGATATGTAAGCCAGGAATCTCTTTAGTACGCTTTTCATTTAATTAAAAAAAAAAAAATCTTTGCCTCTTGCCTAAGTATTCAATTTTTGTTTCAAGTCTCTGAAATAACATTAAACAAGCCAAATTTAAATCCACATGTTTTTCAGAGGGGCGGATATTAGGAAATATGAAAACATCAAATAATTTTCTCAAAGTAAACAACTACGTAAGAGTCAAATACATTCCCACTAAATGCTTTGTTAGGATTTTACTTCACGTTGAGAAGAAAAAACGCTCAACCATACTAAATGGCTGCTTTCTAGAAATTCTCAATGATAATATTTTCAGGAAGAAATATTTATATAAACCTTAAAAATGTATGCCTGTACTCATACACATATTCCTATACTGGAACATAAAAGAAAATATGTTTTCAATAAATAATATCAGTCACAAAAGTCTTTAAGACTATAAAAAATATGTGATCTGCTTATGTTTTCCATCTAAAGTATTTTCTTTGTAACTAAATATAAAACTTTTTCCATATGTAAAAATAGGATTATAAACAATAGATTATAACTACTTTATGAAAAATAAGTTTATTCTTAGAAATCACTATTTGGAATAATTACAAGGTAGAGGCTTTAGAAAGAAATCTAGATGGCATACAATTAATCAAATTAATTTCTCCAGTATCATCAAATCCAATAAAAAATTCTGTCAGTGAGAATAGGAGAACATGATATACTATACATTGGCACAAACAATTCATCATCTTAACATTCAATACAAGGTATATTATTAAACATTATATGACTGTGAAACTTATGAAACTGGGACACTAGCCTTTGAGAATGTCCCAAAGGATGTGCAGGTGCTGATTAAACCGTTTCAGCTTCAAATTGCTCTTCCTTGTCAAGTCAGTCTCAGATGAGACAACAAATTACTTATTAGCCCATCAGGGACTTAACATCACCAAGCCTTCATCACTATACTATGAGTATGCAATTCCTTCAAACACTTTGTAAAATTCTCAAATCAGTGATATATTTCAACCTGTTCCATAACTTCTTTAATAAAATATGAAATGTTCATAATTAAGGTTTTCCCAAAGTAGAACTTGACTTTTCATTAAATATGTTCTCTTCCTTTACATTCTAAGTTGATATGCTATAGAAATAATTCTTTTTACCTGTCAATTTTAAGGCTAAATCAAGGCACAGGTAGCTACAAGATGGCACCATGAAGAACAGTGCTTTAAGGTGGGCGTGGGGATTGAGCAGCACTATTTTAGCTAGCGCTGATCATCTCTTCAAGGAAAACAAACCAAAGTCCCATATATTCCAAGTGAACTTGGTAATGTTCAAAACGTAACGAAACACAGCCTTAAGCCAATAATGTGTGTGTGTGTGTCTCTCTCTTTCTTTTTCATTTACAATGGGAATGACCAGTATATCTGATATGCAAAGAATATGCCATTTTATTCATTTTTGTTTGTTATATTTTAGTTTAGTACATGAACTAATCTGCTTATGATTATGTATTAGTTATTGAATTATTTTCTCTTTGTTATCAATCATCCTCATTATTGTATTAGAATAATCCAGTTTTCTTTTTGTTATATTATTTCAGGGAACAAAGTACTAAAAAATAAAAGGGAAACAGAAATTACCATTTAGTCTTAACATAACCCGTTAGTCAAATGCATGCATTATCCCACTGAGCAATGCATAGTAAGAATAAATCATCACTAAAGAGAAAAACTAAGCCAATTAGTTTAGATGTGTTTTTATTGTGAAAAGCCTAAAGAATAACATTAGAAGAAGCTAGCAATTAATTTTCAAGGTTGTATACCCTAAATATTCAGCACTTGAAATCGATCTAATTCCTTAAAAAAAAAAAAAAAAAGATACCAAGGAGGAGAAAAAAAACAAGATCCTATATTTAGAATATTCATTTTGCTCTGTTTGGAGATGCATATATACTTCCAAGTATGATCTCAAAATAACAATGATGTCAATGAGGACAACTTTCAAGTCCTAAGCTCACTAAAGTAAGCAAGGACAGAAGATAGGCCCTATTTTAATTACATAAGTTGACCCAACATCTAACCACAGGACTTGTACATGATTTTCTTTTCTCTGATAATGAGTCAATCTACAAGAACTAAGGAATACACAAAAATGATTAGTGCTTTGGAGTTCCTGTTAGACATCCAGCTGGTCTATATAGTAGTCCTCAAACATTACATTTAGAGCTGACAGGCATCTGATTTAAATATTTAAACATTTTGGGAAAATGAGTTTTGTTCTGGCTGCCCTCTTTATCAAAAAAAGAAAGAGAAAAACTACACTAAAAATACCCTCTCATTGGATGAATTCATTTTTGTTTGGCAAATCACTAGTTTAGTTTCAGTACTCAGTAGAAAAATAAATTTATTTGATCAACACAAACAGCACGATTAAATGAGGTTATAATTGATTTTATATTTGTTCACTACATAGTGTTATTTCAATTGTATAAACCAAAAATCAACGTAAACTCTGTAAAAGGCATGAATGACAAATCGTTAACTGGCTAAAACATATCTCTAACAAATTTGGAGACGTAATCTAAAGACAGAACTATTGATGAAAAAATAATAGGTAGCTATTTATTTCGTTCAAAGTTTAAAATACTTAAAGTGTTACCTTGTTATAATGAATTGGCATAGGCAAAAATTATTATACTTCTATTCTCTGTAGACAGCTAACTTGTTTTGAGGGTATACGCACATTACATCATTTGATCTTCAAAATGTAACAGGCTATTACTGACAGGGAACTGAGGCAGAGTCAGGTTAAGAAACTTATCCACAGTCACATATGCCAGAGCCTGTGCCCTCAATCACGGTTGTCTTTTAAATATTGAAGTAGACAGCAAAACTTCACTATTAAAAACAAAGAGGATCCGGTTTCTTGATGGCAGAATTCATAAATCACTTAAGATAGGAAGAAATCAGAATCTGTTTGTCATTACACATAATTCGCATAGGAAGCAAAGTTTAGGGAGGAACAGAGGGACTTCATAGACTAGATGATGACTGTGAACTTTAGCACTTTTGTATTTCCAAACCTAGGGGGCAAAGAAGAAACAAAGACAATGTGAGGCTCCCACTTTGGAGTGTACATCAGCAATCCCCTCTCAGGCAGGGATGGCTTTCTGTCACCCTGGGAAGCCTAACCCTAAAATGGAGTGTCTGGTACTACAGGGGCTCAGAGACTATAAAGATGTGATCTTTTTCAGTACTTTAAAACACAAAAGGTTCATGGGCTCAGAAAAAAGCCACACGCACCGAAAGGTCTGATTTCTTTCATTTAGGCACATCAGTTTTATTTGGAAACATACGCAATTATAAACTCAGTGGTCTACAGAGTGGTTACATGTCTAACTAAGAAAAACTGTAGAGAAATAGTCTTCCAACATGTTATCTATTCTAAAGGGTAACAAAAGAGATCTAAGAGGTGAAAGTATTTTGAAGTATTTCTCCAAAATGAGATCGTTAAGCAAAATAAATAAGGTGTCAGATGAAATCTGCTTAAAGAGTGCTATTGCACAGTGCTGATAATTTTGGTTAAGGAAAGAGAATGGAAAAGAACCTTCAATGATATAAAAAAGAAACCTCATCGGGATAAGAAAGAAGAAGAAACCATGTTAGTTGAGCCTATGTGAGTAAAATTCCCTAATCCAAACCAGAAGGGGGACCAGGACATACATATCAGTCAAAGCCACAGTGACCTATGAGAGATACAAAAATTAGATTTATATTCAAAAGACAAACATCGACAAGCTATAGCTCTTGGGTAAGATAAAGGAAGAGAAGGGGTACCTAGAAAGATCCAAGCAAAAATTCATATTGAGTTCAATTCACCCTGTAGAAGAAGGAGACCTCTAATGATAACAGGTACATTGATAATGGCATGTAACAATGAGTCAACAAACAGTCACAAGGGGAAAGGATGATTATTGCTATGCAACGCTATAAAAATAAAGACATGAACTTCATTTGGTGAAGCTTGATGCCTGGGAGGCCACAGTTTACTCAGTTTCTACAGTGAGGTCAAGTATTTCCATCTACTGCCTCCAATTTGAACTGAATGCTTCACACGAGTCCTAAAGGAAATAAAAATCTATTACAGAAAACTGCTGACTCTTTACCTCACACCTTTACTCTCCCTCCCGCCATTAATCGGCCTCTACTTTTAAAAGAAAATATTTTAGGCTTTGAAATAAGAGCAGACCTGCAAGCATTCTTCTATTATGAACCAATCAATGAAAATAAAAAGTTATTTTATCAAAGAGTGAGGAAAAATATATGCCTTATGCTGATACCCTCTAGTACGTTATTTAAAAAAACAATTAAAAAACTACATTTTGATTTTTCTAATAATTTGAGTAGCAATGTGTTGTAAAAGTAAAAAAGAAAAAAAAAAAAAAAAAGTCCAGGCTTTGCAGCCAGGCAGGCCTCCATAAAACCCTAGCCTCTACCAAATCTGCAGGGCCTGTGCAAAGGCACTGAGGTTCTCATCCTGCAGTTAACCTCACAGGCAACATTTTCTACAACTTGGGTAACATTCCCTGCCTCTCAAATCCAGCATGAAGACCAAGTCTGATACTCGTAAAGCACGAAGCACAGGGTCTCGAAAGAAGCAAACAATCAGTAGCCGCTGTCTTTGGTTTTGTCCTGTTGAAAATGGTAACAAAAATAATTTAAAAAGCTAAATAAAACTACAATTTAAACTTATTCCCTATTTTTGAAAGCTGATCGAAAGTTCTAAATAAAAATCATTCCCTATGAGCATTCTACCTAGATTGTTAATACAATGACGACAAATCAAACCCAGTTGAAAAACCCCAACTAGAAAAGGGGTGTTAAACTGCTGTATGAATAGCTAGCTCTTCCTCAGAGGCAGTTCCAAGATCATGAAACTTACCTCCCCTTGGTCTGTACAGCTCGAAGCTGCAACTGGAAAAGATATTCCTTCTTTAGCTATTATTAAAAGGCTCTAGCAGGGGTCCCCAAATTTTTTACACAGAGGGCCAATTCACTGTCCCTCAGACCGTTGGAGGGCCGCCACATACAGTGCTCCTCTCACTGACCACCAATGAGAGAGGTGGCCCTTCCGGAAGTGCGGTGGGGGGCTGGATAAATGGCCTCAGGGGACTGCATGCGGCCAGTTTGGGGACGCCTGCTAGGGGGAGAGAAGGAGAGGGATACAGAGGGAGAGAGAGGGAGGGGAAGGGAGAAGGGGAGAGAGAGACCAGCTATATCTATACAAATCAGTTGTGGGATCCTAGTAACACTGATGAGAGATTGTATGAATTAGTCAAAATTAAAATTACAGTAAAGGGCTTTGAATAAAAGTGAGCCAGTATATAGTTGCTTAAGTGTAAAATCTGGGGCAATCCTGAAACAAATATTTTTGGATAAATTATTTACAAACTAAATTACTTTTAAACGGATAAGTGACCACATTTTGGGGGGAGGGGTTAGGTGCCAAGTCCGTCCTGTGAGTCTATTAAATGTAGCTCCATGTATAATAGAAGCTAAGAGTTTACCCATATGCAACACAGACTCTGGAGGCAGCCTCCCTTGGTTGGCACCTCAGCTCTGTCACTTGCCAGCTGTGAACAATAGGTAAGTCACAATCTCTCTTACCCTTAGTCTTTTTATCTTTAAAATGGGAATAATAATAATATACATACTACATTTGTTTGTTGTAAGGATTAAATGAATGAATACGGTGCCTGGCACTTGGTTAGCACTATGAGTTAGTCATTAAAGCACATCAACCATTGTATATGAGAACATTAGTTACTTAATAAATTTACCTATTATGTCCCATTAATTATATAGAGACACACAGGTAAACAAGACAGACACAGGTCATCACTAGATAAATGATGTCTGAGCAGAGATCAGAAAGGTGAGTACAATAATATAGCCAGCCAACATGGAGGGAGTGCTCCACAGGGACCAGCAAGCAGAGTGGCCTGAACTTGACAGAAAACATCCCATGAGAAACTGCCGCAGTGGAAGGCAGCTGCCAGGGAGGACAGCGGTTCCCAGCTCCTTACATGTGATGTAAGGCGGACCGCCACCTGAGGGCAAAGTTTGCTCTCGCAGGACCAGGAGTATACCCCAGTGCCGGTGGGGGAATAACAATGGACAGATACTTTAACACTATTTTCTTAAAAAGAAAATATACTTTTTGCCTATTATATTAATATGGCTTTCCAGAAAAGAACTTCAATACATCTATCACTAATATTTTCATAGTGGCTCACTGCAGTTAACCTGGTTTCCAAAATTGAATAGTATGAAATTGAACAGCAACCTAAAATATTGGAAGGTTTTGAAAAAAGTAAAAACATATTTGTCAATAAATTCTGTTAATATAGACACTGGGGTATTTTGAAAGACACTATGGTATTTTGAAAGACATAGTGTCTAAAATTTATTTACCAGAAAAAAAAGGAAGAATAAAATGGTTACATATTACACTTCCCTTCCAGTCTTCTTTATGCTTATTTTTATTCTAAAGAAAAATTTCCTCTCAAAATTATTTAGATTTTAAAAGTTTTTAAGCCTGACCTGTGGTGGCACAGTGGATAAAGCATCGACCTGGAAATGCTGAGGTCGCTGGTTCGAAACCCTGGGCTTGCCTGGTCAAGGCACATATGGGAGTTAATGCTTCCAGCTCCTCACCCCCTGTCTCTCTCTCCTCTCTCTCTGTCTCTCTCTCTCCCTCTCTCTCTCTTCTCTAAAGTAAATAAATAAAATTTTAAAAAAAGTTTTTAAAAAATTTAGCTGTAATGATTTTAATTTAGTACAATGTATGCATAAGTGTGTCTGTGATGGCCGTTTTTACCAGGACCAATCTGAAAACTCTGAAATAGGCAAAGTATAGTTGTCACTGATTACTCTGTTTATTTTTAAACCTTTTTTTTTAAGAGGGGAAGAGAGAGAGAAAGAGGGAGGGAGAGAGGGAGGGAGAGATGGAAGGATGGAGGAAGAGAGCTGAGAAGCATCAACTCATAGTTGCTTCACTTTATTCATTGATTGCTTCTCATATGTGCCTTGATCAGGGTGCTCAAGCTGAGCCAGTGACCTTGGGCTTCAAGCCATCAACCCTGGGCTCAAGCAAGCAACCTTGTGACCACGTGGATGATCCTGTGCTCAAGCTGGCGATCTTAGAATTTCGAACCTGGGACCTTAGCGCCCCAGGTTGATGCTCTATCCACTGCACCACCATGGGTCAGGTCTGAATACTTTGTCATTCAAATACTTACTATCTCTTTCTGCCCACCGCTTAATAACAGAAATGCCAAATTACCCACAGAACGCTCCAACACTCTAATCCTACCCGATTTCAGTATGATTTAGATTGAGACCTGGATTCATATCCCAGTGTCCTTATTTGTAAAACAGAACACAAGCTATAGAGCAAGGGAGGCAGCAAACACAGAATTTAAGAGCACAGGCTCTGGAGGAGGACTGCATGGGTTTGAATTCTAGTTCTACCACTTTCTACCTACGTGACAATGAGCTAGACATGATCTACTTCTGTACTTTAGTTTCTTCACTTGCCAAAAACAGATGGGAACAGTGAAAAGATAGAACATTATTAAGAAGATTGGCTGAGATAATATATGTAAGGCATTCTGGAAAAATGTCTGGTTCACAGAAAATAGTCAATATATAATGAATCTTATTTCATACATTCATTTTATAATTTTATGCATAATTGTGTCAAGGTTCCCCAAGATGATTCTAAAGTTTGATAATTTTTTTGGAAGGACTCACAGAACTCAGAAAAGCAGTTTAGTACAGCAAAAAAAAAAAAAAAAAAAAATACAGATTAAAACCATTGCAGGTGAACAGAAAGAGGTATTCACCAAAAATCACATTCTAGGATAAACTATCTAGCATATAAAGACACCCTTCCCAGGTGGGATATTCTAAGGGCTTAGAGGTGATCTCCAAGGAGTAAGGTAAGGGCCAGAGCCTTCTCTGGCACACTTAGGGTATGTGGACCTCAAGATGCTGAGTTAACCCTTTACTGAAATCATAATTTATTAAGCAACTACCATGTGCCAAAAGCTATGATGAATACTTAACAAATATTATTGTATTTAATATTTAAACACTCTTATTAGAAAGAAGTTAATATCCCCTTTTACAAATATAAAAAGTGAGTCTCTCAGTAGTACACAGTCCAAACCTAGCTCTTTCAGACTGCAAAGCCTATGCTACTTCCACTGAGCAATACTGCTTCATTAAACATTATAAAGATTAAAATCATATACCATTCAAATACATCACCCATAACAAAAAATCACCCGAATTTGGAGAAGAAATAAACTCGTGTAAGCAACATATATATTTAACATAGAGAGACTAGTTTCCTTTATATACTGACTTTCATTAAAAGGCTATCTAATCATAACCAAGTGATTACAACTAAGTCCGATAAATTCAGAGATAAAGTTTTACCGAGATTAAAAAACAAACGACAACAACAAAACCCAGCTCTTAAAATTCAACTATTTTTTTTTCCCTTTACACTTCAAAATTTTTTAGTCCCCACTAACATTTGCTGAAATACAGGAATGACTTACCCATCTATTAAGAATAACAATTTTTCTTCGCAGAAATGTATCACCAGTTCCCTAAGGAGGCAACAATGCTTTCTCATTTTAATATGTGTGTGGCTTTTTTTCCCTCATCTAATCAGCTAATACTTTTCAAAAGATCTTTTTAATGCCTAAATGAAAGGATTCTACATCAAAGACCTGACCTCCCTATTAAAGTATCTAAAGGAAACCCCAGGAATGTAAAATCCATTCAAAGGCAAACTGCAGGTAGCTTATTGTACAATGCATTAAGAAAGGAAAAGGGGGAAAAAAAGCTTCAGAAGAGCTACATGGTATTTGGTAAAATTATACCACAAAAATACAAATTGATCTTAAGTATAAAGACACAAATTCAGAGCCAAAAACTTCTCACAAAAGTGCTCTGTAATCAGCCAAGAGGGAGTCTCTATAAAAAACATCAGAATTTGTCACATTTTCAATCAAAATTTCTGATTACAGTTTAATGCTGAACAGGCCAAAATGGGAACACACCACACATTTTTCAATAGATTTAAAATCTGATTTTTTTTTTTTTTTTTTTTACATAGGCAGAGATAGACAGGGACAGACAGACAGGAACGGAGAGAGAGATGAGAAGCATCAATCATTAGTTTCTCGTTGTGAGTTGTGACTTTTTAGTTGTTCATTGATTGCTTTCTCATATGTGCCTTGACAGCGGGCCTTCAGCAGACCGAGTAACCCCTTGCTGGAGCCAGAGACCTTGGGTCCAAGCTGGTGAGCTTTTTTGCTCAAGCCAGATGAGCCCGCGCTCAAGCTGGCGACCTCGGGGTCTCGAACCTGGGTCCTTCCGCATCCCAGTCCGACGCTCTATCCACTGCGCCACCACCTGGTCAGGCTAAAATCTGAAAATTTTAAAGCTAACTTTCAACATCAGGAAAGCTAGGCTTTACTAGAAAACAGGAGTGAAATGAAATAAGGAAGTAACTGTAGTAAGAGATGAGATAGTATAAATGCAAATACTTTTTTAAAAAATAAGAATTTTTTTAACGTACCTTGAATGCGGTTCTGAAATTATTTAAGTCAGTCAGAAAGTCCTCCACAGACACCTTCTTCACGTCAATGGCATAGTACCCCATTACGCTCTGGTACAGCTTTTCCATGTTTCCATGTAACTTTGAGAGCTTCTCATATTGTTCCCTTGCATCGATAATGAAGCTGTATATTACAGTTAAGAAATTCTGAAAATTCAAAGGAATGGTTTTGGAAAACAAAAACAAACTGCAAGCCCAAAGTTTTAATGTAATTATAAGCTACTAAAACACATCTCAAAAATGCCAAAATTACCTCTAAAAGTTAACCATTCCTACAATTCAATCTATACTATACCGTGAAGAAAGCTTAAATTCAATTTCTAATAAAGTCTGGCAAAATAATCAGAAACGTTATACATTTAATATTTCTCTTTTACAACTGAATTCAAAAAAATTTTTCTTCCAATTTGCCTACCTATATTATACAGATCATGTAATATGATTTAAAATTATACCTCAGTAGTTGCAACTGAGTACTTTCAATGGTACTGAAGTCAATAACATCGGCATTAAGCATAGCAGTTAAACTGGACTACCTGGGGTGAATCTCTAGCTCCTGCACTCAGTAATTCCGTGCCTGTGGGCCAAAATTTCCTCACCTGTAAAATGAGAATAACACCACCACCACCTATCCTACTGGGCTGTTGTGAGGAATAAATGTTCTCACAACAAAGTTCTTTAAAAAAATGAAGTTTATAAGCACATGCTAATACTTGGTATTTTGTTGTCTACTTATTCACTTTAAGCTTTAGTTAAGGTTGCACAGGCAATCAAAAATAAATTTTTCTGAGTTACATTTAAAACTTATATAAGTAAATACATGTTTTAACTTCTCTTTCAAAAAATTGGTAGTTTCTCCTATGCATGACCAGATTTCAAGTTATGATTACACACATACACATGGAGATGTTCTCTCATTTATGACAACTCAGGTCAAAACGCCCTGAGACTGAGAAGACTCTATGTGAATGTGGCCACCTTTCCTAACAAAACATAAAATTCCTTTGAGGCGTGACAGATTGCTGATAGAGTCACATATAAAGTCACCAGTGTGAAAAGATGATTCTGTTAGAGCATCAATTGTAACTGTCTACAGTTCCTTTACATTTGGGGCATTTAAATAAATGGAACATACGAATCAAACTTACTGAAGTCATCTTGTCATCCCAAACACAAAAGGATAACAGACATTAGCACACTTTTTTAAATAAAAAGCCAGTAACAAGAATAACTACATTCAGACCAAGAAAAGCAAACCAAAAATAATGTTTACGCTTAAAAACAATTTTTTTTCCAGAACTTCAAAAAGATATGGTTCCTCTGGTCAGAGAGCATTCCCCAATGGAGAATAAAATAAAGTAACTGATTTAGGCCTTTCTTCTTCTTTTCTTTTTTACTTTATTTTTTTAAAGCTAGAGAGAGAGAGACAGAAAGGGAGACAGAGGAGAAGTATCAACTCGTAGTTGTGGCACTTTAGCTGTTCATTGATTGTTTCTCATATGTGCCTTAATGGGGTGAACGGGTGAGTCCAGCCCAGTCAGTGGCCTTGGCTTTAAGCCAGCAACCTCAGGGTTGCGAACCTGGGTCCTCAGCATCCCAGCCCGTTGCTCTATCCACTGTGCCACTGCCTGGTCAGGCTAGGCCCTTCACTTTGAAAGAAAAATAAAAAAGTGAAAGACCATGAATGAAAGAGGCGTGTTGCTCACAGATAGGTGGTGAATCCAGGATACAAAAGAATTCTGGTTATTAGAGCTCGACCTGCCCATAAAGAAGCACGGCATCCCAGTCAGTCACAGCCCACTATCCTCATGTCTACAGTCAGTCCTCAGGTGGCCTACTGATCTTCTCTGTGTTACTTTTTTATACTATGCTCTGCTTATTTGTGTGTGTCTGTGTGTGTGTGTGTGGTAGTGCACACACACACACACACACACACACGGTATGTTAGAATATATGGAGATGGAGTCTGGCTTCTAATGCGAGAGCATATTTTTTTTTTATGACTTCAATAAAACCTATAGATCTTTTTGTGGTCAGTTTATATTCAACTGAATAGCAAAATGCCTCCTTATACTTTCCACAATCCAAATCATAATACTATCAGTGGCTGATGCTCAATAATCAATGTGGTATCATTCTTTTATTCTTGGATAAGCAACAGAAAGTTCTTACTAGGCAAATTATAAAATCACAAGAAATTATAACAATGAAGTCACATGGGACAGGTTTCCATATATTCTGTCTTGTGAGATATTCATATTCATAAACTACTGCAAATAAAATAAAATGAGTAAATAAAAACCACATTTGAAATGCATTCAGAAAGTATCATTAGATGGAACATATGGTGATTCATTTAAAAAGTGAAATAACCATCACTATGTTTATCTAATAAGCTCAGAAATCAACATTGGTTTATCTATTCAATCTATGAACTCGTACATAAATTATTCATGTCCCAGATGGAGCCTATGTCCACACGGATTATTTATATACCTTTAACTCCTGTCAAAAAGAGAAACTGCTTTCTGCCTTTTCAGGTCCCAACCTACCATTCAAGTCTTCGTTAAACTTTTCTTCTTCTACAAAACTTTCTTCTCTATAGCTGTGAGTGACCTTTTTTGCCACTGAACTCATAAGAGCATCTGTAGTCCATTGTACTCATCTGTAATAACCTTGTGAATTTTCCATTCTAATCTAATTCCCTAGTAGTGTTCTGTGCCTGCCCCATTTCTGGGGGATGGTCACCATGAATGTCAGCCCCTTCTCTAAATGCTGTTTTCTACCTTTTTAGTTGTATTCTATCTAATCATGCACAACTATGTTGGTGCCAATTATTTTTTTTTCACCCTAGTGTCACCATTCTTAAACTCTGGTGGGAAAGGTAACAACAGATCCTCTTAAAATACTGATAAAAGTCATGGAACATAAAACTGCATATATACACATTCCTATATACAAACAATTTTTATATAATATTTAGAACTCATCAAATGCCTGAATAGTCATTGTCCTGTACAAAAAGTTAACACTGTTTTTGTGGATGCTTCTAATTGTACGGTTCTACATCTACTACTTTAAAATAGGTACTTCACACATCCTACTAATTTCATTCTAATACTTGAGAATATGCCTGTTCTCAAGAATCAATTTAGTAACTAGGTTGATTTAAAGCTGTATTATCCAATAACATTTTTTAGATTTATAGATATGAACCAAAAGTTAATGAAATATTGGAAAATGCCTGGGCATATAGTAAAATGCTATTTTAAAAAATGTGACAGGAAAAGAAGACCATGAGTTAAAACCATGAAATTACATGGTCTTGTTCTAACTTCCAGAGAGTTTTATGTTCATTTTCTTAACAGTTGGTATCTATAAAACAATTTGCTTTCAAAGGCAATAAAGTGGAGCTCTGAATAATTGGTATTACCACTAAGAATGGTGAAATTGTGATTCACTGAAAAAATTTTGGACAAGGCCAAATTCTCAGAAGTTTAAAGTAATTATCTGATAAGATGGAATCAACGGTTACATTAATGAGGTGTTTTCAACTGCAGGTTCGCAGACCAGTGCTGGTCCATTAAGGAGTTAACCACCCTGATGTTGTATAAAGATACAGACTCAATGATCTTAGTTAAATTTGCTTATGCTCAGAATGATTTCTGCCTTACCAGTTCTCAAAATAATTCTATTTTTACTGGTCCCCAAGTGTATAGATTGAAAACCACTGTTTTACATCATTGTTGATGGGCTACTCATTAAGAAATGATAAAACATTCAGATTATAAAAATAATAACATAATCATCATCATCACCCAAAAGATAAATCAAACATAGGTGTTCTTGTGCCAATGGTCAAACTGCAGATAAAAGTAATGTCCCTTTCAGTAGTAGTAAGGCTTTATCTTTTTCACCAGTATAAAGTCCTGTTTATAAAGAGCTTTAGAGAAAGGGGTGAGCTACACAACAAACTAAACATTTGGTAAGATTCATTACAAAAATATTGATATTTATCAAACCACTTGATATTTTTGTGAAATCTATTTTTAATTCCTTTACCAGGATAAAAGCCAAATTCTCATGACTTTCTATCTGAACCATGGCAGTCTTCCCATATGAAAGGTATACTGACACCAGATCTGTGCTCACACATTCTGAACCACACACACTGAGTGCTGGCCAACTAAGTAGAAAGACTAAGGTTTGTGGTTCAACTTCTTTCTGTTCAACAGATATTGCTCATTTCCAAACTGCCTCACATTAATAAGCTTATGTCTAGCTCTCATTGTACTTTCCTCACAAAAGATGTCTATTACTTCCATTAACACATCTGCTAAAGATCAGCGTCAACTGGTAATACCTGTGCAATACTTTTTATACATCTTCTTATGTACCCAGGGTACAGCCAGCCAGCCAGTCTTTTAAGTATTCACTGAACCCCAGTGCATCCCTCCTTCCTAGGCACTAGGGAAAACAGTGGTTAACAACACAAGCAAAGCCCCTGCATTTGTGAAACCTATCTTCTAGAATGTGCTGACAGGTAAGAAAAAAGAAAATAAATGACATTCAGACACAGATAAGTATGATGAAGAAAAGAATCTGTGATGTTATACAGAATGACAAGGGGTTAATTTACGCTGGGAGTCAGGGGAGTCCCGACTCAGAAGGTGACTGCAACAACCGAGGCATGGCGGTAAATCAGCAGCGAGCGCCAAGCTGTGTGACAACCTTGGTGAGTGCAGGGAGGCTCCAGAGAAGAAAAGGATCGTTATAAATTTGAAGATTCACAGAAGATGAGCCACAGGATATTTTAACCCAAGACTAAAAATTCATTAAGAATAGATTAAATGAAAGATAGGCAAGAGAGAAAGAAAGGGAAGAGAAATAAAACTAAGAGAAGAAAAACCTGCTCTTACAAGTCACCCAAGTACACAACTTCCCACTCCTGCAAATGGACCGTGTATTATACACGTTTACATTTCACCCAGTCCATTTTTATATTTTACTCCCTAACCAGAGCTCAGTTACATAAAAATATGCTGAATTCCTTTACCTGAAAAATGCTGTACTTCATGCAGTGTGGAATATAGAGAGGTAAAACTATTGAGATAGTTTTACTACCTCTGTCATAATTTCAGAAATGACTAAACATTGCAATCTAGTGTAACAACAAAAAGGAAAATGCAAAAATAAAGTGAAATTGCAATGAAAAATTTTAAAGACTATAAAGTAGAAAAAAGTCAAGTAACTTGTTACATAATTGTGATAAATATAAAAATGTAAATGTCTAACAAAATTGCTTTTTTCTAAGAGACTTGGGAGGGGGGCAGGAAAAGAAGAAAATAGAAAGATTAAGACCTGTGCAAAGAGAATTTCAAGGGCAATATTCTAGGATGTATTATTTTTCCCTTATAATAAGAAATATTCCAGCTGGACCAGGCAGTGGCGCAGTGGATAGAGCATCAGACTGGGACTCAGAGGACCCAGGCTTGAGATCCCGAGGTCGCCAGATTGAGCGCGGGCTCACTCAGTCTGCTTAGCCCCTTGGTCAAGGCACATATGAGAAAGCCATCAATGAACAACTAAGGTGCCGCAACAAAGAATTGATGCTTCTCATCTCTCTCCTTTCTTGTCTGTCCCTCTCTCTGTCACAAAAAAAAAAAAAAAAAAAAAAAAAAAAAAAAAAATCTAGAATTTGAAGGTCAAAGGGAAGAATTAAGCATGGCATAACACAAATCCTGGTATTTTCTTAATTTTCTCACTGATAAAAGTTTATTATGTATGTACACTTCACATATAAGAGTTTGTATATAACAACATTAATAATCCCACCTCAAATCTGTGTTACACATTTTTCAAGCAAATATTTACACTGGAACTCTTCAACTCTAATTATATTTCTGAACATGCTTAGCAGTTGGAAACTAACAGCATTATTACTAAAAGTCAATGCAATAATGTATGAAATAATTGTGCGTGCTATACAAAGGATGTACTAGATTCATATTTTTATATAAAGAATATATATAAAGAAAGCACGTACTAGAAAAATAAAACTACAATACACTATAATTGAACACTATTAGTAAAATCTATTATAATAAAATTGTAATAATTTAAGACAATTTGATTAACAGATTTAATGGTTCACTAAATTATGATTGTTTATACTAAACATCTACTTGTAAAAACATAACTTTAACAACTTGGATAATATACATATTCTTTTAGAATTGGTTGATGAACCAAACATTTAATATGTGCTTCAACTACTAAGCACTAAAATTTAAAACAAAGTTTGAGTGTTAAAAACCCAAACTTCTGTTAAACACATTTTTATTCATTGTGCATTTTCATTTGGAAATTCTTCCATTTTCTAAGATCTAAGAAGCTGACACTTTGCCATTTTAATAAGATCTGTATAAATGCATTTAATATTCAAGATCTGATTTGTTGTCAGTCCTAATTAAAGTAAACAAAGCTTTGCAATGAATGAATTTAATTACTTTGAAACTAGTATGTCTAAGAGGAAAAGCAAATGAGTGCAATCTAATCTCAGCAAAGAATATTTATGATCATAAGCTTTGTCAATAGCAAAGTGTACCAACTGTTCATATATCTGACTTCCAAGGGATACATGAATGCTAATCAGTTCATTAGAGGCTTCTAGGTTGTGATATTTAGAGACAGGATGTAGTAGCTTTCATGCCCATGGAGTATAATTGTATTCAGAATAAAAAAAAAGTTTGCGACAAAGCATCATCCTTCCTGTTTCTGATTTTCTGCTAGTTGCTTTTTACGAGCCGAATACCTTCCAAGGAGCCAACATCACTCAGCTTCTTGTGTCACATGAACACAAGCATTGATAGGTCCTGAGATCACCTGAGCACGACTCTATAACATTTACTCTAAGCTCGGGAATTTATCTTAGATTACATATGTTCTAGAAACCTGACTTTCATAATTAATATACTCACCATGTATTACTAGAAACTGAATGCAAGCAAAACCTTTTCTAAAATGTTTTTTTATCTGTAGGGAACAATACCAAGGGCTTCAATTAACAGTACTCAATGATTAAACTCACATATAAATATTTTAATATAAAATGATTGAGAAAAAAAGCTAAGAATGGTGGAACTAATATAACTCTGTAATAACAAATATTACAAATGTAGTTCGAAAACGTAGATGATGCCAAATGGGAAGGTTCTGCAAAAAATATATTTCTGATAACTAAATATAGGCTTCGTTTTAGTTTTATAAAGACGACCACCTCCAGGGCAGTGGTAATGGTGCTGCCTCATAAAAGAAGACACTGATAGGCAAGAAAGATAGGAGAGGAAACAAGCACATCGGCCCGAATTGATTGTTGCTGGAGTGCATTTTTCTATTTCCCAAAAGATACAGTAAAGAAAGCTAAAACTGAAATAATTCACAATTAAGCTGAAAGTATATACAAGAAAATCTATGACAAGCCAAATAATAATTTTGTGATTAGCCAAATCTCAGGGGAGAAGCCATAGAAAGAGGAAAAGTAGTTATTTTATTTCAAGTAACTCAGTTTAAAATAAGCTATTAGGAGTGTCTATTTATAAGAGCTCATTTTAAAAATGGGTTATCCTTTCATGTAGAATTCTGAAGTCCATATGGGATTTTAATAATGCATAGTGGTAATGCTTACACAGAAGATACCAGTCTAATTTCACAGAATGGTTTGCAAAGCAACTCAACATTAGTTTCAGGAAATAAAGTTTATTACTTCAAATATTCATTAGAGATTAAGCCACAAAGTTGGTGAAACCAAAGATAATTGAATTCAAAAGAAACCTTAAATTAAGCAAGACACAAGTCTCATGCTATTAATTTTATATACATCTAAACACACACTAATATTTGCCAATTTTATTTTGGGTTTGGAGAATACTTTCACACAAGTAGTAATGGCAACAAACCATTTTGATTTTTAAACTAGTATTTCTAAAGAAAACAGTCAAGTTTCTGGAACATGAGTTAATATTTAGTAAATACCAACCCTTAAAATAAGCACACTAGTCACACCAGTTTATAGTCTTTATCTGCCTCCTGAAACATTTCAAATTATCTAAAACCACAGCATGACGTTAGATTCAGACTTCCTCAAACTGAGTTCTCACAACCTTCCATTCTACCAGGAACATCAGAAGGAAATAAGGCACAGAGAAGAGGGAAGATGAGAAAATATCCATGTTGATAAAAAGGAAAAAAAATGAAATCAATAGAATGTATTTCTGTATCACTCATGATAAACATTTTGATAAATTTTCCTGCAAACAGGCAAAGATTAAGCTTACAATTTGACACGATAGAATAATTCTGGTTATGCAGATATACTCAAAATGTTAAGTAATTTGTCATTCTAGTTGACTAGTAATATAAGTTATTGAGCTATCAAAAGGATATAGACATCTTTGTCACAAACTTATCATGTAAGTCCTCAGGAGGGGGGAAGGTTTCCAAGTCTCTCTCAAGCTGCTGAAGCTGCCTCCCCATCTGCTTCAGACTCTTTTCCAGCGTTTCTACAGAGACTGAAAGAGAGTATATTCAATGCCTTGAAAGGACAAATTATAATATGTAAAAGGTAAAACACCCTGGAAACAAAATATTTGTGAAAAACTTTACAATAATAAAGAAAATTTACTATATTAATAAAGGCAAGGTAAATTTCAGTAATTTTTTTTAAACCTTTCAATGTTCAAATCCAGGAATAAAGAAAATTTATTAAGAGTCTTTAAGATATCAGATGTAATTTAGAACAAACATACATTTAGGAAATGTTGTGTTTAAAATTAGAGTTCCTGACCTCTATCTACATTACAAAATAATCAGTTTTCTCAGATAGAGAGGAAAAGAAAGACTATGTTTTTAAAATTAAATCTATTTTAAATATAATTTTAACATTCTTCAAAAGCATGGTCTCTTTCCGAGGGAACAGTGAGTGTGAGAAGGGGGGAAAGTGCTCTCTATCATCCTGTCTATATATAACAGGAATGAAAGGTATCAGAGGCTATTTGAGCACCATGTGAAACCAACATCCAGCTTTCCTTACTGGTACCCTGAGCATATTCTATGACGACTACTGAATACACATTTTCCTTGTTTGCCTTAGAGTTGCTCTCGCAGTGCACACAGGAAGGAACAGTTGGTGAAGGAGGACACTCAGGCCTTATCAGGATGTCTAAGCCACCCTCCGGACAGACATTGTCACTTAACTACTATCTTTGCAATGTCAATTTTAGATGGCATCAGAAAGATGAATTAACAATATGTAAAGAAGACATAGTGGCTCAAACCAAATTTTTGGATATCTGTTTTAGGGTCAAATAAATTTTAGATTCCCACTAATCTGAATAGTATAAAATGATATTAAAAATGCACACAGCACTGGCCAGATAGCTATGTTGGTCAGAGTGCCAACCAGATGCACAAAGGTTGCAGGTTCAGTCCCCAATCAGGGAATGTACAGAAATCAACCAAGGAATGCACGGATGGGGAAACTACAGATCCATGTTTTTGTTTCTCTCTCTCTCTCTCTCTCTCCTTCCCACCCATCCACTCTAACTCCCTAAAAACCAATCAATAAAAATATTTTTAGAATGTATATAATAATTCTAGGTAAACTATCATTTTCAGGCTTCAAATTAATCCAGAAGAGGTACAAGTCAGATATCACCTGGTACAAGGATGGGAATATCGTTGAAAACAACTCAATTGCCCAACCAATTGGAATTGCATTAAAAAAGGTTATGGTTTACAATCTTGGTTCAATAGAATAGAATAACACAGAACTGAAGAGAGGCATGAAAAATGTTGTATGAGAAGGTGGAGTTTGTTGTTTTTTTATTTTTTGTTAACTTACCTGCATAGAAAATAATACATGCTATTCTAACATATTAATAGTTGTTAAAACTTTAACTTATTTTGTTATAAACACAATCAGCAAGCTAATTCTCAGATACAATATTTAATGAGTCTAATAACTGAACAATTCAGAGAGCCACAAACAATAGTTGTTGTGCCTAAAGTGACGATATTTAACCTTTGGCTCCCACTGTAGTGAAGTCACTTTGAATTGTCACTGGTGCATATTTTCTCCCTATTTTTTGCTATTTATGTTACCCTTTCCTGTGATACAGAGATAGTTTTTACATAATGACATTTTTTGTATATTCTTGCCTAGTGTAATACCAAGTAATCCACATATGGCTAAACTGAGGAGAATAAACCCAAGATCTGGATGGATGCATGACAGGTAAATATGCTACCATATATATATATATATATATATATATATATATATATATATATATATATATATATCTTTTTTTTTTTTGTATTTTTCTGAAGCTGGAAATGGGGAGAGACAGTCAGACAGACTCCCGCATGCGCCAGACTGGGATCCACCCGGCACGCCCACCAGGGGCGAAGCTCTGCCCACCAGGGGGCGATGCTCTGCCCCTCCAGCAGGGGCGTCGCTCTGCCATGACCAGAGCCACTCTAGCGCCTGGGGCAGAGGCCAAGGAGCCATCCCCAGCATCCCGGCCATCTTTGCTCCAATGGAGCCCTGGCTGCGGGAGGGGAAGAGAGAGACAGAGAGGAAGGAGGGGAG
This sequence comes from Saccopteryx bilineata, assembly GCF_036850765.1. Classification (NCBI taxonomy): domain Eukaryota; kingdom Metazoa; phylum Chordata; class Mammalia; order Chiroptera; family Emballonuridae; genus Saccopteryx; species Saccopteryx bilineata. The sequence goes on along the minus strand of NC_089495.1, from coordinate 92,419,328 downwards.
GGGGTGGAGAAGCAAATGGGCGCTTCTCCTATGTGCCCTGGCCGGGAATCGAACCCGGGTCCCCCACACGCCAGGCCGATGCTCTACCTCTGAGCCAACCGGCCAGGGCTGCTACTATATTTTTTAAGTGAACATTTAAATATAATGTGGTAACACATCATTAAACAAAATTACATACTTAAAATATTATGATTTAGTTTGCCTCTCCATTTTATTATGCATACATAGCAAGTTTGGACAAGATCTAGAGAAAAGTCCTAATAAAAGTCTGAAGGACTCTCTTATAACAAAAAGCAAAAGTCAAACATTGGGAGGAAACATAGTTGAACTGTTTTTTTTTCTGACACAAAATACATTGTTCTAATACCTACCAATTGTCCAACAGCAACTGAGTATCTTCCAATTCAGTTCAATTCAGACACTACCTCCAGTTGGCAGAGACCACACAGGTTTAAAAACTCAGTTCCACAAAAACGCCCTCACTTCACACGAAAGTCCTAAGTCCCAAGGACCACCCATACTTCTGACAAACGGGCTATAAATCCAGACATTCTCATGGCTCCTTCTGCTTTCTTTCTACAATTTGCGGGGCTGACCTAACAGAACTCAGCAAAGTACTATCCTCTCTGTTACAGTATTAGTATAAAGACTACAACTCAGAAATAGCCAAACTGGAGACATGCAGAGGGCCTGGATGGGGAGCAGGGCAGGTGGCAGCGAGCTTTCACGCCCTCTCCAGGCACACCACCCTCCCAGGACATCATGTGCTCAACAAATCAGAAGCTTTGGTCTGTTGTTTCAGAGTTCTTATTTTAGCTTTGTTACATAGGCATGATTGATTAAATCATTGGCCATTAATGATTAAACAATCTCCAACCTCTCTTCCTTCCTAGGAGCTCAGAGAATAGACGGATAATTCTAAACATCTAACCACGTGGCAACCAGCATCCCCATCTTCTGAAATATCTAGGGTCCCCCCTCTCACTGTCTGCAGGGGAATCATCTCATTGGCATACAAGATACACTATTACCTAAGAAACTCCAAAGGTTTTAGGAGCTCTGTGGAAGAAAGCAGGAAAAAGACCTAACGTATTTTATACTATACCATGTGGATACAGAGTGTGTGTCTTTCAGAGGACAGAGTGCAGCACCTGTGAGAAGGTATACAAGAAGTGCAGTTTTGATTCATGAATTGTCATCCTCAGAGCCTGAGCTGTCTACCAGCCTGGGCTGCTCTCAGAGGAGGCCAGGGGTTTGGCACTGGACACTGAGCTGTCCCAGCGAGTGAGCACTTTTCAGTGGGACAAGAGAAGAAGGGCTTAAGGTTCAGAGGAAAGGCTTCTTAGGTGATCCTTTGAGCCCTTTCTAACTCCTTGGTGGCCAGTGGGTCAGTAAGGATGTTCTATCGTTGTGGTTTGAAGCTACTTCTCAATGGCTCAGTTTCCACATTCAGTGAAAGGGGAAGAACCCTACCTCATATTTTTACCTCACAGATATTTCATAAAAGATCACAAATTATAACATAGGATGGAGAATTTTTAAAAAATAAAGTGCACTATGCAATGTTACTCTATTCTGTAAGAAATGAAAAGCGTAACAACTGAAATAAGTAATATCAGAATCAAAGGAAGAGGAAATCATCGCCCTCACCATCATCACATTAGGAACAGTGTGTTGTGGAAGTCAAGCTAAGAAAAGTTGTTCATTTCAAGAGTAAAATATTAGGAATGTCTGCGGCATATTCAAACATTTAAGGTTGACATAAAAGGTGGGCCACCTTCGAAATTGGTTCTGTGGCTGCTCTAAAGATGGAAACCCCGCTAACTCATAGCCAAGCCCCATGAGCAGTCTCTCAGTACGTTACTTGTATACATATGTAGTTAAGGGACTTGAGTGCAATTGACCAACTTTTCACTGTTGGATTTTAAATAAAGACCAAAGCACACTTTGAAGAGAAAAAGGCATGTTCAAATTCTAGTAATAAAATATAATCTAATGTTTGGGTCATCTAGTGGGTAAAACTAAAGGGCATTTAAGAATTTCCTTAATGTTTTGCTTTTTCAGCAATGATACTTCTAGAGCTAGCTCCTTTACACATTTTCAAACATACCTTTAGCCATACTTTTCATGCATGTCAAGCCCTTCGAGGTCAGTGACTGTTTTTGTTTGTTTTCTGTCTTTTTATTAGAAATCCAAACTACAGCAGTTATAAATTATACACCTTCAAAGAAGTGTTAATTTACTGGTGTGTCTGTATGTGACCTGTGCATTAATTTTATCATTCAACTTAGTCACATATTTTGACCAAGAAATGAATCTTATTTCTATTTCTTTTCATTATTTTCACTATTTAGAAGTAACAAAACAGCCATCATCAGAGTTCATTAGATCATTTTAAGGCAATTTCAACTTTTGCATTTCATTCTGTAAATATTCAGACAGATGTGATATCTCTGTCACCTCACACACTATGTGTCTCTGCCCTCGACCAACGGCCCTTCTGTAATCTCCATGCCTCAGTAGGCAGAACTATGAATTCTTTTTCCTTTATGGAAACCTCTGGTCTTGACCCTACTGTCTCCTGCAGCCCTCAGATCCAAACAGTCATGACATTCCTTGCATTGTACTTGACAAACAGTACTTAATTCCTTGCTTGGTTGAACACTATTCAAGTCATCTGGAACACTTAACTCTCCTCTGCTTTCTAATCGCCTATTGTTGTTCTCCAGTGCCTTCTCCACACTGTGCATGAGGGTTTCCTGACAAACATTAATTTCAAGATGTCCTTTCCCTGCTTAAAACCAGCCAGTAAACTGTACACATCTGAGCTCCACCACAATGTAGGCTTGGCTTTACCTACATTCAGCCACAGTTTACTCTCAAATCAACATCCTGCGTGTACTCTCCTTACCCCTATCCCTCTTCTTCCATTATGTTCCGACACTGGGGATAATGTGTGTCTGCCCTGCCTAATTCTCCTAAGTTACCCCTTCTCATACTTTACAGGGAGAGTCAAAAGCTCCAGCTAGATCTCTGGAGCTGACCTCCCTACACATCATACCTGGTAGTTACCTTATCCTTGCAAGTACTAAACTCGATTACTTTTATTTTTTCATGTGTCTTTCTCTCCCAATTAACTGGGACTTCCTTAAGAAAAGATGTCATATTTTATTCATCTGTGTATTTTCATTGACAACATAGTATAGACACTCAACTGTTTGTTGAAGGGACCTTTAACCTTTTGAAATAAAAGCCTTAAAAATGAAATGGGAAAATACAATAGATTAAATATCTAAAACCTTAAAATCTAAGACACTGACTTGTTCCCTTGTCATTATGATAATTATATACTAGAGGTGTTAAAGAAGCTTTGAATAAAAATTAAAATCACAACTATAAATATTTAAGTTAAAAGCAATCTTGAATATAGGCTATCTGTAATATGATGGCTTCTATGATTTTCCAGGTTAAATTTTCAAATAAGAAAGAAGAGTGCAGATTAGTACACACATTCAAGTAATCGTTGTAATTAAATAATTGTTTGTATGTCCCAGAGTTGTTGGTTGCTATTTCATAACAAGTTTATAAAGAATGTCATTCACTCTTTAGTATCATGATGTCTTTCTGAGAAATGGATTTCTTTTAAAAATGCTTAAACTTATTACCATAAAAATATTTAAACATTCAACCTAAATTAACCTTCCTATACTCGTTGACACAATTGTTTTCTGAGAGAAACTAGAGACTATATACCATTTCAGGCTCCCAATAAAATAATTTTCCCTAGATGATTCTAATACTAAAGGTAATTTTATAAAATCATAATAATATATTATAAATGCAAGTTAGAAATAATAAATTCCATGGACAAAATCTTTAGTAGCATTAAAGAATTTTTTTACCCTCACAGGGAGGGAATTAAACATTCATTGCTTCTCATACATGACGTGACCAGACTGAACCAGTGACCTTGGGCTCAAGCTGGCGACCTCAGGGTTGAGACAGTGGCCTCGGACTCAAGCCAGTGACCCTGTGCTCAAACCTATGACTTTGTGTTTTGAACCAGTGACCTGAGTATTCCAGGCTGACGCTCTATCCACTGTGTCACCGCAGGTCAGGCTAAAATAATTCTTAATATTAATAAAGGCTAAAACAAAATCTAAGTTCTAGAATACATACCATTATAAAACTCATTTCTATTTTGAAAATGTACAAAAAGCACAAACAAAATAAACTGCAGCTTAGTTAATAACAGGAAAACGTGACCTGAAAGAAACAAAGCCTGCAAGCAGCCGATT